>NW_020837949.1:45103061-45164479 GCF_003676395.1 Aethalodelphis obliquidens | reverse complement strand
CCACTGTGTGTGTGTGTGTGTGTGTGTGTGTGTGTGTGTGTGTGTGTTCTGTTGTGTGTGTGTGTGTTCTGTTGTGTGTGTGTGTTCTGTTGTGTGTGTGTGTGTGTGTGTTCTGTTTATAGACACATGATTTAATATATAGCGTGGATTCATTAACATTGAACTTGCGGCCAACAGCGCTATCATTCACGACTGAGAAAAGCTAAGTTACACATGTATTTGCTCCGGAGGGCACATCACAGCTTCCTTGCACTGAGCAACTCTAGACAACACTTCTGCACTATGCTTGGGGCCATTGAAAACAGTGAAATCACCCACAAAAAGCACAGAAATGTGAAAAACGTGGCCCTAAGTAAACCTCGAAAAGGACACGTTTAAAGTCTGAGCTGAACTGAGAAGGCAGAGGTCGCCATGGCGGAACCCAGCTGGAGACTTGTGCGTTGGGCCACTGAAGTTTTCCCTACCCTGTGTACGTCCAAGAATGACCATAACAACACTGTGAGTATCGACTTTGGGGTGCAAATACATTTTAGCGAGCAGGCAAATTCACACATATGGAATCTGCAAATAGTGAGGATCAACTGCTTGTTATTTTCAAGTGTTTCGTGTTCATTGTTGGGCTTCCCTTTGCTTATTCACTGCTGTATCCCAGCCCCAAACAGGGTCAAGGTGAAGATTCACAGTAGATGCCTTATAAATATTTATTGACTGATTGCCCTGCCCCCACCCTCTCTCTCTCTCTCTCTCTCTCTCTCTCTCTCTCTCTCACACACACACACACACACACACACACACACACACACACACACACTTACAACACAGAGTCCTTATCAGGTCTCAGAGCCGAAAAGATGGGACATCTTGTTTCTGGGCACCAGAGGCAAGGGAGAGAAGGAAGATTCTGGAAAGAGGGGGTAGGTGAGAGTCCTTGTCCTAAAACTTCCCTATTCCTGGCCTCCTCTCCCTACTTATTCGTCCCAGGGAAAGCTGTGTGTTGTTAAAACCCCCTCCCGCAGGAACGGATGCGGGCACACGCAGTATGGGCACAGCCTGGCTGAGGACCCCTGTGTCCCGCTCCCGGAAGGATGGTGTGCTTGTGCGCGTGCGTGTGCCGTGCCCCCTCGCGTGTAGGCACGTGTGTGAGCACGGGCTCCAGCCTGCCCTGACGAGGCCTGCTGGCTTCCTAGCAGCTGCAAAGCTTGCTGCGCTCACAGGGCCTGTAATCACAGGAAATTACTGAGCCCAGAACTAAAATTGCTGCTGCCACAAAACCTGCTTAAAAAGCCGAGTGCCTGGAAGAGGCCTCGGGAGCCTGTGCTGGGAGCTGCAATGTCTGGGGAGGACAAGGGTGGAAACTGGGCAGGGAGGCCACAGAGAGAGGAAGGAAGCCTCTTGCATTTGCCATGCACCCATGAACCGATAAGCACTGTGCCAGTTAATTCTGTGTTTCCGTTTATTTGATCCTCACAGTGGCCCTGCGAGGTAGGAATGGCGCCAGGGGTACCGATGCCAGACCTGGTCTCAGAGGTCGAGGAAGGAGTTTCAGGTCATGAAGCTTGTAACTAGCAGAGCTAGAGTTTGAACGCAGGGGTGTCTGCCTCCAGGGCAAGGCCTGTGGGGCAGGGAGAGGGGAGCCCCGTGAGCTACGTGGGAACGGGTCTCACAAGAGGCAGCATTCTCTGGCTTTAAGTATTTGGTGCTTGGTGTAAGGAGCACTGAAAAGAAGACCCCCATCCATAATACTGTCTCCCTCCCGCCTGTCACGTGGTCCACGGCACACCTGTTAATGCTTTAGGGTGAAGGTGGCCCTGTGGGAACCCACATATCCCTCCAGGGAAGAAACAGGTGAATTGTGCATGCTGACATCAAGTCTAAGGGACCCTGTTCCAGGTGCAGGGTCGCCCCTTCCCCAAGCACAGCACCCCCAAACCTCATATGAGTGGGCCTGAGGGGAGAGACTATAAACCTGCCCCAAGGCCCAGGGTCTGGATTCCCAGCTGAGGGCCTTTTCCTTTTCTTCTTCCTTTTCTGTGGCCCTGCACAGACCCCTGGCCCCAGAAGGACCTAAATGTGACCCTGAGAACTACCCTCCACACCCCTTCCCCCTGCCAGCAAGTAGATCGTTAGTGAACAGTGGGTGATGGTGGTGTCTGTGGAGGGGCATTGGGTGGGGCAGGAATTCCGTCTGCAGAGGGCAGCGGCTGGACTGGGCGGACAGTCATCCACACTGTCTGGGCGGGGCTCTTTGGGTGAGCAGCACCCCGAACCCCTCCACTGTCTCAAGGAGAGCCTGGCTCACTGGCCTGGGGGCCGTGGATAGAGAAAACTCAACCCAGAGGCCCCATATGGCATATGTTGGCACACAACTGAACTGGCCTCCAGCCAGTACTTTCATCTGACTGAGCAATAAAATATTAATAGTGTCAGGGACTGTTCTAGGTCACACACACACACACACACACACACACACACACACACTCACATACACATACTTGCTGAGAGCCCTTTGAGGAATTAGCATCATCCCCATTTTACAGATGAGAAAACTGAGGCACAGAGAGGTTAAGTGGTTTGCCCATGGCCATAGAGCTGGGTGATCATGGAGGCTGAATTTGGACCCAGGCAGCGTGGCAGCAAAGGTTCTGGGCTAACCACTACGCTATATTGCCTCTCTCGAGTCCACAGTCCCTTGGTCTTTCCCAGGCAACATACACACTGTGCAGCCTGTCTGGTGAGTGGCCATCTGGTCTCTGCCTGAATATGACCCTCACAGTTCCCTGCAGGTGGCTTGCCTGGGCAGAAGGGCCCTTCTTGAGAAGCTGAAGCAGCCTCTTGGGAGTGTCTGCCTCCTGGGTCTGCTCACCTGGCCTTTTATGTCTCTGCGGGAACTGGAAGAGGACAGTCACGTGCCAATGGACATGCTCGGGCACCAGCCCTCACAACCCTCAGCTGTTCACCAAAGGGCTGGAGGGAGCCTTCGGTGAGCCCAACGGCCTGCCGGACCCGAGGCTTCACTTCACGTGAGCTCGTTCATCTTTCTTCTGTTTGGGTGGTGATCAGCATTCAATATTTTTAATGAAATGGAAGAATAAAAATAGAGTGCATCTTGCCTGGTGAGGGTAAGTACTGTTTCCTGAAACTTTAATTTCCAGTTTACCTATTTATGCATGTTCATGCTGTCACAATGAAAATGAGGTAAAAATCCCAAGTTTGAGGAGTAGGCCCATAGGTTGCCTTCTCGCTCCTTGTGTCCCATTTAGGTTCCTGCATCCACAGCAGCCAGCCCAGGATCTCCGTGAGGCCGAGCCCAGGAGTCCCCTTGCTGCCCACATTGCAGAGCCAAGCCCAGCTCCGGGGGCCACAGGAGAGAAGTCAGCTTGCCGACTCAGCAATGATCAAAGGGACCACTGTGTGACGTGCGCTCACCAGGTGCCGGGCTCTGTGCGCAGCACTTTACTTGCTTCACCTCTTAAGCCTCATGAAGTAAGTGGCCCTATTCTCTCCCTTCCACAGACCAGGAAACCGAGCCTCAGCAAGGGTCATCTGCTTGCTCAGTCATGCAGCTCACACACATCATAACTGGGTTCAAATCTGGGTCTGGATGGTGGGCGCGTAGGTCCTGATTACAGGCAGGCGGTGCTCAGAATGCGCCCGGACCCTCCCACCCCCTCCGGGGACACCTCCTCCTTCCTCCTATACACAGGTTCCTCTGCCACCAAGCTCCCCTGAGGCCCCCTCCCTGAAGGCCTGTGGGATTCTGCAGGTTAACTTTGAAGCAGCTTCTGATTTCTGTGACCCCAGTGCTGAGTGACTCGGGAAGCCTGCTGGGAGCGTGGGGAAGGGACTCACCCGAGGAGAGCCTGGCCCTGACTCCAAAGTCTGTTGCACAACCCTTGGGTCTGCACATCTGCCCAGCGCAGGCTTTTCCTTTCCCCATGCAATTCACAGCTGGCGCCTGAGGGCAACCCCACACTCCTTGTATTGCTGAGGGCGAATTGTCACGGGAGCCACACTCCTCCCCAGAGCTGCTCAGAGGGCAGCAAGGCTGCCCTTGGCTTCCCTCCCTCCACCCTGGCCCAAGCCCTTGACTCAGGGCTCGGCTCTCAAAGCTAACAGGTCACTTCCACTCCTAGCCTCTCCCTTCTCAGAGGCAGGGGACCTAGTGAGCACTGAGTTTGGAGTTAGTCGGACCTGGGTTCACGCCAGGGCTGGATTCAGAGAAGAGTACGGTGCCTATTCCTACCCCGACAAACACTAATTTAAAATAAAACCTGTTATTTGCCAAACTCTCTAGTAGCTCCCCATTCTCCTCAAAGTAAAACGCCAAAGGCCTTAAAATGGCCTACAAAGGGCTTCAAAGACCTATATGTCTGCTTTTCTGGACATATCTCCTTTCTTCTTTCCTACACTCACTTGGTTCCAGCCATGCTGCCCTCTTGCTGTCCCTGCCCCAGGGCCTTTGCACCTGTGGTTCCCTCGGCCTGGAGCCAACTTCCCTCAGATACCTGCATGGATCACTCCTTCACCTCAGCGAGGGCCCCTGACCAAATAACACCCTTTAACCCCAGCTGCAGCCCATGGCATGTCTTATGCCACTTTCTTGCTTTATCTCCTTCCTGTGGCGCCTCCTACAGAAATACTGTGTGACTGACTTACCTACCTTGTCTATCATCTGTCTCTCTCCATTAGAATGTAAGCTCCACGAGGGTGGGTTTTTTTCCTTAGCTTGTGCCTAACACCGAGTAGCATTAAAAAAAAAGGTGGAAATGAACTGAAAGAGAGTTAAAACATGTATAAAGAGGTCCAGAATTCAGGTCTCTTCCATGAATTCCCTGAAGCTTCCATATCAAATTCTTTGAAACCAGAATCATCTAAAGAAATGTGTCTTTGACATTGCTGCTTTGCTCTAGGCCTTTCTTTGGGTGGGATTCAGCTCTGATTCAGTGCCTGGTCCCACCATCATCCTCCGGGTTGCCAGGCCCCGGGCAGGGCACTGTAAATACTGATACAAACCAGAAAGCTCCCCCTCCTGGAGTCACAGCCTGGAGGGGAGGCCGACTAAGTGAATAGGAGGCAATGACACAAGTGTGACAGGGAAGCACCGGGGGCTGTGGGCACCCACAGAACGGGAAAGTGCCCCAGATGGAGGGGATGGCTTGCGTGCGTAACTTACCTCCTTAGAGCCTGTTTCCTCACAGTGACGCTGAGCTTCTAGATCAAATGAGATGATGAACTGGAGGACGATCCAGTCCTGAAAAGTGACATGCAGATAGAGATTTTTTTTTTTTTTTTTGCGGTACGCAGGCCTCTCACTGTTGTGGCCTCTCCCGTTGCGGAGCACAGGCTCTGGACGCGCAGGCTCAGCGGCCACGGCTCACGGGCCCAGCCGCTCCGCGGCATGTGGGATCTTCCCAGACCGGGGCACGAACCCGTGTCCCCTGCATCGGCAGGCGGACTCCCAACCACTGCGCCACCAGGGAAGCCCTAGAGATTTTTATGTTTCACTCTTCACAAAGAGGCAGGAAGGCAGGGCAGAAATTAGTAAACCCATTTCACAGATTTTGCCACGTTCATCCTTTCCC
Source organism: Aethalodelphis obliquidens (assembly GCF_003676395.1). Classification (NCBI taxonomy): domain Eukaryota; kingdom Metazoa; phylum Chordata; class Mammalia; order Artiodactyla; family Delphinidae; genus Aethalodelphis; species Aethalodelphis obliquidens. The sequence continues at coordinate 45,158,897 of NW_020837949.1, read as the reverse complement.
GTGTGGAACTTCTTCCTCCTTCCCAAATTTCAGTCTCATCCAGAGCTCCTGAAGGCTGAGACCCTGTCTGCTTCATTTTGCCTCCTTCCTGACCTCATCTCAGCCCAGACCTAACCTTGGTCAATTAGGACATTGGGACTCAGAGAGGGAGAGTGACTTGCTCATGGTCACACAGAGAATTAGAGTTTGGGCAGGGGCTGGGACCCAGGCCTCCTGCCTTCCAGCCTGAGGCCCTTCCACTGCCAAACATGTGATCTTTGGAGCCCCTGCCTCCAGCCGCGGCTCCCCCGGAGGATGCCATGACCTCTGACCCTGCTAAGCCTTCATCCACTCCTCCCACACCCCTGGGGCTACCAAACTCAGGGCTGAGGGCCTGTGGGAGCTGGCTGGAAACATGGGAGTCAGGGTAAAGCCAGTTCTCACGGATGCCTTTGAACGCCTCTGCCAGGGCTCTGCACTGCCTTCTCTCCTCCCCTTCTCCCTCTGAAGAGCTGCTCTGAGGGGGGCCACGTCCTACCCTTTTGGGGCTGACTCTCCCAAGGCTCAAGGATACAGATTTTCAGGCCTAGAGGGGCTGTCATGAAATTCAAAGCCCTGCCTCTTCCTGCCATACTAGAGAGGAGGAAACTGAGGCCCAGAGCAGGTGAGAGGCCAGCACAGGTCCCAGGGGGCCAGAGGCAGGGCCAGGTCGGGAGTCAGAGTTCTGCACCACCATCAAGTCTGAGAATATTTGCTCTTTCAGAGCTTCTGGTGTGTTTCATCTGGGCAGCATCCTGGACTCCTGGTGTCTAGCTAACATTGCATACCTCCAGTGATGGGGGACTCACTACCAATCTGTGTTTTCTCTTGCTCTCTCCACTTCTGTTCTCCTCATCTCTGAACCCAGACCTTAGAGTTCAGGTTCTCTGTTTCCAACCCTTCCTGCCTTCCCCACTGGTGCTTCTAAGGACTCTCACATGCTTGTTGTCTGTCCATGTTTACAGAGGGGACTTCTGTCCTGCTGCCACCCCCTCTCTACTCTAAACAGCGTACTCAGGGCCCAAGGTGAGGTTTACTCATTCTTGTCATTCATTTCTTCAAAAATTCTTATTGAATGTTTGTTCTGCTACGTACCAGGTACTGTTCCAGGCACTGAGGATACACTAATGAAAACAAACACAAATATCGGACCAAACAGAGACTTGAACTATCCCTGACATAGATCCTCCGTCCCCATGACAGAGCCTCGTGCAGCTCTGAAACCGATAGCCAGAAGGGCAGACTACCATAGAGGGACAGACACACGGAACAGAAGTGTTCAGAGCGAAAGTGGGACAAGGCACATGGAAACTTTTCAAACCACCGGCCCAGTGGTTAGTACAGTTCCTCTGCTAGGAAATTACAAGGCTGCCCTTTGACTTTCTTCTGGACTTGCAGGCTGAGAGGCCCTTGGAAACAGCTGCAACATCTGCTAGCCATCCTTTCCCATGGAGGGAGACGGGGCCAGGGCTTGATTGGGCTGGGGCTACCAAGCAGGTCCAGCGGAGGCCACTTCCTCCTCCCAGATCCCTATAATATCACTTGTAGAGCCAGGGCAGGCCTGGCGCCTCCCCAGACCCACCACCAGACCCTGCTCATCCTGCCTGCCGCCTCTGGCTTCTCAGAGTGGGCTGGGTCCACCAGGGGCGCACCCTCTGCAGGGCCCAGGGATGTCAGCTTCCCCAAAGGAATGCCAGGCTCGGGGGCAGGGGCACCAGCTGAGCCCATGCGAGCTCACTCTCTAGGCAGGACCGGGCTGTGTGAGATTAGAGGTGGGCAGGTGAACGCGCACTGCGGTGGAGGTCGGGACTGGCGGCACCAAAGACAGCTGGGGGTAATGGAAGAGACTGATGAGCCGGGGAGAACATGCGCAGGCTCAGCGGCCATGGCTCAGGGGCCCAGCTGCTCCGCGGCATGTGGGATCTTCCCGGACCGGGGCACGAACCCGCGTCCCCTGCATCGGCAGGCGGACTCTTAACCACTGCGCCACCAGGGAAGCCTGGAGATAAGGCTTTTAAAGAGGGGATTCAGTTAAAATAAAGTCATAGGGTTGGTCCCTAATCCAATATGCCTGGTGTCCTTTTAAGAAGAGGAGATTAGGACCCAGGCACACACAGAGGGAAGACCACGTGAAGACACAGGGAGGAGATGGCCATCTCCAAACCAAGCAGAGAGGCCTCAGAAGAAACCAGCCCTGCCGACCCCTGGATCTTGGACTTCGAGCCTCCAGAATCGTGGGGAAGTAAACTTCTGTCCTTTAAGACACTCAGCCTGTGATGTTTGCTACAGCAACCCAGCAAACTAACATAGGTGCAAAGCTATTTGAATACGGCACTGCCTTAAGCATGGTCACTTTGAGCTCCCCTGGAGGTCCGCTTGTCCAGATGCTGTGTCAGGAAAGAGAAGTACACTTTTAGGATCGTACTCCTGGATTACTATTTCCCATGGATTAGGGTCCAAATTGACAGGACATCACTTCTCAGCGATGAGTGGTATCTGCCTTTAAGGATGTAGGCGAAAACCAGACACAGCATCGCCAGTACAGAGACCAACCAGAAGGGTACCCACTGTCTTCCTCTTGGACATTTAAGGGATAGAAGTGCCTCTTCCCACCTGGAGTGAACAGAAAGTCTATAAAAAAGAGGAATTCATAAACATCTAGCGAGTGCCCGAGGCAGCACAGTGTACCAAATTCTAGGATGTGGTGGGGTGCTAAAAATTCTTAATCTGGGGTGCAGGGTGTGTGTCCACCGGACAATTATAACGATAGCTAACCCTTTTCTATCTCAGACATTAGCGACAGACCATATTCTAAGCATGTTACACAAATCACCTTCATTAATCCTCACACAACCCTATGAGAAAGGCACTATTTGTGCCCCCATTTTATGTATGAGAAAACCGAGGCAGAAAGAGATCACGTGACTTGGCAAAGATTACACAGCTGGTAAGAAGGAAGAGTAATAATGTTAGAGGGAGAAGAGACTCGAAGACAAGAGAAAGGAAGGGTGAGGGCACAAGGGAGCAGACACAGGGGTTCCCTTCCAAAATCTTGTCCTCCAGTTTGGAATGACTTCAGGACACTTATTGGAACCCTTCAACGAAGAACTACTTAACTCACCACTGGGGTCTAGGGAGTATTTAATCTGAAGATAAGTCCTACGAGACTACGGGTGAGATAACCAAAAACGTCAGTTAAAGTGGAGAATGATAAACAATGGCACACAGATCTTACGTATTTCGGGACAACTTTTAAGAAGTATGTATCTATTAACCACTCTTGATATATGGCCAAGCGCTTTTCTTTGAGCAGAAGCCTGCTGACTGGAACTCTAATTTGTCTATTTTTTTTTTTTTTATAAAGCCACACCCATGATGCCTCATCTTTGGTTTCCTGTTCTGGTATTTTAATATGTAGAGCAGTGAGGGTGTGGGCTGGTTCGCACTCTCTGGCCCTCTTTCTGTCTGTGTACAGGGCGGGATGGCCCTTCTATGCCCACCTGAAGTTGGTTACGGCCACGTGACTTCCCTGGGCCAGCAGAATGTAAGTGGAAGCGATGGCCTGAACCAAAGCCCCTGCTCACCATGACGAATCTGCAGCATGACTAAGAAAAAAACCCTGTGTGGTTTAACCACTGAGGTTTGGGGGTTACTTGTTATTGCAGCCTAGCCTACCTCCTCCTAACTGGTACGCTCGTCAAGTACTACGAGTCCAGTCTTCGCCTGGGTATTTAGATGTATTTCTCTATATTTCTCCAGTATTTTCGTATGGTCTCCTTAGACCTCATTTCACAATTCTTTTTAGCTATTTGCTTTTACTTCGGGATACCCAGGAGACCCAGCCCTCATTCATGATGCTGTTTCTGTGGTAAAAGTGTGGAACTCCAAGGAGAAGCCCACTGGGCGTGCAAAAGGCAGCACAGTGTGGTCATCTGGGGCACCCTGAGGGCAGGACCCACGCCCACCCCTCTCCTACTTTTCCCTCCTGCTGAGAGACAACTCGCCATGGACCATGGGCAGCCCTCAACATTCCTGCTGGGTACTCCACGAACGCAAGGCCCTGACCGCTCTCCACTTGGGCCACTCACTCCTCAGGGTCATGTTTGCCACGAGCAACCTTGAGAGAAGAGGTAACGTCTCCCACCAGGCAAAGAGCAGGCTTCCTATCCACTTTCTATAAAAGTGAAGACTCGGGCTTCCCTGGTGGAACAGCGGTTGAGAGTCCGCCTGCCGATGCAGGGGACACGGGTTCATGCCCCGGTCCGGGAAGATCCCACATGCCGCGGAGCGGCTGTGCCCGTGAGCCATGGCCGCTGAGCCTGCGCGTCCGGAGCCTGTGCTCCGCAACGGGAGAGGCCCCAACGGTGAGAGGCCCGCGTACCGCAAAAAAAAAAAAAAAAAAAAGTGAAGACTCTACCAAGCTCAGTACTCCTTTCCTGCTACTCCAGCCGCTGAGTGACCCACCCACTCATCCTGGACCCCTAGCTTTGCCTTTGTGGGACTTGGATGGCACCGGAGAACCAGAGCAAACCGTTGTGAAGCTCTGGTAACTGCTTTTGTATAAGTAACAAAGTCCTTTGTCTTGGACCCAGGTGTCTGGGCTCTTCGTCCGGCATCAATGAAACCGTGGCAGGCTAACTTGTGAGTTTGTACACAGGGTAAAGTCTCAGCCCCTGCACCCTCCACCCCCAGTTCTGCCCAGGACCGGGCAGGCTGTGGGCCGACGGGCAGTAAGCATGCGTCCTTTTCACTCACTGACCTCGGGAGTGGGGAGTCTGGGGACAGTCTCATTCTATACCTGATTCCCTAGGGGCCATTTTACTTTCCATTTTACTTCTCAGCTTTACCCTCTGCAATTGGCACAAGAAACCAGGAGCCAGTTCACACTCAGGGCTGTTAGATTTGGGGTTTGGAGGAAGATGACTGGCCTTCTCTGGTGATTGCCAGCTGCTTTCTGTCTTCCTTTGAGGTGATGCCAGCACACTAAGCTCCTCCCAGAGAACTTAGGAAAGAGGAAGAATTTACTGTTAGTGAGAAAGGAGGAACGCAGCCAGCAGAGACGCCGTTGGCCGTGGAGTCTTTCCTGTGGACATCTGCGCAAGCAGGACAGGGACTTGGTGTTGTCACGAGGCAGGGTTGGAGTGCGTGTCTCCTGGGGCTCTGTTTGGAATGAGAAACGTGACATCCACCTTCAGGGAGCTGATGGGAAGGACTTGCCTTAGTTTCCAGCCAAGGATTTGGGGTTGCTTTGTTGGGGCAGCTGTGGCGGCCTAGGGAAGGTAGACGGCGGCCAGAAACAACGGGACAGGACTCTGAGGTCGCTCCCCAGGCCATGCTGGAATTTGCACCCAAATAAACACTTGGCAAAGCTGGGCTGTGTTCCTGCATTTCAGATTGAATAAATCCAAAGAGAGCAACTCAGTGTGAAATTGAAAAAACAAAACAAAACAAAAGGGAGGGACAGTTACTTGACTAGCGTCTTTGCTGTGCCTTCCACAGCTCTTACTTGACTAGCGTCTTTGCTGTGCCTTCCACAGCTCTCACCAGGGGACACTTGTGCCCCTGCATCTCTTTCCTACACGTCAGGGAAGGAGAAGGCTTAGGGAAGATTGCAGGTGGGACTGGAAGGGGAGAGAAGAGGCAGTGGGGTGGTGCAGCAGCTCTAGGAAAAGGAGACACGGGCCTGAGCCAGGGAGGGGACGATACAGGAGAGAGGAGGGGATGAAGGAGGGGACACGATGAGGGCTAATTCTCAGCAAGGGGTGTGGTAGCTGACTGGCTGGGGGACCCCCGTGGCCCCTCATCTGCCACACCTGGCTCAGGGCTTTCTCTTCGCAGAGGATTCTGGGAACCGTTGCCCCTCCTAGTCTTGGGTCCACAGGGTTGGGGGTCGGGTTGATCTCAGGAGCCCAGCTTCCCCGCCCCCCATCAAGGAAGGGCCTGTTGCCAGGAGAAGAATAACCCTCCCGTGTCCGAGTCCTCATTTCACTTGCAGCTGGGCGCTAATCCAATTGCTGGCTCTAACCTAATTCTCCATTGATGCTCGAGTCCTTTGCCTGCCGATATTAAAACTCTTTTCATTTAATTGTGCAGAAGATATATCCTCCTCAGCTGTCAGGTGGTAAATATAGAAGAGCTGATGTGGAGCTCTAATTTCTTCCCTGGCAGGCCTCCCACGGCTCTGAGTAATTGGGGACCAAGATGCTCTGAAAGGAGGGGGCCAGGAAGGAGGGAAAAGGGAGGCAGGTGGGTCCCTGGCATGTTACCATGGCCCAGAGGTTACAGATTGGAGGGAGCTGGGCCTGGTCCGTGTGTTCCTGGCTTGGTCAGTGTGCCCATTTCATAGGGACAGTCACAATCTCTCACATGACTGGTATCAAGAGATGTTATGGGAGAATCAAGGGTGACCAAGGGGAGGGGGCTGTCCCACTGTAAAGAGTAGGAGGGGGTCACAGGAGCCCCCAGTGTTGGAGGCAGGGAGCCGTGGTCCCGATAAACCCCCTTGATCTCATCACAGAGCGGACCGTTCCAATCTCAGAGTCAGGACTTTGAATGGACCAAGACCCTTTGAGACAAAGGGTCTGCTGACTGCAGCCCCCTTGTTTGGTGACCACAAGCAGGGCAATGAAGAGTTGGTGACAGAGGGCTGGCCTCTTGACTTCCACTCCAGCCTGGAACATGGTGGCCACCCTGTGTCCCTGTGGAGGGAGGGACAGAGCATCACAGTGACACCCCAGCAGCCATTCGTTAGCAGGTTCATCCTCCCACTAGAGGCCACCTGAAGTCACTCCTGCCATCTGCTAGTTAACCACCCCCCCACCCCGTGTGCACGCGCGTGCGCGCGCGCACACACACACACACACACACACTTATGCAGGGAAAGGCAGGACAGACATAGAGACCACACAGCCGAGGCAGTGGGTCATGGGTAGGGCCTGTTACTGACCTCACACCTGGCCACAAGGAAGCAAGAAGCATCCTAGCAAGAACCGCCGGTCACCAGCCACTTACTTCTCTAGGGGCCCAGCCCCACCTGTGGCTTCCCAGGAGCTCCCAGTTTCTGGGGATCCCTCGGGCCCTGGAGGACTTGGCACTCACTCCATCTCCTGGGGAGCGGCTTCTGCTTCTTCTTGGCCACCTGCTCAGCTCCCAGCACCCAGAGCTCCTTGTGCTCGATCATTGGTGGACCTGAGCTCCTGGATGGGCCCTGCTTCAAGAGGCTTTGCTACACCTTAGCTTCCTGAACCCCTCCCTTCTGCCACCCCTTGTCACAGCCTGGTGGGGACCTCAGATGGTCCTTTCGTCTCTTCTTTCCCTTCCTGCCTCAGAACAAGGCACATATCCAGTATTTCCTGAGGGCTCCTCTCTTCTGGACACTGGGGATTCGTAGACCTCCTTCCCCTCCTGGCCTGCCACCCCAGGCCTTTCTGACTCCACCCCAGTCCACTCCCCGAGATCTGCTTCTCCCTTCCTACTCCCAGCCTGCGCTCTGCCCTTATCCCTTCTTAACCTGCTGAGCTAGGAGATCCTTGGGTAAGGGAAGGGCTTATCCTGGGGCTTGGGGTACCTGCTGAATCTGTCACCAACCAGGGTTCTTGGTTTTCCCCAATCAATAGAAATTGACAAAAGGCCAGACAAGAAATTCAGGCAAGGCTTTATTGGGGCCCCTGCTGCAGCAGGGGGCAGCGAGAACAAACAACAGGTTCGCTTGCTAGCTTGCTTGTTCCTTATATGGGGTGAGGGAAGGGGTGTGTCCAGGGGTCGGGCCAGAAGGGTGGCTTAGGTGGTCTGCCCATGCCTTTGGTGGTGTTGTGTGCAGGGGGCATGGGCAGTACCCTGCCTTTGCTCCCGGCTCTTCACGAGCGGCAGTTGGGCTTTTTGGTCTCTTTGTATCTTTTGGGTCCAGAATTCGCCCCAACTGCGCACGCATGCAGTTATTTTTAGTTCCATACGGTTTCTTTGTGTTTTGTTGCTGGAGGAGAGGTGTGTCCAGGTGCAAGCACTGCAGCAAAGGGTCGCAGGTCCCAGGCCTTTCTCAAATCCTTTGACCAGGAGGTCCTAGAGAAGGTGATCAGGGGGGTTTCCAAGCCCTGGCCCAGAACATCACCACTGTCCTTTCCTTCAGAATTTGGAGCCAAACCTGCTGACCTGCCGACTTGGGGTCCCTCTCCTTCGTAGTATTTTCAGAGCAAACACTGGCAGGACATGTGACTGCTGGGAACATGGGCCCAGATGGTCTAGTCACAGGATCCCTGCATGCCGGGGCCATAACGGCCAATGCTACTGCCCAACCCCTCTGTTCAAATGAGGAAATTGAGGCTCAGATACACACACAGGAGGGCATGCTTGCCCAGGCTCCTGCTGTGACTCCATCCAGAGACCCTGGCTTCCTAACTCCAGTCTACACTCTAGACGTTTCTGCCAGTAGAGTCAGACGATGGGGGTGCTTCTGAGCATGGGGGTCAGGATGACGGAGTGCCAATTCCAGTTCCACCTTCTGCTGGCTGTGTGACCTCCAGCAAGTTACCTGACCTCTCTGGGCATCAGTTTCCTCACCAGTCAAGTGGGGATGCCAATGGTATCTACCTCTTATGTGGCACGAGAATGCACTGAGATAATCCTCCCAAAGCCCCAACACAGCATCCGGCACGTGGTGAGTGACGATTAGCTTTCATGCAACATTCAGCTCCACTGGGTCACAAACATCCTTAAAACCAGTAGGAACCATAACGAACATTAGCTAGTCAAGAAACAAGCAGGCATTTAATTTACTCCCTCAGAAAACGGAAGGGTTCTATGTCAGGAGACTGTTTGCATGGTTTTCCAGAAAGAGAAGTTTGCACAGATGTCGTTATTCCCTCCATAGATGTTTCCCAGCACAGAGCAGGGGCAACAGAGTCATTCCGCTCATCCTGAGGCTACGCCCAGGAAGCAGAGGGAACCACCCAAGTCAGGATGCTGCTGGTTCTTCTCTAGAAGCTCTCCAGAAGCCCAGGACTGCCCTGACCTGCAGCCCACCTTCAGCTGAGCAGTGTATCTAGTGCTGTGGGAAGCCCCACTCCCCGTCCCAGGACCTTCAGAGCAATGATTAAGCCCTACGGTTCAGCCCCTGGCAAGGTGTTAAGCAGATACTCACCAGGACCAGAACTAGGGCGAGGAGAGTGAAGCACTCACCTGGGATGCAAAATTGAAGAGGCACCCCCAAACTCAGTAGCCAAGAGAAATAATATTTTAAAACATTAAAATTAATTTAAAAATCCACAATGAACAAAATATTACACTTTTAAATAGAGACAGGCTCTGCCCCTGCAGAACCCTGAGAGTGAGTGCCTCCCAGGCCTCACCCTATAGTCCCAGCCCTGAAGCTCAGGTCCCTTCTCAGACCAGTAGAGTCAGACTCCCCGGGATGGGGTTCCAGACAGAGGTACCATTTGGGGAAAGCTCTGCAGGTAGTTCTCTGTGCAGAGAGTTGAGTACCCTGCTCTGAAAGAAGTAACAAATGCAGGCACGTCTGAGGTTTGCAGAGGGGAAGGGAGGGGATGCTATGTGATCCCGTGACGGCAGCCGTTTAGGAGTTCTGTGCGGAGAGGCAAAGAGTGCCCCATCCTCCAAGGGCACTGAAATTCTGCTTTTCCACCCTCTTCCCTGTGGGTTTTCTTTCAGAGCGCAGAAACTCCTAGAATAATTGAGCAATACAATAAATTAACTTGTTCAGTCTTTGAGGACTCTCTGCTCCACTGTTTCCACTCCAGATAACTGGGGTCCTTCTCTCTGCTTATTTAAATCCTGTGCAGATTTCCAACCCCAGTTCATCTCTCATGCCGCTCCCAGGAAGCCCTGCTCAAAATGCTGTTTCTGGAATCTCTCCCTCTATTCATTCCATAAGCACACATTTGAGGACCTACTATGTGTCAGGCTGGATTATGGAAATAGAAGGGCTGAATTAAGAAAATTGTGCTTGGGGAACTCAAAGTAGTGCCAGCATATAACTAAAAAATTATACTAGAAGGTTTAGAACGAAAAGCAGCAATCTCTGGTCCAACTTTCTCCAAGTTCAGTATCACCTCTAGGCTCTAATCACCCTTAATTCTTTTGGGTGTTTCGTCTAGTATTTAGTTCCATTTTTCTAAATATAGGCATATACAGTTTTTTGGTTTTTTTTTTTTTTTTTTTTTTTTTTTTTGGCGGTACACGGGCCTCTCACTGTTGTGGCCTCTCCCGTTGCAGAGCACAGGCTCCGGACGCGCAGGCTCAGCGGCCATGGCTCACGGGCCCAGCCGCTCTGCGGCATGTGGGATCTTCCCGGACCCGGGCACGAACCCGCGTCCCCTGCATCGGCAGGTGGACTCTCAACCACTGCGCCACCAGGGAAGCCCTGGGTTTTGTTTGTTTGTTTGTTTGTTTTTTGATTTATCAGTTTTGGGCATTCACTTTTGAATTCCTGCCATGGTAAATAAAGACTTAAATCTCCCATCTCCCTCCTGCTTCCTTTCCCTCCATCCTCCTAACATGAGTATTTTCCAATTTTTTATTGAACAAAAGCACTGCTGAGCCCAGTTGTACATTATAACTACATTCTTTTTTATACAACCCTTTTTTTCTAGAACTAATAACCGCCTTTTTTATTTGTCTGATGTGTAGTATCTATTGATAAACTTTTCAATGTCCCTGCCACTCGCCTATCAATAGTAGTTCCTCTCAATCAAACACATCGATTTTTATTTTCCCCTCTATTTTCTTGTTTTAAGCTAGACTTGTTGCTTGCTGAGCCTGGGACTCAACTGTCCTCTTAGGACACTTGATCTTCATCTTCATGTCGAGATATACCTTCACTGCATGTCTGTGTTCACGTCCTAACTTCTGGAATCTCTTTCTTTCTCTTCCCCCCTATATTCCTTTTTAATTTTTAAAATGTTTTTCTGATGGATTCTTTGTATTTCATCTTTTATCCTTCTATTGATTTTTAAATTTAATACTCTTTTTAATTCTGAGAACTCATTTTTGTTCTCTGTTCCTTTTTCAAAAATCCCCTGTCTCTGGATGTGATTTTTTTTCTCATTAAGAATGTTATTGTTAGTGTTGTTGAAGTTTTCTTCTGTTCCCTGCATAGTCTCTATTTTCTCTGTCTTTCTCCTTCTTCCTTCCTTCCATCCTCCCTCCTTCCCTCTCTCCCTGACTCTCCCTCTTTCTCTTTCTTTTTTCTTTCTTTCTTTCTTTCTTTCTTTCTTTCTTCTTCCTTCCTTCCTTCCTTTCTTTCTTTCTTCTTCCTTCCTTCCCTCCTTCCTTCCTTCCTTCCTCCCTCCCTCCCCCCCTCCTTCCCTCCACCTTTCTTTCTCCCTTTCTCGCTTTCTCTCTTTCTTTCTTTCTCTTTCTTTGCAGTTTGGACCTTGTATTTCTTTCTTTGGACCTTTGTCTTTAACGTCAGAGGATTTTCTAAAATTCTGGTGATTCTTGGCTGCCTGTTCTTACTAAGAGAGGTCCCCAGATGCTGACTAGAAGCCCTGCGTGCCTGGCAAGGCTAGGTTACTGATGGACTCCTCTGGAGGTGGTCAGATGACAAGCCTGCTTTTTTGTTGGGGGACACCTAAATGTCAGATTTTGTTTATATATATTTTATGGGCTTGTTCAGATCTCCCGAGAAGAATGTATGTGGCTGTTGGCCTCTTGGAATCCAGGAGGAGTGGAGGGGAAACACCTGAGAGAGGTTTCAGAAGTGAAATCCACAGGACTTGTTTTTTCCTGAAATTATTAAATTTTTGTTTGTTTGTTGCTTACTTAGTTTTCATGTACCTATGTGAATTCTTCCCCAAATCTCCAACAAAACATAAAACTGCTCTCAATTCTGACAACCTCCATAGATAATCTATAAGTGTGATTTTTTTCCTTTTTTTGAAGATATGCCCCTTAGAACCTCCCGTTCCCACCTGGAGGGGGCGCTCTCCATGTCTCTTCCCCAGCTAAGGACAGTCATTCTAGAACTGTCCCTTCTTATCTTCCTGAGGATTCACTTCTCTCTCTCTCTCTCTCTCTTGCTCTCTCTCTCTCATGAGTTGATCCCACTATGTCCTGGACCCAATGCCTTCCTATTTCTTGGCTAACTTCCTTGTTTTAGTGTAACACGTTCTCCAGTGACTTCCTAAGAAATGTACACAGGAGATAAATTGTGTGAATCCTTGAATGTCTGAATAAGTATTTATTTTTACCTTTTATTTACTCTTTATTTTACTTACATGATGGATAGTTTGGCTAGATGTGGAATTCTAGGTTGCAAATAAATTTTCCTCTAAGTTTTTAAGACACTGCTAGATGTCATTCTAAGTCTTTGTCCTTTGTACGTGACCTGTCTTTCTCCTTTTCCCTAAATTTTTCAGGATTTTTCTCTCTGTCTCTGATGCTCTGTGACTTGGTATAAATCTTTTATGATTCATTGCTCCTGTGTACTCATGACTGTTTTCAGTGTAGAGACTTATGTCCTTCAGTTCTAGAAAAGCTTCTTGTATCATCTCTGAAAAATTTCTGCCCCTTTATCCTTCCTGTTTGTACTTTCTAGAACTCCTATCACTTAAATGATTTGAACTTCCAATTTCTTACCTTTTTTCTTTTACTTTCTAACTTGTCAGTTTGCTCTATTTTTTGAAAAGATGTTTTCAATGTTTTAGTTCTTCCACTGATTTTAGCTATTTTACTTTCCATGAGCTTTTGCTTATTCTTTTAATGTATCTTTTAAAAATACTCTTCCGTTCTTTTTTTTCCCCCATGGATGCAATATATTCTACTACTTTTCAGAGGATATGAGCTATACTTTCAGTTTTTTACTTCTTACTTGTCTCTGTTTTCTCTAAGTTTCTTTCCTTATCTGCCTGATTCCTTTCTTGCTGATTCCTGCTTCCCCCTCCTTGTCTAGTGCCTTTCATGTTGGAGGCATTTCTAGTGTGTCTGGGGATCCTTGGCAGGAGTTCATTTAAGACAGAGGCACTTACAGTCTGATCGCAAACTCTGTGTGGACAGGGCTTGTCCTCAGAGGGGCTTCCCTGGAGGGGATCAGGTGGTGAGCTCATATGCTAGTATCTCTAGGTCTTTCCTTGAGCTGATTGGCTTCTCCAGAGAGGGCTTCTCTGCTGTCCTACTGGGGGTCTTTAGCCTTTTCAAGTGGAGTAGCAGTTGGGACTAGAGGTCCACCATCCTGTACGTAATGGCGCCTCAGGCCCACGCCTGCTACGCAGTCCCCGTGTCACTAAGAAATCCTCTTTCCATCCTCAGCTAGGCGGGGAGATAATTTGCAGGGAGAATGGGCAGGGGGAGAGGGTGGGTCTAACTCCTTTTTTAAAGAGACTTTCATTGTTCCTCTTTCAGCCTCATTTTTGCTTTCAGAGGAATCTGGCTGCTCTCCATCCTGAGCCTTTCCAGGCGTCGAGGTAGAATACGCCTTGCTTCTTGCTGCCTTCCCTCTCCACTGGCGTTTATGTTTCCACTTTCTCAACTCTTGTCAAGGTAGTTACTGCTCTGCCATTCACTTTCCCTTTTCCAACATTTTGTTGAGTCCTATTGTCTCGTCTCTGGTTGCCTTTGTCTTTTTTTGTCATTTTAGTGGGGCTTTGCAGGGGTGGGGGAAGGGAATATAGTGGGTGTGGTCAATCCCCAGGGCTTACCTTTTTAAAATAATTTATTTATTTATTTATTTTTGGCCGCTTTGGGTCTTCGTTGCTGCGTGCGGGTTTTCTCTAGCTGTGGTGAGCAGGGGCTACTCTTTGTTGGGGTGTGCAGGCTTCTCATTGCAGTGGCTTCTCTTGTTGCAGAGAACAGGCTCTAGGTGCACAGGCTTCAGCAGTTGTGGATCGCAGGCTCTAGAGCACAGGCTCAGTAGTTGTGGTGCACGGGCTTAGTTACTCCGCAGCATGTGGAATCTTCCCGAACCAGGGCTTGAACCCGTGTCCCCTGCATCGGCAGGCAGATTTTTAACCACTGCGCCACCAGGGAAGTCCCTCAGGGCTTACTTTTGAAGGCATCAAGACAGGGCTGCATTGCCCTCCTGGGACGTCTATATGCTGACGATCCTGATTCTACTCTCCAGCCCAGCTCTCTCCCGTGAGGCCAGGCCATACGTTCAGCTGTGTTCGGGACATGTCCGCTTGTGTGGACCACAGACCCCTCGAATTCAGCGTACCACAAGCTGAACTCATCACCACTCCCTCAAACCTGCTCTTCGTCTTTGGTCCTTCAGTAGTGAATAACCATATCCTTCCCTCTGTGGTCCGGGAACAGGCCTTCCTGTATGCCAACGAGACAACCATCATGCATTGGGAATACCACTTCTCACTCGCCTCTTGAGTCCACCCACGTGTCTCCATCACCACCTTGACCAATCTAGTCCAGCATCATTTCTCACCTGGACTGCAACAGCCCCTAACAGCTCTCCTTTTCCTAGTCTGGCCCAGAAAGACCTCTCTCAAGCTGATAATGTCCAGTGGTTACTCATTGCCCTTGAGATAAAGACTAACCCTGTCACTTGGCCCATGAGTCTTGCTGACTGCCCCTACTAACCTCTTCAGCCCCATCCCTTGCTTCTTACCCTGCACACTGTTCTTTTTCCCCCCAGGCCTTGGAGTTAGGCCTGTCTCTTCCCTCTGTTCCTTCTCACTGCCTCTTCCCCTTTGCCTGATCTCTCTTATCTGTCAGGCTTTGGCTTAAAATGTCATTGCTTCCAAGAAGTCTTCCATGACTCTGAACCCCACCCCACCTCATGAAGACTGATTAGGTACCCCTACTCTATGCTCTTTATCTTGCAAATTCCTTACCTGTTCACCTGCCCTGTCTTCCCATCAGGCTGTAAGCTCTGTGAAAGCTGTGTCGTGGCTGACCTGGGAGCACACCTATCCACCCTGTCTCCAGAGCCCAGCCAGTGCCTGGCATAAAGCAGGTGCTGAATTGGTTATGTTAATAAATCAATGTCATAATTAATTTACAGCTATATATCATATGCAGCCTGGTACATGGGGGAGCCCATGGGAAGAGTGTGCGTGTGTGTGTATGTATGTGCATGTAGTTGCAGGAGTCAGAGAAGTAGGCGGGGCCCAGCCTTCTCCATCCTACAGTGCAGAGGGTAGAGGACAGAGGGCAGAGGGGAAGGGGTCAGCCAGGAGGCAGGGAGGCCAGCAAGACGGCTGTGGTTGTCTATAGAGAAGAGGGCAGCCCACTCTCCAGCTCCCCTGCCACAATTCCACTTAGCAAACTGAGCTCAGCGAAAATGGGCAGCACTTTGGTATGATGTATGTGCACCAGGGACGGTTCCAGGCACCCTACACATGTTAACTGGTTTAGTCCTTACAGCAATCCAATGAGCTAGTAGTATTTTCACATACATTCTACAGATGAGAGAAGTGAGGCACAGAGCGAGGAAGGGTCTCTGGTTTCCATCCTCAGGGCACAGTGAATTCCTTCTGCCCTGGCACTGGCAGCAGTAGGTACCACATCCCCAGGCAGGGCAGCTCTTCTGTCTGCCCCAGGCAGCTGGGGCCCTGGGCAACTTTGGAGACTTAGGACCGTGCTTACCTCTGCTCACCTCCTCCACGCTCCCTTCCACACTCCCAAATTGAGGGCCTAGGGGTCAGCGGTGAAGGGGGGATGTCCCACCCCCATCAAGCCCCCAGGCTGCTGGAACATCACACAAGCTATGCTCTCCGTGATCATGATCGCTCTGTGTAGCCTGCCTTGTTCAGAGCCAGGGGGTGGAGCTGAGAGAGGGGAAGCGGTTTGCTAAAGGACACACTGCTGGCCTCTGCCCTTCTCCCATCACCCAGCGGGTCCCAACCTTCCTACCCCAGGATCTCTTCCCTCCACAGGTATTCAGGGCCCTCATGAGGCTGACCACTTTTTATCACAACCTGGTCCACCCTAAGGGGGTGCCCGAAGCTCCAGTGGCAACAATTCTGGCATCTGGCCATGCTCTGGGAGAACACTGATGCGTTAACACAACCCTGGCTGCCCCGAGTCTCCCTTGGAGGGAGGATGTGGGTGGTGCCCAGCATTGGGCAAGGAGTCAGCACCACTCCCTCCCTTATCTTGTGCGAGCTCAGAGGAGTAGACAATGCTCCCCAAGCCCAGCGTGGTCCTTTGAGAACTGAAACGCCACTCTCAGGGGTCCACTCCTCAGGGTAAGGCCATGCTAAAATGCTTGGCTCCGGCTTCCCTGGTGGCACAGTGGTTGAGAGTCTGCCTGCCAATGCAGGGGACACGGGTTCGAGCCCTGGTCCGAGAAGATCCCACATGCCACGGAGCAACTAAGCCCATGCGCCACCACTATTGAGCCTGCGCTCTAGAGCCTGCAGGCCACAATTACTGAGCCCGGTGCGCCACAACTACTGAAGCCTGCACACCTAGAGCCTGTGCTCCGCAACAAGAGAAGCCACCGCAATGAGAAGCCCGCGCACCAAAGCAAAGAGTAGCCCCCACTCGCCGCAGCCTGCACGCAGCAACGAAGACCAAATGCAGCCCCCCTAAAAATAAATAAATAAAACAATGAAAAATAAAATCAAATGCTTGGCTCCCTGGGAAGAGCCGCTTGAAGCCTTACCAGTCACACGTTCCTCAGTGTGAATGAGACCTCCCTCCTTCCTGAGCTCGGCTTTGGTGGGAATGTAGGGGACGGAGCCTGAGGATTCAGGGCACAAGAGAGGAAAATGCTTTTGTTTGAGGTCACACAGCGGGAGCCAGGCAGAGATAGGGAGCCTGGGCTCTTCTGAACCTACAGCTGGTCCTCCGGGCCCTGCGCCACCCGCTCTGTCCTCGGCCTGCCGCCGCAGAATGGAGGCGGACTAAGCTGATACTGTGGAGAAGCTGCTGGGACAGACGTAAGCTCTGGGGGAGGATACGGGAAATGGAGGAAAATACCGCCCCGCCCACTCTGCCGCCTGCTGGTTGCGGATCCCCCGATTCCCACATGTGCTTCTTCTGGAGGGCTGTGGAAAGGGTAGAACGCCAGACCACATGTCTCCCTTGCCGTTGCCCCAACACCTGGCCCTTGCCCTCTTTCCTTCTAGCTGAGGGTGGAGCTTTTGTTGTTGTTTTTGCGATGTTTTTGGCATCGGGGTGACTCTGGTTGTCATGGCAACTCCAGCAGAGGGAAGGAAGGAGATGGCCTGAGGGCGGTGAATTTATTCCACCGTGAGCTGGTTCTCCAAGTGAGGATCTGCAGAGGATGGAGACTGAGGGACCAGAGAAAGGCCCTGGCCCGGGAAGGCCCTGTGGACCTCCACGGCTCCCTGGCCAGCCTGGCTCCAAGCCGGCTTCTGCATCACGCAAGGTTTGTTCTTTTGAGGGATACGCAGGCCTCCCCTGCTGCCATGTGAGGTTCTGGGCCTAGAGAAAGATGTCTTAGTGTGGGAGAAGAAAGGGGAGGGAGAGCCCCAGAGGAGCATGCAGGGCCTGGGGACTTGTGCTGAGCCCTTAATCCTGTTGGGGCAGCAGCCAGGGCGTGGGGCAGCTCCAGGGAGTCCTCTGGGTGGCCTGAGAACACAAACTCAACCGCTAGAAGCCTTGGGCCAGGAAGTCAAACGAGAGCACAGAGCCATGTGTTTGATGGTTAAACATCTTTCTGAGGAAACGGTCTCCCTTTGCTATTTTCTTCTTAAAACATATGCTCCCTCCAGTTCAATTTTCCACTTTGGACAGTGACACATTGGCAAAGAAATAATTTTCTATTAAAACAACAGCACGTCTGGTGATGAATGGCAGCTGGCATTAGGGATGGGGGCGATGGGGAATGGCGGGGACTGTGGCCACACGGAGACCCTTTTTTCTGGGTGATGGGCACTGCTCCTACACACTCTAGTTGACCGTGGCCATGTGGACACACTGGCTCAATGGTCAGGAGAAGTAGGCAATCCATTTTATGTGAAATTTCCTGAATTTACCTTTTTCCTCACCTAGACCCAGGACTTCTGAGGAGCACAGACAAGGGGACCCCTGCTATCACTTAAACAAGTTAAAATGGGCCAAGCCTCTAGAAATGATCTCATCTGCCTCATCCTGCTACAGACAGAGAAACTGGGGCCCAAATAGGGCAGAGACCTGCCTGGCTAGTGGCACTGAATGGGCTAGTGGCAGGGCTGCAGTGGGAGGTACCCAGAGCAGATAAACAGAAAGGCAGCCCAAGAACGCATGTGCTACTGCGACCATACGACTAGCACCCGGCCCCGTGAAGTCAGATGGACTGAGGGGACCTACGGATGGTCATCATTTTAGCTCACATATATCGGGACAGGCGTCAGTCTTGGTTCTTTACATGTATATGTTGAATCAGCGGGGCTTGTGGCTGTTGAAAATAATTTTATTTTTGGATCTCATGGCCTCTTTCAAATGTATTATTAAGGAAGTCTTCTCTTGCTCAGATGAAAACTCGGGCTGGTCCCATGTCTTTTCCGCTTGCTCTTAAGCCATAGCGGAGACATGAATTAAAACTCTGAAACTGATTTAATAGCACGTTCCCCCCTGCCCAGCTCAGGTCTGGAACGTGCAGTGGGAAGGGGGGATTTGTTCCTCTCCTAGTACTTCTCTCGTCCTTCAGCCACTTTCCAGCTTGCTAGCCAGTTTCTGACCCCCCCCAACCCCCGCCCCCGGTGTGGGAGGACAGGAGGGAGGTGGGGAGGGAGGGCTGGCAAGGGGAGGAAGTCTTGCTGGAGCTGGTACCACCACGAACTGGCCTTGTACTCTCTGAGCCTGGCAGACGGGTAGAGCCGGCTCCTCCTTCGCAATACCTGGGTGGGGGCCATCTTTATCCTGGTGGGGAAGGAGAGAGATGGCATCCATAATGGTTAGCAGTGCCCACTCCACAGCCCACCACCCAGCCACAGGGGTTCCCCATCAACTGGGCCATCCTGAGGAACTCGATCTGTGTCAGAGGCTTTATGCCAGGACCACTTCCCTGCTGTGTGACCTTGTTAAAGACCTTGGGCAATCTCTCTTGGTCTTAGTTGTCCTCATCTGTGACATAAAAAGGTCCATACCTTGCATAAGACTGCCTTCCTGCTGGCAAGGAGCAGGCGGGTCCTCTGCGGGGCCTGGGCAAGAGAGGAAACCTCCTCTCCTGGCTCCCACCTGGGCCCCCAGCAGAAGCACACAGCACTCAGCAAACAAGGATCTGAGCTCCTGTCCCCATCAGAGCCTTTACAGCCTCCGCTGCCTGCCGGGGGCCCCTCCCAATCTCTGAGGTCTCTCCTGCCCCTCCATGCCCTGGGCTCCTGTCCTCACCCGCACTTCCTCCCTGGCACCAACAGTGGAGCAAGAGAAACCACTGACTGGGGGGTAAGGAAGGGGAAGGAGTTGATGCCTGGTGTGTCTCTGGACTTTCTCCTCCTTCTTGCCTTCCATCTCCTGACCCCACCCTGATACCAGGCACAAGACCCTGCTGATGGGAAGCTGGCGGTGGAGAAGGGTGAGGACCCCAGGGGACCAAGTCAGTGCTTGGATGGGGGGTGCAGGGGTGTGGGGTGGAGGCCCAGCTGGAGGGTAGTGCTGGTCTTGGGTGGGGAGAGAATTGGCTCTGAGAGGGGAGGGGATGGGTGGAAGCCCCAGGGACCCTGTGCCTCATTTCTGCCCCAGTCAGAAAGCCCGGGAGGGCATCTGTGCCCCTGAGCTCCTGGGGGTCAGCCCTGCCGGCTGGGGACAGGGCTGTGGGAGCGGGGCAGAGACAGGGTCGGGGGTGGGCTCATCACGAGTCCCTGCTCCACCTCCAGCACTCAGCACCTATGTAATTGAGGTCGGGAAGTCACACGGACTTTCAGATGAGATAGGGCAGGCCAGGTTAGGCTGGAAATGCATAGGAGTCCCCCCTTGATGCCTTTGCCTGACTCCCAGAGAGCAGCCTCGTTACCTAGGTTCCCACAGGCCCCCCTGCGAATAACTCTGGTACAGGCCTTCGTCACGGTGGGGAAACAGTCGCTGTGTCCGCCCGCTCCTTGGAGGCCCAGGGCTGGGCTGCATCCTTTCACCTCTGGACTCCAGCACTAGGGCTCATACCTGGTGTTTGCTGAGTGAGTGAGTGAATGCATCTGGGAGGAAGAGGGGAGGAGGGAGGGGAGGGGCAGGGGCACTGGAGGAAAGGCTGGTGTGAGCGCCAGCTCTGGCCAGCCGGGTTCATTTCTGCCTGGATGGAGATATGGGGACGGGGGTGGGGGGGCTCTCGGAATGAGGATCTTCTGCTCCAGCGTGTGGGGCACGGCCCGGGCTGCAAGCTCTGCAGCTAGGACAAGGGACACAGCACACTGGCCGCCCCTCTCAGCCTGCCCGTGGTGTATGTGCGGGGTTGCTCTGGGGAGGGAGGGGCAGCTGGACATGCAGAGATTCGGGGGGAGCCAGGCGCAGGACCAGGTGGAAGAGGATGTGGGAGACCTGAAGAAGAGAAAGAGATCAGGAGGGAGACTGAAGCAGGGAGGGGGGGTCTGCAGGGGTTTCCTCTCCCACCCCTCATCCCTTACCTGACAAAGCAGAATCTACCTGTTTGTGTATCTCCTTCAGGAACCACTTCCTGGTTCACTGGATCTGGCCACCTCGTCTGCAAATGGTTGAGGACTAGCTACCCCAGTGCATTCCTCAGTCTGTGGGCTCCCAGGGGGGCTCCGATCCAACGCCTGGGGTGTGGCTGACCAGAGCCCTCCAGGCTCACTGCCCTCAGTCCTTAGACTCAAAGGGGACTTGGTGGTGAAGAAGCATGGCACGCTGAGGGATCTGATGTCCTGGGTTCAAATCCCTGATAGCTGCTCGCTACGTGCCTCCATGGGCCAGTTGCTTAAACAGCCTCTGCCTCAGTTTGCCCATCTGTAAACTGGAGATAATAATAGGACCTTTTCATAGTGGTGTTATGAGATTTGAATGAGATAATCCAAGTAGAGCCCCAAGCCCCGGACAACATATAGTCGCCGTAAATACGTGCTTTTTACTTGGGGCTCTCTGAATGGATGTGAGACAATAGGCAAACACTTAACTTCTGCACACTGGTCCCTTATCCACCAAAAGGGGGAGAATGATCCTGGCTCGGACAGCCTGCCAAGGATGGTGAGAGAATCCAAGCAAAAGTAATAGTTTCCAATAATTCCAATGGCCTCTTCGTTGGCTTTTTATAATATTTCTAATCTTCACCTAACCCTCTGAAGGAGATGTTAACGCCCACTGTACAGATGAGGGGATCAGGACTTGGGGACGGTAGGTGGTTTGCCCAGGGTCACAGGCCCCACTGGGGAAAGCAGGGAGGGCTTCTTTCGGTTCCGACTTTGGGGAGCGGGCTTGGGGTATCAGGGCGAGGGCAGGAGGAGGAGGGGCTCCTGCTTCATCCCTGCCCAATAACCCTCATTATCTGTCCCATGTACTGCTCCTTGCTGATTCTGAACAGCAGGTACCAGATCGCACTGCCACAATCACCTGTCTATTTGAGGAGAAAATTGGACTAAAACGGCCTGGAGATTTCAGCCTATAGTTTAGGAGAAGGGAGGGCGGAGAGCAGCACGATGGTCAAGGAGGAGAGAGCGGCTTCTGAATCCGAGGATGTTTGCGCTTGCCAGGGCCTCAGAAAGCAGCCTTCCCAAGCCCAGGTCCATGCTTGGGTAGGGGGTAAATCCCAGGGGTCCGAGGACCCAGACCTGGACTCCCGGCTGCAAGATGCAGGCTCCCAAATTGCTCCCCGCAAGAAGACATGGTCAAAAACCCACCCAGGACCACTGGGATCCCAGAGTTTTTCCCTGAGAGCAATAAAAGTAGTTGTCCAGGCCAGGTAAGGGTGGAGGGCATGAGTGGTCCCTCCAGATATCGAAGGAGGCCCTGCTCTGCCCTCTCTTCCCTATGTCCTGGTCTTCACTTGCTTACCCTCCTGGAAAGACTGGAATAGAGACCTGGGTCCCGCCCTCGGGAAGGCCCTGGCTGGTTGGGAGATCTGCCTCACCAGCACGTCAGCCAGAGAAGACCCCAGGCTGAGGTGAGAGCCAGGCTGAAGGGGAGGGCTCAGCCTCTGGGACAGGGGAGCTCAGAGAAGGGAGGTCCGCGAGGCTCGAGGCGGTTGAGGAGACTCACGTAGGAGAGTGGATAGAGCTGGTCTTTCAGGACTTGGACACGGGGATTAAGGCAGAAGAACACTCAGGTGGAGGTATCATCTCGCAAAGTTGGGGCAAGAGTTGAAAATGAACCGAGAAAGGATGGGGGAGATGAAGGAAAACTCTCCCTGATTGGATCAAGGGAGGATGGAGTGGAGAGTAAGTCAGGAACGAGAAAACAGACCTGGAGGCCGATGGCAGAGTTAGGCTGAGGGTGTTAGGTGTAATGCAATGCGAGATAGGAGCCATGGAAGATTTTGGAGCAAGGGAATGGCTTGGTCAGATTAACAGGTGGCAAAACTCATTCAGCCCCTGGCTGGACAGTGGGTGAGAGTAGAGGCCTGGTGACCAGTTGGGAGGATATTGCAACTGGTAAGGTAACAGTCCCTGGCTGGGGCAATTCCTTGTGGTTGGAGAAGAGAAACAAAATACCTTTCTAATGTAGATGAGGGATAGGCCTGGATGGATTAGATCAGGGTGGGAGTGATCTATGTAGAAGAGGCTAATTCTTTTTTTTTAAATAAATTTATTTATTTAATTTATTTATTTTTGGCTGCGTTGGGTCTTCGCTGCTGTGCGCGGGCTTTCTCTAGTTGCGGCGAGCGGGGGCTACCCTTTGTTGAGGTGCGCGGGCTTCTCATTGCAGTGGCTTCTCTTGTTGCGGAGCACAGGTTCTAGGTGCACGGGCTTCAGTAGTTGTGGCTCGAGGGCTCTAGAGCACGGGCTCAGTAGTTGTGGCTCACGGGCTGAGTTGCTCCGCAGCATCTGGGACCTTCCCGGACCAGGGCTTGAACCGCACTGACAGGCGGATTCTTAACCACTGCGCCACCAGGGAAGCCCCGAAGAGGCTAATTCTTAACTAGGTTTCTGATTTGGGCAATTGGGGGGATAGTGGTGTCATTTACAAGGACTGAGAACACAGGGACGAGCTTGGTTTTGGGCTGGCTGACTGCCGTGTATCTGTGAGGCATCAACTTGGAGACGTCCAGTAGAGAGTCGGATAGGTAGGCGTGGGGCTCAGATGACAGATTTGGGCTCATTGGCAAATAGCTGTGGATAGAGAGTGGTGCTCAGTGGGGTGGGGGTGGGGATGTGGTGGGAGTGTCAGTCTGTGGGAGCCATCTCTACGCCCCCCGCAGAGACTATGCTACACACCCGGTCTAAGTGCTGCCTGAGAGTGAGAAGAGGGTGAGGACACAAGCCCTGGGGACCAGCATCATTTAATGGGGGGAAGAGGAGGAATGGCAATGAGTGGGGTTAAGGAAGCCCAGGGGCATGGTTATAGGTGTCCGTGTTGCAGAGGGGAGTGTGGTGAGGCGTGAGTCAGAGCACGGGGTCAGCTGACAGAAAAGCCCAGGAGCTGAGTCACACCTGCTGTTGCTGGTACCCACTGGGTTTGCAAGCTGTCCTGGAAGGAATGTGCAGGTGCACTACTCTGGGCCCCCAAAGCCCCAGGGAGGCCCTCCATCTCGTGCTCATGGAAGGGTGCAGCTGACTGCCCAGCATCTCTACCCTCTCCCAACCCATTTGTCCCAGGTCTTGGCCATCCGTCCTCTCAGCCCTCCTAGCCCCCTTCTCTTTCTCTCACTTTCAGAGCCAGAGACCTAGGCCAGCACAGGCCCAGGTGTGTTACCAGTTCCTGTACTCCACTCCCATGTCCCAGAGCTCCCCCTTTCCAGGGGTGCAGGAGTGCCACGCAGGCTGAACCTGAATTTTATGCTGCAGTTCAGATCTCCTGTTGCATGAACAACCCATGCCTGGGCTTGGGGTGGTTAGACTTGAGGGGAGGCCTAGGCTGGGGCCACCCTCTGAGGTGACACGGTGCACCAGTAAATTGGCCATGTTGCCCTGGCTGGGAGAGTGGATGGCTCTGTGCCACCCACTCCAATGACTGAGAGAGGCAGTCAGCGCCTGGGTGTTGGGCAGCTGAGGCCACAGCCTCTGAGGTCCACATGGGGGCGCCTGGCAGTCTGGGCAGCGGCTGAGTCATGTCTGAAGCCGCTGTGGCTGGAACATCCAGTGCGCACTGGTGATCAGGAGCTCATCTGGGCCATCCGCCTGCCAGCCTGTGTCTGACATGATCTCCTGGATGACACAGTGCTCCCAGCACTTGCCTGCTGCACGGAGGCCTTGCAGATTTGGGCTGAGGAGGGTCGGGGAGGCCCCTGAAATCCACAGCTCCGGGACCAACACACAAGACTCGGATCTTAGAGGCACAGGGCGAGTTCCTGTCCAGAGAGAAAAGGGAGCTTCTTTTCTATTTCAGCAACCCCTGCCAGATGCCAGCTCCTGAACTGTAGCCCCTTCCCTAAAGGGCCCCCGTATCTCCCCACCCCCCGGGCTCAACAATATAAGAAACGCCCAGCTATGCCCAGAACGGAGGCTTGCTGTGGGTAGGCGGGCCGGCAACATGGAGAGAGGTCAAGGGCTTTAAACGTGGAAAAACGTTTAGAGAACGTCTTGCCTGGTGTGGGCTTTCAAACATCTTTAGCAGCGACTCAGGTACATGAAAGTAGTCACACTGACTGCAGTGGGGCTACAGGGCTGGGGCCGCTGTTGAGCCCTCTCCCCCGTGCCCACTCGCAGCAGCCACCGGAGTGTCTGTGATTAACACCTGCAGCTCCAGGTAGCTGTATATCAGCTTCAATCTCTGCAGGATACATTCAGCCTGCCTGCTTTACAGATAGGCACACTGAGACTTAAGGAGGAGGAGCGATTTACATGAGGTTGTTTGTGGCAAAGCCAGGGACATGAACCCAGGTTCCTGCATCCCAGCCTGGGGCCTCCCGCTGCCCGGGAGAACTCCATCTTCCTGACTGTTGGTTGGATTCCAACAGCTCTGTTTTAAAGAATAATTGTATTGTCCTAATTACGCATCTCAATATTTGAAAAACCATCTTACATCTGCTTTGGAAGCAGGCAGAGTGAAGGTCATCAACACATATGTAAAATCATTACACTCCTTTTGTGTGCAGCTCTGGTCTCTGCTGCCCTGTGGGAGGAAATAAAAGGATGAATCTGGTCCCTGCCCTGATGAGCTCAGTCAGCCTGGCCCTTTGGGGAGAGAGGGTGGCAGACTCTGGGCCCATCCTCAGAAGCTGCAGACAGGCTAGGGAGGAGAGTTGGCACCTTGTAGTGTGCCACTGGGGTGGGGGGCAGCATAGCAGATGCTCCCAGGCATCTTTCTGGCTAGCTGCAGGGCAGAGGCACAGCCACAGTTCCTGTGTCTCTGGCCTGAATGCTATTAAGAATGTGGACAATGCTACTTAATAGCTATGATCTTAGGCAAGTTTGCTAACCTTTTTGTACCAGTTTCCTCATCTGAGTGTGGAGATTATACAAGCACAAACCTCGAAGAGTTGCTGTGAAATTTATCATGTATCAATATATGCAAAACACTTAGCACTGCAGCTGGTATATGGTAAATGCCCCTAACAGTTAGCCGATGATGATGATATGACGCGGTTGCAGCGGGCTCAGGTGGGCGTCCACCCTGGAGGAGGGGCTGCAGGGTGAGCCCTCCCAGGGGCAGCGCTTCTTGCCTGAGGCTTGGTCATTGGAACCTTGATTGAATGTAGAGGAGAGAGTGCTGGCCCAGGAAGCAAGTGACTTGGAACTCAGATCCTTGCTCTGCGGCTGAGGACCCAGGGCAGGTCTGTTTCTTCCCTGAGCCTCAGTTTTTGCATCTGTAAGGTGGGGAGCATTACACCAAACACACCATGGTGCTGTGTTAGATCAGATCAATGTGCAGAATACTTATCACCTTACCTGGCACCTTGGAGGAGGCATTCAGAGAATGTTAGTTCCCCTCCCAAAGAGGACAGGCAGGAGGACCCTGGGTAATGCATCACACAAGGAGCCTCCTTAGAGTTTAGGGAGAAGCCGGAAGCAACAGCACCAGGAGATAATAGAGATGGGAGCAGGTAGAGAAGTCAGGCTGAGACAGGAAACTTTCATTTTTATTCACTCAGCACCTGGACATGAACTGTGTCTGGTCCCTGGGCTGGATCCTGGGCAGACAGACATGGCTGATATAGTCCTGCCCACAGGAGCTTCTAGGCTGGAAAGAGCGGGGTGAAGATGTCCCCTCAAATGAATACTGTGCCAGGTGGAGCTACAACAGGGGCTGAGGTCCCCTTAAGCTGGGGAGGGTTGGGGTTCTGTTTTGTTCCGTTTGGCTGGGGTTTGACAGCTTCAATAGAAGAAACATTGGCATACCAGATAGGTTGAAGGGCATCCCAGGCGCAGGGAACTCATGGGCAAGGAGAGGGGCAGGAAATCATGAGAGGTGTTCAGTAGACTGACTGAGTGAAGGTCTAAGCTGCAAATTTTTCTTCCCCAAAGGAGGCAAGCTGGATCTGAAACTCTGTTCCATCCCTATCTCTTGCGTAGATCACCCCATTCAAGCAGGAAGAGAATTTTCCCTGGAGGAGTCTCTTAAAATACAGACCAAAGCTCTAGACTACACAGGGCAATATTGACTGAAAGCTCACAGGCCTTGGGAGGGTCCAGTGAATCCTGCAGTGAGCCTGGGCAGGCCTGGAAGGCTTCTTGGAGGAGGTGATGTTGGTGGAAGCTTGCCCCTGTGTCAGGAGAAAGCCAAGTTGACAGACGATCATTCACTTCCTATTGCAGATCAGAGCTGGGAGTTTTCCTCAGATTACTTCTCACTAAAAAGACAGGCCTCTTCTCAGGCACGGCGCTTCTGTTTTCCCCAGATGGGGATAATCAGCTTGTTTGGGAGTTGGGCTGACAGCTCAGGCAGCAGGCGGGGGCTGCGGGCGGGATGCCCCTGGTTGCAGGCAGCTCTCAGGGAGCAGACGCTGCCTGGGTGACAACCCCAGACAGGTGGGGATTTCTATTTGCGCCCCGGAGGAGAGGGCTGCGGCGCAGTTAGCTCAGTTATGCGAACCCCGAGAGCCTGCCTGGCTGTCTCATGCCTGAATCCAGCCACCCCTTGCTCCAGAAGAGACCCATCAGGATCTGTGCTTGGAGCTGCGCTGGGTCTTTCCAGACCTCCCGCAGGAAGGGACCTGACTGTCCCCTCTCCCTCCCCTTCTCTGGGAAGACTTCCTTGGCTCCCCCATCCCTTGCTGATGGTCCCACCCCACCTGTCTCCACAACCCTGAGAGGTCCAGCCTCAGACTCCAGCCCAGGACGCACTCTTCATGGGCTCACGAACTGGGGGATGAGGGGAGCGGCTGCCGGCCTTCGGATCTCCATGCACAGGACGCAGGTGAGCCTCTCCTCTGCTCGAGGGTCAGCTCCAGGCCCTTGTCCTGCTCAGCATACCTAAGCACTTGGCCAGAAGGCTTGAGTACTGAACACAGCAGGGCTGAGCCATATCCGCCCTGAGATGGCGACCTCGCCCCGCAGGGGCTCTGCAGGTCTGCGGGAGGCCCCATAGCCGCTTTGCCAGCTTTAAGGAGGTGAGCCAGCCCAGACAGCCCTTCTCAGAGGCTTGCACTCCCCCTCACCCCCGACCCAACACACTCTTTGATTTCTTTCTGTGTGGAGGGAAGTGGGTGGACTTCCCCGGCTCCAAGGTCCCGCCGCCCCCATCTCAGCACCCCTTTTCCGGCTCCCCAGTCGGGGCCCAGCTTCCATCTCTCCGTGTTGGCTTATTCACTTCCAGTGCATCCAGAGCTGGGAGTTTTCCTCAGACTCTGTGGTTACACATTACAGCTGTTCCAGAGAGCAAGGTTTAGTAGGGACTTTAACAAAGCCTGAGGTCTCTCCCGAGGGCACGGATGGGAGACCTGGCTGTAGAGACCAATACGCCACCTGGTGGTGTGTTCCTGGATTGCAGGTCCTGGAGGTCTGCAGAGCCCAGGGCCGGGAGGCAGGGCCCCTGGCTCTGTCCTGGGTTCCCCACCACTGACCCCCAGTGTGTCAACCACAAAAGCCCTCCACCCTCGGCGTCTCAACTTCCCCATCTGCCTCTTGGGTGTCGAGGAGACCCCTGCAAGGTGTACCTGAGGCTGTGGCCCCCTGGAGAGGCACCTCTGGGACCACCAGCCATCTGGCCCTCGGTAGCCGTGTGGAGCACCCTTCCTCCACTGTGGTCTCCCAGGCAACGGCGAGCTGCCTGCCAAGCTCGCTGCCGAGGCCTGGCTCCTGCACACATCTTTAGTGCCACACAGAGATGGCTGATGGCAGAGCCAGGGCGAGGCCCATCCTCCCCAGCTGTCGCAGGGAGCAAATCAGACAAAGGCTGAGTGGGGTTGAGAGGGGCGGTGCCCGGGCAGGGGCCCTGGGAAAGTAGCTCAGAGCCTTGGCTGGCCTCCGCCTACCTCATCCTCCTAACACTGCCCTCTCGGTGACCCCTGCTTTCTAGAACACTCCATTTGGAATCTCACAGCACTGGGCGTCAGTTTCTCCATCTATCAAAGGAGTCGGGGCCGATCTCTAGCCCACCAGACTCTAAAGGCCTGAGACAAGACCCCAGTTGGGATGTCAGAGGCCTGTGGAATGGACCCTGAACAGTCTTTGGAAAGCTGCCCCAGCTGCCCCAGCAGGACATCAGAGAGTGTATCTCTCCATGGCATTTACTAGACAAAGTCTCCAGGGCCATTTGCTCCAAGATCCAGAAGCCACGCTCTCCTCCTCACTCCACACCACTGGTGACAAGCCTTCTCCCAGCTGCCACTCCCAGGACTGGCAGGCTCTGGTGGCTGGGCAGTTCTTCCTTAGATTAGAGTTGCTCCTGCATTAAGGCCTCCATGCCACCCCTGTCCTGACAGATGTGGAAGCTGGAGCTGGCCCTGGGAGGTGGGACCAAAGGGGGATGTGCAGAGAGGAGGGAGTCGGGGGGACGGCGGCTTCGGCAGGTGAATGGCGGGGGGGGGGGGGGGGGCAGAGAGCGGAGATCTCCCAGCACCCACAACACAAGGACATGGGAAGGAGACATCATCCCACCTCCAGCAGATTCCCAGGTCCAGAGCAAAGACGCAGGTATTCCCCATCCATGCTGGGTCCCCCGGGTCTTGGCTTGGGGCACCAGAAGGGACCACTGCTGTGATGGGGAGTTCCACTGGGACTGGGCAGCTGGCAGCACCAGGCAGTCAGGCAAGGGTACTGCCAGCCCCTGTGCCCCCTTTGTGTGAATTAGAAAAATACGCCCTCGCTTGGCAGCCATAGCCCCGCAGCGCATGGATTTCAGTCCCTCACCACCTGTGTAGGTGGCCATAGCTCAGGGCTGAACCTGAATCGCCATCCAAAAGAGTCGGCCAAGCAGCAATTGGAGAGGTAGTTTGACCAATCCCCTGGAGAATCAAGACAGGTTCCTGGCACAGCTGCGTGGGGAAGCTTTGGTGACTTGGAGCTGAGGCCTGGAGGCCAAGACAGAAAGGGCGTTGGTTCCTTCAATACTGATTGAGAGCACTCCTCAGGATGCTGGGAGGACAGTGGTAATCAAGACAGACAAGGTCCCTGTGGTCCCAAAGCTTATGTTTCAGGCTGAAGAAACAGACAATGGTACCCTAGAAAAACATCAGGCAGCATGCAGAGACCTACACTCTGGGGGTGGGGAGTGAGTGAAGAGCAGTGGGAGATTGGAGGCGGATAGAGATGTCTGTGGTTACACATTCCGGCTGTTCCAGAGAGCAAGGTTTAGTAGGGACTTTAACAAAGCCTGAGGTCTCTCCCGAGGGCACGGATGGGAGACTGAGCCTTATACTGAGGCCTGAATGATTAGAAGGAAAGTGAGATTGGGGATGCTACTGGCCTCTAGTAGGTAGAGGCCAGGGATGCTGTATAACATCCCGCAAGGCACAGGACAGTCCCCACAACCAAGGACTGTCTGCCCCAAACGTCAATAGTGCTAAGGCTGTGAAGCCCTGATCTAAATGTTGGTGCACCCCGGGTCTGCTGTTCTTTATGGATAATCCAGGGTCACTGGAGTCACATTTCTAGCTCTTTCTGTATAGACTCTGGGTTCACATTCTGTCTCCACCACTTACCCAAAATGTCAACGGTGCAGAGGTTGAGAAACTGCTGTAGAGGAAGAATGGAAACTTCGAGATACTTAGACCGCGCAGGCTCACGCAGCAGCCACTGGCCACGGGGGGCTTTGGGGCATTAACATGGGATGGTCCCAACCAAGATGTGCTGGGATTGTAAAACACACACCAGATTTCAGGCTTAGTACAATAAAAATAATGGAAAATATTCATCTTTTTATATTGATTATATGTTGAAATCAAAATATTTTAGATATATGGGGTTAAATAAAATATATCATTAAAACTAATTCCACTTCTTTTTATCTTTTTTAACGTGGTTAGTAGAAAATTTTAAATCATATGTAGCTCACATTATGTTTCTACTGGATGGTGCTGAGTTAGACAGTGATAATATTGATTAAACTGCCTACTATGTGCCAAGCACTGTTCTTTGTTTTTTTTGGGTTTTTTTTTTGCAGTACGTGGGCCTCTCACTGCTGTGGCCTCTCCCGTCGCGGAGCACAGGCTCCGGATGCGCAGGCTCAGCGGCCATGGCTCACGGGCCCAGCCGCTCTGCGGCATGTGGGATCTTCCCGGACTGGGGCACGAACCCGTGTCCCCTGCATCGGCAGGCGGACTCTCAACCACCGCACCACCAGGGAAGCCCCAACTGTTCTCTTTACATACACCATTTGACTTACTTTTCGTAGTCACTTCATCAGGGAGATACTGTTATTACTCTCACTTTTCATTTAAGAAAACTTTGGCTCAGAGAGGTTAAGTAACTTGCCCAAGGCCACACAGGGAGTAAGTATAGAGCTGGTTCACTGGGTTTGCTTTGAACAGCAGGTGGAGGGTGATGCCAGTCACTGAGAAAGGGAAGCTGAGGGGAGAGAACAAGCTCGGAAGAGGACTCAAGTGTTCTGGGTGGTCCTGCCAAGTTTGAGATGACTGTAGACATCCAACTGGAGACATCAAGAAGGCAGTGGGTTTACAGGGAGACCTCTGGGCCAGAGATAGACAATTGGGGGTCAGCAGTAGATAAATGGAATTTAAATCCATAGAGGGTAATGTGATCACTAAGAGAGACTGCAGATGTTGGAGAGAAGGTTGATCAGGATGGAGCCTGGAGCACACCAACATTTAGAGTGCGAGTTATGGAGAAGGAGCCCTGATGGGAGGCTGAGAGAGAGAAGCCAGTGAGGCAAGAGGAAAACTAGGCAAGAAAAGAAGGTATCTTAAGAAAGAGGGTGTGGTCAGTTTTCAGGTTGACCTGTGAGCCTGTGAGCCTCTGTCCGGTTGGAGCAAGATAGCAGGAGAACTCACTCCCAACGTAGGCCCTCTGGGGGGCCTGGGCTCACCCGTGGGCACACCCGTGGCCAGACTCATGCTGAGTTCCCAGAACTAGGCATCCTTGGTTCCTGAAAAGAGCAGGGAGGGGCTAGGTCAAGTGCACCCAGCTAAAGTGAGAGGCAGCCCCGTGGTGTGGGAGTGGGACCCACATTTCGTTACCAGGAGGTCCTCCGGTATGTCTGACTATAATCCTAACTACGTCAAAGTTAGCCTACAGTTCTTTGTAGCTGAGCTGAGCAGACCCCCTCATACACATCCCTTTTATGGTTGGAGACAGATAAAGTGCTTGTTTTCCCCTCCACCCTCTCATAAGCCCATTAACCCCGTCTCTCCCAGGCTACTCCTCCTTCTTTCACCTGGGTAAGAAATTTCTCCTCCTTGCAATAGCCCACAGATTTAGCTCAGGATTCAGAGTGGGAGAGATGGGTAGAGACTCTGATCTGAGCTTCCCATGTCCTGCCTCTGGTTCTAGAAGCTTCCGGCTGGCCCCCAGCCCTAACTCCCACGGTCTCTCTCAGCTGATCTGAAAGGTCTCTGTTCAGGAATCTGTTCTCGAGAGCACTTGTTTCTGCTTTGGCAACCTCCTCGCTGCCACCTGGCTCCTGACCACAGCCCAACCTGGCTTCTGTTCGCAGTGCGCCCACCCTTGGCGTTCTGGGTGCCCCCCGCCCCTAGCGCACATCCCGTCTGGGCTCCCCTGCCGCTTCGTCAGAGCGGTCGTCCCGGTGCACCAGCCCCTGCATGTCCCCGATCGCTAATCTCTTCATCAGCAGCTTCTTTTCAACCGCACTGCCCACAGAACCAAGTGCTTTGTCGATGAAAAGGCCCTTTGGGGGCAAACAGGAAATTAAAGACTCGGAGCGCAGTAAGAAAATCCATTCTTTTTCATGGATTTCTGCAATCTGATTGCTCTGGCTCCTGCTGAGTGGCTGGGATCTCCTGGTCGGAGCTCACACCCACGGACGCTGGCCAGTGGGGGTGATGTCATGAGGAGGGCTCTGTCTGAGATTCCAACATCCACATCGTCCGTGCCTTTGGGTGACCATGCGAGGCTGGCCACCCGGTCAGCAGGGGGGTCCTCGGCAGGAGGGAGCCTTCAGGGCACCGTCAGAGCTCACACCTTGCTCGGAGCTGTCCCTGGCCAGCTGGGAAAGAGTGTGTCTTGAGAGAGGAGCCGCTGGCAGGGCCAGGGGGTTTTGTGACTCTGAGTGTCGAGTGAGAAGGGACAGCCTTCTGGCCCTGGGGCCCAGGCTCAGCGGCCATGGCTCACAGGCCCAGCCGCTCCGCGGCATGTGGGATCTTCCCGGACCGGGGCACGAACCCGTGTCCCCTGCATCGGCAGGCAGACCCCCAACCACTGTGCCACCAGGGAAGCCCGCTTACCTCTTTTTTACAGAAAAGTGTGGGTAGGAGATTCAGGGTGTGGCCACTCCGTAATCACGGGGCCCAGGCTCCCTCTCAGTCACATGTCTTTGCTCTCCTTCATAAGCAGCTCTCTTCTCTTTGTCCAAGACGGTTTCTCTAGTTCCCACCGTCACGCCCCCATTCTAGCCAGTGGGAAGGGGCAAGGAGGAAGGGGAGGTCATGGCCCTTCCTTTAGGGCACAGATTGGATGTCATTCACATCACTTCTGCTCACATCACACTGAGTGAACGTCACATTGACCTGAACTTAGACACAGGCTCATACCTGGCTGCAGGGAAAACTGGGAAACGTAATCCTATGCATTTCATCTCCTCAGATGGTCTCTGGTTCTTCCACTTCCTCTTCCACCATTCCCTTAGCCCAAACCATAATCTCCTACCTCACCTACTGCAATAGCCTCCCAGTTGGTCTCCCCACATCCTCCAACCTGGTTTTTCCTTTGCATCCTGAGTGATTTGGTTTAAATGCAAGTGAGACCTGATCACCTGTTTAGCAGCTTCCCGCTGTCTCAGGATAAAGTCCCTCATGATATGGCCTGGTCCTCTGGCCTCAGATCAAGCCTCTCTCCCTTGCTGTCTGTCCTCCAGCCGCACTGGTCTGAGTCCAGTGGGTTGAGTGCAGGTGGCTTCATGTCTCCATTCATGGTCTTTGCTCTTGTTGCTTTCTCTGCTGCAGTATCCTCTCCCCACCCGACTCCCCACATCTCCCCACGCCCAGTCACATCAGATCTTGTCCCTCAGATCTAAGGTAAGTGGACTCTTTCTCTGGAAAGCCTCTCTGACCTAGTGGATAAGATCAGGCCCCTTGTTATGTAGACTTATAGTACCGTTTCTTTTATTTCAATATCACAGTTTGGATTATGTTATTTGTATGATCATTGCTTAACTTCTGTGCACACCATCTGACTGTAAGCTCCAGGAGGGCAGAGACTGTTGCAGCCACCATGCCTGACATGGTTCCTGGCCCATAGCAGGCCCTCACGAAATGCTGGTTGCCTGGGTGAACCGTGAGGCGTGGGAAAGTGTGAAGAATGACTGCCAGGTCTCTGGCTTACCATGGAGATGAATGTGGTACCATGTGTGCAGACAGGGCCCTAGGAGGTGGCTGTGAGTTGGGGAAGGATCCTGTGTTCAATGTTGGAAATGCTGGGCCAGGGATGTCGACTAAGCTCTTAGATAGTGACCCTGGACTTCCAGGGAGACGTCCTGCTTGAATCAACTGACATTGGATTCTCCACCTGGCTCAAGGTTATTGTGGGTCAAGGCGGCCAGAAAGGCAGCCATTTGGGGGCTAAATATAGGGGTCCTGGTCTTGTGTCCAACTTCAGAGGAGAGGAATTGGGAAGGAAGTACCAGAAAAACTCTCTACTGCAATTTTCTTTACCGAGTTCTCTTTTTGGAAGGGACTGTTTGAGCCCTTTTGTTGTCAGGGAAGCTGAGGTTCTGAGTAGCAAGCACAGCGAGCTTGGGAGGGCTGGAATCTGCACTCCCTCACCTGTGTGACAGGGCACACTTCTCCCCCCCGCACCGCCCCGCTCCACACCCACGAGCAGCCTAGTTCAGTAAACACGTACGTGTTGTCTACTGAATGCCAGAGCCCTGGGGATCAGTCATGATGGTGGTGGCAGTAGCAGAGTAGTGTAGCTACTGTTTATAGCGTACTCATATCAGACACCACTGAGGCACTATATATTGAAACACATTTAACCCTTTCAACAACCCTGTGTGTCATTATCCTTCACATTTTACAGCTGGGGAAACCAAGGCAACAAAAACATCAAAACAAGATCACAGCTACTTGGTGGCAAAAAGAAGAAAACTATAGTCCCTTTGCTTAAAAATGCTTAGAGGCGTGGGATTATTTTGTAATAGTGAGGGTAGCTATTATCACTACCATTAGATAGATGGGGAAAACGATCTGGTGAATATAACACTTCCTAGCTGCGCTAATTCTCTCTGCCTTTCTCTAGCCCTTTTCCTTTTGTACCCGTTAGGACTAATCCAGTTTTCCTCGGAAGAGACAAAACTAGTTTTAAGAAGACAGGCCACTGATGGGCTGACTGCATTTCAGTGAAAGGTGATGGGTAACCATTGCCAAGGTTAACTTTCATCACACTGGTGGAATAATACCCTTTCACAGAGCTTGGTAGTTTAAAAAGTTCCTTTATAGAACTGAACCCTGTGAGATAACAGTATCATCCATGAGTCACATATGACTCTGAGAGGTTAAGTGACTTGCCAGGATCCTGGGGCTGGTAGGTTGTGGATAGGACAGAAACTTAAACTTTGTTCTCCAGACTCCCTGTCCAAAGCAGTCTGTCTGAAGTCACTTCGTATCAATTCCGCCTGCATCACCTTCTCCAAGTGTCCAGATTGGTTCCCACTTAGGTCTTTCATTTTCCTGTTGCCTTTCCCACAGGTTGTTTAAAATCTGCGTCTGCTAAGTTTCAGTGGCTGCATGGATGAATCAGCTAATTCATGCTCAAGTGTTAATGACTGATAATGGCACGCAATAGATTCCCTCTCCAGAGAGTTTTACGTTTTAAAACACTGAATAATAACAATAACAAAAGATCCTCTTAATGGGTTCTGCCTCTTGGAGTTTTCAAAAATAGTTACCATTCATTTATCTTATTTTTTTCCTCAGATCCAGCCCCTCCCTTTTCCTTCTGTGGCTACTGCCTTAGTTCAGTTCAGCCCTTCATCATCTGTCCTCAGGACTGCTGAAGTAGGTTTCTAACTCCCTACTCAGTGCCTCCTGTACACCCTCTGTCCAGCTGCCCAAATGATTCTGTTTAGCCTCCCTTGATGTAAGCCCTTGCCTGGCTCTGCAACCTCCACAGCTAAATCCAATCTCTTGCTATAGTTCTTCCTGCACCTTGTGCTGGGACATGTCTCTGGGTTGTCAGCTGTCAGTCTCCGCGTCACCCAATTTCAGCAAAAACTGCCAACCTCTCCAGGTGTGGCTTTCCAAGCTCCTTTCAGTGGGTTGAGGTGAGGGGAGTGCCCTTTTCTACCTGCCTTCCCTTGGGAACCCCCAACAAATGCATCCTCAGTAATTTGAACATCTCTTCCTTACCCCCTCTCATATAGCCTGGAAGTGGTGGGAAGATGTTGGCTAAGCAGGTTTGAGGCTCTTCCCTTGGCAAGTCCTTCATAGACAATCTCTCTGAATAGTTTCTCAAGGGGGTAGGGAGAGGGCAGTGGTGGGAATGCACAGGAGTGTTTTTAATGTCACAATGACGAGGCAATGCCACTAGCCTTTAGAACTGGAGACTCGACTAATGCTTCATGGTCTGAGTAGCAATGGACAGCCTGGCAATAAAGAAGTATCCTAACCTGAATGCTCACAGTGTGGGGTTATGTGGCACCAATACGGGTTAGAAGCAGCATTGTGACCCAGATTAGAATGCAGGTTCTCTCCCCATCACACGAAAGCTCCCTGCACCGTATATTTCCACTTCCCTCCAAAAGAAAATGCATGCCAGTGGAGAGATTTTTGTGCAGCACTGAACAGGAAGATTGCCCAGAGGATAGAGGGCCTTTCCTTGTGACCTCACTTCCTGTGGGCATCTGAGCCAAGTGAGGCTGGACAGGCTGCCCCTTAGTGGTGCAGCTGGCACAGCCCCTGGGATATGGGTGATGGTTTCTTGCT
Organism: Aethalodelphis obliquidens; assembly: GCF_003676395.1. Lineage (NCBI taxonomy): Eukaryota > Metazoa > Chordata > Mammalia > Artiodactyla > Delphinidae > Aethalodelphis > Aethalodelphis obliquidens. The sequence goes on along the minus strand of NW_020837949.1, from coordinate 45,122,428 downwards.
TCTTTGTCCAGGTGATCACAGCTCTGAGAGGTCAGTGGGTCCATCCATCCTTTCCAGACAGGACCACCTTACCTTCCTGAGAGTGAGCAGTGCGTGTGTCAGACATTTTTAAGTGCCTTGGCGCGGGGAAGCCTCCAGTTCTGCTGGGCACCATATTGATGGGAAGAAGACAGCCATCCCTCCACCTTGGAGATGCTAAAAGGAGAAACAGGGGGCTTCCCTGGTGGTGCAGTGGTTGAGAGTCCACCTGCCGATGCAGGGGACACGGGTTCGTGCCCCGGTCCGGGAAGATCCCACATGCCGCGGAGCGGCTGGGCCCGTGAGCCATGGACGCTGAGCCTGTGCGTCCGGAGCCTGTGCTCCGCAACGGGAGAGGCCACAACGGTGAGAGGCCCGCATACCACAAGAAAAAAAAAAAAAAAAAAGGAGAAACAGGGAACACACAAAGACTCCAATTTATTTGTTATTTGTATTGTTACAGGGTCCCTCCTCCAAAAGCTCTAGGCTCATTAAGGAAAAACAGTGACATATTCCAAGACACTAAAACCAGCCAAGTCGAGGCCAAGACAGTGGGTGGCAGAAGGGCAGAAAGGAGTGCAGTTGAGGGAAGAGCAGAAAAGTTGGGAGACCCGCATGGGGTATGTGGCTACCACCGGGCTTACAAATATTCATCTGTGTCACCAACTCCATTTGCCAAGATCACCGAGGCAAGCATCCCCGTGGCCATCTCCACCTCAGATATCACCAGGACCACCTCCATGGTCACTCGCCCGACTCTCTCGCGCCAGTCTGTATCTCTATCTCCAACAGCGTCTTGACTCTGGGTCAGGTTAACCCCTGGTCCACTGACCTCCTTCCAGGTTGTCTTTCTCATGTTGGAAAGAGCTCAGGATGGCGCAGGGCTACATCTGAACAGAAGACCTTCCCACAGCAGGGAGGGGAGAGTCCGCTTGCTCTGGGCTTTGAGAGGGATTCAGCCCGGGTCTTTGTAGCTGCTTCTAGAAGCCAGCAGGCCTCAGAGGTGTGGGACTATTCTACCATTTTAAGGAATCCTACTGGTCTTTGGATTCTTTGAGGTGAATCCTATTTTCAGAGATCTGTGGGCTCATGAGGCACTGTCCGGAAGAATCTGTAGCTGGGACCGGGGCTCAGTCTAGAGGTTAGTTTGTAGCTGGGACAGGGACGTACTCTGAGACTAGAATTGGGACCTAATTTGAGACAAGTTCAGGGTTCAGTGTCCAGCCCAGGTCAAAGGGCTGACTGGGATTGAGTCAATTTTCAGGGTAGAAGTAGTGTCAGGTGTCCATTAATTGAACCTTTGTCTTATATCCAGAATTCTCACCAAGTACCACCATTTTACTCTGGGTCAGTTCATTTTCTTGAGGGATTCCTCCATCCTCTGACCCCTCACCACATCCTCCTTTTAGCCCTGAGTCTCCTGGGGCTCAAGACCCAACCACACTCCTGCTCTATGGTACGGACTTCAGAACAAGATGGAGCATCTTCTGAAACCCAAGCACTGCGCGGCCTAAGCCTGCCTTTGGAGGGGAGGGCCCAGCCAGGCCTGGCAGCTGGATGGCGAGCTGTAATGGGATTAGGGCCAGCCATGCCCACCCTTTGCCTGTAACCGCAAGCCCCTTCCTCCCTTTCTCTTTCTGCACCTGGTTAGGAGATTGGCTCTACCTACCCAGCCAGCCTCATTGTCTGCGGCCAGGGCCAGTGCCTAGCAACCCTCACAGGGGAGCCCTTTCCCACTGCCATCCTGGCCTCTCCCCCTGCCCCTCAGCTCTGAGCACCAGCATCACTTGTGGTTTTTTGTTGTTGTTGTTTTTTGTTTTTTTTCGGTACGCGGGCCTCTCACTGTTGTGGCCTCTCCCGTTGCGGAGCACAGGCTCCGGACGCGCAGGCTCAGCGGCCGTGGCTCACGGGCCCAGCCGCTCTGCGGCATGTGGGATCCTCCCGGACCGGGGCACGAACCCGCATCCCCTGCATCGGCAGGCAGACTCTCAACCACTGCACCACCAGGGAAGCCCTACTTGTGTTTTTATCTCTGCAAAGAAGCCAACACCGCGGAGCCAGCTGGTCTCACCAGATTCTCCCAGTGACCCGGTTCTGAGAGTCTCTTCTGAAATTCTGGGCCTCCTCTCCAAAACTCCTGGGTCCTAACAGCAATTCTCAGCTTACTTTCTGCGATTCCAGAGTTCCATTCTGGAATTCTTCAAGGCCTGGCGTCCATTCTAGGAATTCATGAATTCTAGAGTTCCAGGATCTTATGGTCTCAGACTATTCACCATAGGCTAGACTTTGGACAAAGGGGTCTTGTGGTTCCAGAAATGGAGACTGTGGTCATGAATCAGGGTGACAGAGGTTGGAAGATGATGAGGGCATGGAAGTTGCGTTTTTATTCTCTTTAAATGAGAACTTCTGAAGAGCACAGAGAGAAATGAAACCTCTGCCTGGGAAGAGGGAAGGTGGGATTCACTCACTTATTCAACAAACATTGTCCAGCCCCTTTAGGTGCCGGAAATAGAGAAATGAACAAAGAAAGATCCTGCCCTCAAGCAGCTCCCATTCTCTTAGGGGAGACTAATATTAAACAAATAGACAAATAATATGCAACATGTCAGATAAGTGATAAGCGCTACAAAGAAAAAGAGGGAACAAAGGAATTATTAACACTTTATCGTATTTATTCTGTGCTAGACACTGTTCTAATGCTTTATTTATTTAGTTAGTTTTGGCTGCACTACGAGGCATGTGGGATCTTAGTTCCCCGACCAGGGATCAAACCCAGGCCCCCTGCAGTGGAAGCACGGAGTCTTAGCCACTGGACTGCCAGGGAAGTCTAATGCTTTAAATATATTAACTTATTTACATTTATAATAATGTTAATAAGTAGATGCTACTGCTTAGCCCCACTTTATAGATGAGGAAACTGAGGCACAGAAGGTTAATTATTTGTCCAAATGGCAGAGCCAGGATTGGAACTCAGCAGTCTGACTCCAAAATCACACGCTTAACCAGTGTGTTATCATGCAGAGTGAGGGTAGGCACAGTGACCGAGTGAGGACGCAATCACACAGGGAGGGCAGTGACATTTGACCAGAGCCTTACAGAAGGCAAGGTGGCAATGCATGTGCATCTCTAGGGAAGGACACTCCCCTGGGGAGTAAGCCAGGTTCCGTTTCCACTATGGAGGACACGTGTTCTCTGTGCTCCAGGGCTGGAAAAAGGCTCCCATGGGGATCTGGTGGGAGGGTTAAGCTCAGAAAGATGCTTGCCTCTGTGGTCATAAACGACCTGATTGCCCATCCCAGTCAGATTCCCCTGCATCCTCTCCTCCCTGGTCATGCAGACGGGTCCCCTCCTTTCCAAAGGAGTGTCCCCAGAACGCAAAGCAGAGCTAAAATAGACAATCCCATGTGACAGGACTAATCAGCCTGCTAATTATGAGTAATTAGAAACACCTCCCCGCCTTGTCAGGCCCTGGGTGGCCCAGTGTGAAACAGAGTGATGACTTAATCCTCCCGGGAAGGAAGGCGGAGCGGTGGGCAGAGGTACGGGCGAGGGTGGCCAAGCATCTCCAAGCATTCCCACACACCTGGCCTGACGTTGGTCTCAGTCTGTCCCGCCTGCATACACAGGCAACTCAGCATGGAAAAGGGAGCACTGCGGACACTGGGATGAAGCTGAGTGAGCTTGAGTCCTGGCTTTGCGATCGTGCCAGCAGCATCTTTGGACGAGTTACTTCACCTCCCTGAGACTTGGTCTCTTCACGTGTAGACCTGGGGTATTCATCATCCCTAATCACACAGCTTTATGGCAATTTGAGGAGCTGGGAAAATAACCAAACATGGTGTCTGGTAAACAGTAAGTGCTCAATAAATGGTAGTGCTTATTGTTGTTCCAACTCTGTCATCTGTTGCCTTGGGTGACTTGAAAAGGTACTTTCCTTCCTCGAGACTTGTCTTCCCCACTTGTACAATGGAGGTAGGAGTTGGTGACTCACTTATTCAATCAAAAAATATTTTCTGAGGACTGACTTCATACGAAGCACTTGGATGGAATGAGACTGACACAGGCCCTGACCTCAGAGAGCTTTTGGTCAATAGGTTGTTCCCATCCCATCCCTCATATTCAGTCTCCAGGTGATACGGACTACGGTAGACAGGATTGTAAGGTCCCCTGGGGTACAAGCCCACACAAGCGCCTCCTCTTGGATGTGGACAGGACCTAGAAATATAATGGGATTTTACTTTCCTGGTTAGGCTAGTTATGTGGCAAAGGGGAAAGGGATTTTGCAGAGGTTGTTAAAGTCCCTAAATGCATTGACTTTAAATTTGTCAAAAGGGAGATTATCCTGAGAGGGCTTGAGATAATCCGATGAGCCCTTTAAGAGAGGGTCTAGAACTCAAAGACAGAGGCATCAGTCTCTCTGCTGTTGGCCTTAAAGAAGCAAATTGCCATGTGGTAGAGAGGGCCAGATGGGGCCCTAGAAGCTGAGGGCCTCAGCCCGAAAACCATGAGGAACAGACCTTGGAAAAAGACCCCAAGCCTCAGATGACACCCCAGGCCTGAATGATACTTTGATTGCAGTCTATGACACCCTGAGCAGGGCATCCCCCCCGGCACTCCTGCCCTAGGGAAACCGTGATATAATCAGTGTGCGTTGGTTTTTTTTTTTTTTTTTTACATCTTTATTGGAGTATAATTGCTTTACAATGGTGTGTTAGTTTCTGCTTTATAACAAAGTGAATCAGTTATACATATACATATGTTCCCATATCTCTTCCCTCTTGCGTCTCCCTCCCTCCCACCCTCCCTATCCCACCCTCTAGGTGGTCACAAAGCACCAAGCTGATCTCCCTGTGCTATGCAGCTGCTTCCCACTAGATATCTATTTTACATTTGGTAGTGTATATATGTCCATGCCACTCTCTCACTTTGTCCCAGCTTACCCTTCCCCCTCCCCACATCCTCAAGTCCATCCTCTAGTAGGTCTGTGTCTTTATTCCTGTCTTACCCCTAGGTTCTTCATGACTTTTTTTTCTTAAATTCCATATATATGTGTTAGCATACGGTATTTGTCTCTCTCTTTCTGACTTACCTCACTCTGTATAACAGACTCTAGGTCCATCCACCTCACCACAAATAGCTCAATTTCGTTTCTTTTTATGGCTGAGTAATATTCCATTGTATATACGTGTCACATCTTTATCCATTCATCTGTCGATGGACACTTAGGTTGTTTCCATGTCCGGGCTATTGTAAATAGTGTGCGTTGTTTTAAACTGCTAAGTTTGTGGGAACTTGTCACCCAGCAATAGAAGCCTGATCTACAAACCCTGCCCCTGAGTGCATGCAAGGCCTTGGGTCAGTGCCACCTGCTGGCTCCAGCTGTCTTCCCAGCCCCCGCTCAGGGCCTAGAGCCTCAGTGCCCCAGTGAATTCCTTGCAGACAATGCTCCCATCAGCCATGGCAAAGGATTGTTTCCTCAGCTGCCAAGCTGCTCCCAAAGTTGGTCGTCAAAGAATGTTCTGTTTGCCCTACTTTTAATATAATTATCAGCATCACGACACTGAGTCAGGGCTCAGCCTGTCACAGGCCCCCGATTATCCCGAGCTGCTTTTCTGGGAACAGCTGTATCCATGCCTCACGCTTGCCGCCTCCTCCCACGTGAATTATCTGTAATTTCCACACCTCTGTGCTTGCTTGCCGAGGTCCTTTGTAAAAGCAAGGACTTGTGCTGGGCCAGGCGCACTGTTATTTTCAAGGCAGCCAAGTCAGGCTCTGAGGAAACTGTAACAAGAGCAAGTGGGACCTGGCCTTGACTGTGGGACCTGCAAGGGGGGAGGGGAGCACAGGCAGAGGGGGTGTGGGTGTCCACCCCAACAGGAGCTGGAGCCAGACTGAAGGCAGTGAGCTAGCACCTGGCAATCAGAGGGCAAGGCGTGAGCAATACAGCTCTCGGACACACACAATGTGGCCCATTTGTAGGATGCCCAGGAGGGGGACTTTTCCTGCAGCAGCAGAATTCTACACACCAGCTCCGGAGTGTGCTGAACATGTTGGAGAGGGTGAAGGTGGGGGAAGAAAAGAAAGCCCTGTGGATAGAGGAGAATTGGAAATGGAATGGAAGTAGCACATTCTCCTTCAACCAGAGCTCCCTGCAGGGTATTCAGCTCCCATGGGTAAACAGCTGAGTCCCCTGGAGAGGGGACTATGGAAGGTGGATGGGAAATGTCTCTCTCTGAGGAGAACCGCCTGACAGCGATGAAGCTCTGCCGCTGCAGAGTGGCCCACTGCCTGGTTCAATTCTGTAAGAGAGAAAACACCTCTCTTGGTAGAGACGATGCACTTTCACACCGCAGATCTCTGGAAGGTGCCCTTGTGTATGTGCGTGAACACGCTTGGACCCTATGTGAATGTACATTTGGGCATACATAACGGATGGAAATGCACATGTGCGTGTGTGCAGAGTATAGTCGCGTGCAGTGGTATGTGTATTTGGGTGTATGCTTCTCCGGGCCAGAGGCTGCATTTGAGGATTTATGTACATGGGGAAAGAAGACAGGGCGTTTGGCTCTCCATATGTATCTCTCACTTTTACCTCTTTTGGTACCTACTCCCATTACACCCACACGTTCCAGCTCCCGGGAAGTGTATCTTCCCTTTTAAGAGTTATGGTTCAGGGGAGAGAACTCAGGACTTGAGTGCTCAAAGACCTGGTATGCAGCCCCATCTCTGCTACTAGTTAGCCTTATAACTTTGAGCCAACCATTCCTGTTCTCTGAGCCTCATCTGCTTCATCTGTGAAATGGGGTGCTTAGCTAGTCAAGTCTGCACTTAGAATTTAGGATTCCAGATCCCTGTCTCCCTGGTCCTTTCCCCCTGCTCTGACAATCCTCCCCTTCTCCTCCGTATCTACTGCCGTGCCCTGTGGGGGGTGGAACACAGAGGACTTGGGACTCCTCAGCTCTGTGGAGGTCCCGGGAAGCTCTGAAGACAGGAAGACAGGTCTCCCTTCCTTCTTTACTCCAGGTTTCTGGTGAGGCAGCTTCAAGCATTGTAGAGCTTCTGGAATACAGTTTGAAAACCATGAATCTAAATGGGCTGATGTTCATTGCCTTGGTTTCTTAGAAAATTCCAAGGGTCCTTGGGGTGGCTGAATAAGGCTCTGGACGGTATTGGTTTATCTGATGAGGATGCTGCCTCCTGGGGGAGAGGGCAGGGGGCCTACTTCGGGAACGGTGCTCGCCCAGGGGAGCCCAGGCCCTGCTACCTGGAATGTCCCTGCAGCCTGCGTATCTGCGGGAGAGGGGACCTTTATGAGGCAACGGGCCTGGCCTACGCCCCTTCATGGGGCTGAGCCTTCCATAGCCTCCCTGCTGCTCACCCTGTTGTGTTTCTGGGCCTTCCAGTGGGCACTCCCTGATGCACCTGGGCCTTCTCAGAGCCTGCCTGGCTGTCTGACTCCAGCACAGATGCAGGAGGTGACCAGAGGGCCTTCAGAATCAAACTTTCCCCAGAGCTGCACAATCTAGAACTCTGGCTCCCACTAGCTTGGGGGAGAAGTGACCCAGGGTCAGCATTTTGCTCCTCCATAGAGAGAAACCCATACTCCATAGACTGCTATTCAATGAATGCCCAGGACATTCCCCAAATATGAATTCAATGGGCAAATGCCCGTAAGGCAGCAATTTTGCATCCTTTTCATGTCCTGGAGCACATAGAAAACAAAAACGTGTGTACAGCTCCCAGAGGAAGTAGAAGAGGATGCTTACGGTTACCAAGGGCTCTGAGGGACAGCACCTCGGTACGCCTCTCATGGCTTCTGGACATATGAGCACGGCCCCTTGGGACATGCACAGGTAAAGCGCTTAGCAGAGGGCCTACGGCAGTGGTTCTGAGCCTTGGCTACACACTGCAATCCACCAGGGAGCTTTTAAAAAAATACTTTTGGCCTCACCACAGACCAACTGTCCACTGATCTTGGTGGTGAGGCCCAGACATGGGTACATTTTTTTTTAAATAAATTTATTTATTTATTTATATTTGGCTGTGTTGGGTCTTCATTGCTGCGTGCTGGCTTTCTCTAGTTGTGGTGAGCGGCGGCTACTCTTCGCTGTGGTGTGCAGGCTTCTCACTGCAGTGGCTTCTCTTGTTGCAGAGAATGGGCTCTAGGGCACACGGGCTTAGTTGCTCTGTGGCACGTGGGATCTTCCCGGACCAGGGCTCAAGCCCGTGTCTCCTGAATTGGCAGGCGGATTCTTAACCACTGCGCCACCAGGGAAGCCCCCATGGGTACATTTTGAAAGCTCCCCAGGGATTCTGTAGCACAGGAGGGTTGAGAAGCACTGGCTCAAGACAAGGTGAACATTCAGCAAATGTCAGCGATTCACAATAAAAACCCCTTGGTGTCCTCGAATGTGCTGTTCTCCCTGCCTGCGCAGCTGGGCTGGTATGGCTGGAGAGGGGTGGGGGCCAGGAGTTGCGGGGGGAAGCGCTGCTCAGGAGAGATGAATGCTGGGTAGGGCAGTCTGGCATCCATCTCCCTCAGCCACGTCTCAGAAAACTGAATTAAAATCTATCTTTTTCGGCGGCTGCCTGCTTGGCTGGCTGGCTTGTGGAAGCGAGTTGAGGCAGTGAGCACCTCCGGGTAGGGAAAAGCTGTTGAGGAGATGCCCCAGCCTCCCACCCTAAGGGAAAGAAGGCAACTCAAGGGGTCCTCTGGAAGGAGACCATTCCCAGGGGTGGTCCCTCGGCCCCCTGTCTCCCTCAAGCCAGGCAGGCAGGGTGAGGAGGGGCTGGCTATCTTGGAAGAAGAAGGAAACTGTGGTCCTGTCCTTGGGGAGGCCCAGTCTGGGGGACCAGACCTGGCATAGCTCAGGGAGAACCAAGATTGTTTGGAGAGACCAAAGCCATATGCCTGGATGGGCAGAGAACGGTCTGGGGCATGGAAGCCCAGCCTGCTTCAGCATGACAGGGGTAGCCCACTAGGTAGAACTACACTAAATTGGGCATGTGGACACAAGCTTTAGTCCCCAGTCTGAAAAGTGTGTCCTTGGGCCAGTCCTGTGGCCCCTTCGGGCTTGGGCACTTCATGCATAGAGAAGGGGACTAGCCAGCCTTCCTGGAGCCCAGCTCTGATGATGTTCATTTCTGTGCCTCATCCAGGCTGATGCTACTAGGTACGGCTGGGGTTAGAAGCCATCTACAAGGACTGCAGCACCTTGGAGAAAATTAGAGGTGCCCTGTCCAGGACCAGTTAGAAAAAGCACCCCTTTTGGTGGACTCTGTATGCCTGGCTTGGTGGGAAGTGGGCAGAGCAGGAGCTGGATTTCCACCCCTACCTGCCCCATGCAGGGAATGGACTGCACAGTGGGACCTGGAGCCCTGACTGACCCCTAGCTATGGTCAGCTAGGAGCCTACCCTCTGGCTAGGGGCCTTGCAGCAAAGGGAGAACAGGTGAAGGGAAGGGGTGTGAGCAGAGGACCGCGGGTTCATTCCTGTCCACTGGCTGCCCAGGCAGAGAGCAAGAGGTGCCCAACCTGCTCACTGCCCACACCACGACATACACCCGGGACACAGAACAGAGGGCAGGGGATCCAGAGCCCAGAGACCTGGAGTATGGAAAAGGGAATAAACCCGGAAATGAAGGCTGACTCAGAGCCAAGGGTCCTCATCCGGCGGCCCGACCACTGACATTCCCAGGGACGGCTGGCCTGCTGCAGGTGACTCTGGTTTCCACCCTTCCTCACACTTCATGCCTCCAGCGTCCCATGCTTCATGCTCCCCTCCTGACTCAGAGATTGCCGCAGCCCCTCCTTCCCCCTCACGATGTTTCACAGTTTACAGAGCACTTTCACACACAGCATCTCATTTGACCTTCAGATACCCGGGCTGGAGACAGATGAAAGTAGGCTCCCAGGGGTAATGGCAACAATCTAGAAAGGGGTGTACCCAGGTCCAGAGGGAAGTCCTGTCCATCTTGTCTGTCTGACTCTAGCAAGGCACCAGGCCCTCTTCTTTCCAGAGGGGTCTCACCCTATACTGATACAGAGAAGAACTAACATTCTCCTCCTCCAGGAAGCTTTTCTGGACTGAAAGAAATGTGATCCGTGAAGACCAACAGTGTGGTATACAGAGGGGGGCAGGGTTCACTGCGCAGTAAAGAAAAATCATCAACTCACTGAGCGGACCCAGGGAACTCCTCGCATCTTTCCAGATACTTCCTTCAAGTTTTCGTTATGGAGTCCTGCTTCATGCTCCAGTCCTCTCCTCCCCAGTTGGACTAGAATTCCCAAGGAAAGGCTTAAGTCTCTTTCTCTTCCCTCCTCCTCCTTGAAGCTTCCTCAACAAGGTGGTCACACCCAAAACTCAGGCCCACAGGGAGGCTGAACGATGACTTGAATGAGGAAAGACAGAGCCTGGTTGCAGAACTGTGGATGGGGCTATGGAGGGAGACTTGGGATGCTGACACCTGGGGTAGTGACCAGAAACTGTGAGCAGGGGCAGGTGGGAGCAATGAGCTGGCTGGTGGGAGTGGGTAACTGTTCTCTGTCGGGCTTTGGCTCCACCACCAACTGGCTACATTGTCTTGACCTGTTTAGCTCCCCACATTAAGCCTCAACTTATCCATCTGTACTAGGAGGAGGCTGAGTGGTACTACAATAACAGTAGCCATAGTAATTAATTCATTAGTGAGGAAATAAAATCAGTGAAAATCTACTTTGGGATGTGTGTACCATTCTTGTTTAATGATGTTGTTAAGAGGTGGGGGGTAGGTACTATGATTCCCAGGGAAGAAGTTGAGGTTCAGAGATGCCCAGTCCCCTGCCCCAGCTCACAGAGCTAGCCCTGGCACAGCAGGGACTGAAGCCAGGCAGTCTGACTCCAGAGCACTGTCATCTTAAGTTGCTGTAGGCCGCCCTGGTAAGGCCCCCACCTCCCTTTTCTGGCCATAGAGGCGTTTTCTAGGGGATCACATTTGAAGACATCCAGGCAGGAATGCCAGAGCTAGCTGACTTTCCCAGGCCAGGGCTGCGTGGGCAAAGAAAATCCCAAGGGGAGTCTGGGACTTGCCCTGTAAGGAAGGCTTCCTGGAGGAGGAGGCGCTGGCTCAGACAGGAAATCAGGAGGACGTGGCAGGGAGAAGGCAGAGGGTTTCTCGCTCTGGGTATCTCGGGAGGGTTGAAAGGAGGGCGGTGAGCCCCGGGGAAGGCCCGACGCTGAGCCCCGGAAGCCGAACTACAGAGGGGAATTGTTGCCTCCGCATCCTCGCCCCCAGGTCTCCCAGCCGAAGCTCTTGCTCCCATGTGCGGCGGGCGGGGTCCCGCTCCACCCCATCCCCGGCCTAAGCCCTCCCCCGGGCGCCCATTGGCCTGTACCCCACCCCCAGCCTGCGAAGTGCGCTGGGGGAAGGCGGTGGTCGCTCGCCTCCCTCCTGCCCCCGGCCTGGCTTCGCGGTGGAGGCGGCGCCTCTCCGCAGCCCAGACCCAGCTGGGCTGGCGCGCGGCGCAGGGCGGGCGAGGGCAGGCGGGGGGCGCCGCGCTCGGGCCCCAGGCGGCTACTGACGGCGGCAGCGGCGGCTCCAGGCGAGCGCGGTCCCCGCGTGCGCACAAGCTCACTCCGCCGCGCAGGGACCCACGGATACCGGCAGCCGGCGGACACACGGACGCGGAGACCCGGGCTCGGCGCGCGCTGCTGAGCGCACACGCTCCCCGTCCTCGGGCGGCTCGGGGCGCGGAGTGTGCCCCGGGCCGACCCGCAGCCCGCGGCCCCGCGGCGAGGCCCCGCTGTGAGCAGGTAAGGGCCGCCCCGCCGCCCCTGCCCCTCTAAGCCCTGTCCGCCCTCCCCCGACTCCAGAACCTTCGCCCCTTGGGGACCGCGGAGCCCCTCCTCCAGCTCGGCTGTCTCCGCAAGCAGCGTCCTTCACCGACGGAGAGCGGGCCAGGGCCAGAGCGGGGCCAACCTCCCGAAACCTAAATGAAGCCGTCTCCCGCCGCTGCACCCATCCTGCGCGACTGTCTGATACCCTCCCTCTAGCCCCCCTCCCCCGCCCTCCCAATATCTGGGATCATGCTCGGGGGCGACCGATCCTTGCAGCTCGCAGGGGGTGGGGTGGGCTAGCTACCTCGCGCCCCTCTCCATGCCAGAAGGGAGGACCAGGGGCAGGGAAGGCACTGCGGCCGGAGGGACCCACAGGGACCTGTCTCTCTACTCCCAGGGCAGACGGACGCGGCCAGGAGAAGCTGGAGGGTCCCCAGGGGGCTGGGTACCGCAGTCCTCACGGGATTTGAGGGGTGGGCAAGCGGCGTGCTGTGTACAGAGTGGAGTATGGGCCGGCGGAGAATGTCCCCCTGTAGTGACACCTTCGGGATTGTTCAGAAGAGCGTCGTCTCTCGGTTTCCCGCGGCGCAGAGAGGTGGGGGTCCGGATGCCTGGGCTTCTGCGATCCCGCGAGGAAACGCCCCACGGGGGCCTGTGGGAGAAACGCGGTGGCCTCCCCTGGCTGAAGTGGGCTCGCCTGAGATGAGACCCCTGCCCACTGCCTTAAAGGCACAGGCTCGTGCAGCAGCTGCGGGAGGCTGGGGCCCACATCCTGGGCAGGCAGGACCTTTGCAGGTTGGGTGGCGGGTGGTCCGAAGGGGCCAGGGTGCCAATGGATGGAGCTAGACGCTCAGGGGAGAGCCCGGCCAGGAGCTGATTGTATTTCACGTGGAGCTGGGAGTGGAAGCTCACCCCTGGCCCGTGCTCAGATCCCCTTTGAAAGCTGCTGGGGGAAGGATGGAGGACCCCTGCTAAATTCTCCAGATGATTTCTATGCTTTTAGTGCAGATGCATGTTTCCCTTATCCGCTCCCCCCACCTTCCCACACACACCAAAAGAAAATATACAGCATTTGGCTCTTCTAGTGAGCAGCGCTGCATTGGGGGCGGCTGGGGGATGGGAGGGGGCTACACAGTCTGTGGAGGGCACCCTGCCTTGGGACCCTCTTGGGCAGAGGCAGACAAGCATTGTGAAGGTCAGGCTGGAGGCTCTGAGCGGCTGTGGGCTTCTGAAGGGGATACAAAACTATGTATGGGCCTTGGTTGGGGGGCAGCAACGCTCAGATTTTCTCAGGGGGCCAGTCTGAGTTGGTGCTGGGTGCAGGGCGGGTTGGCAGAACCCCCAGTCCCCAGATGAATCTGGGGCTCCTCTTCTCCACTGACTTTGGGGAGGGCAAGTAGAGGTGCCAGTCTGGACACCAGTCAAAATTTGAGTATATGAATTAGAGACACAACACACTGGGGCAGGCCCTGTCCAGATCTTCCAAACAGTTCATCAACAAGTGTGTGTGGGGTGACCAGGGAGGCGAACCCGGTGCCTTCCCTCCCCTGTGGTGGGTAGTTCATCCATGATTCTGTGTCTGGGACAAGACCCTATGATTCTGTTTGCCCCTACGTGCAGTGAGAGGGGTTATCTCTGGGAAGCCTCTTGAAGGACTCTACATTCTAAGAACTAATCAGGCTAAAAGTTTCATTAAGGTCCTGTTTTGTGTAAGGTTAAGGCTGGCAGGGCGTTGATTGGAGAAACGCTTTGGAATACATCCTTTCTCGTGCGGCCACCCCTCTTTGCCGTGCTCCTACTTTGGGACACTTCCTCAATTTGTGTTGAATAAACAAAACAAAACAAAATGGGTGTTTAGAGATCAGTATCTACACCTAAGAGCCTAGGAAAGACAAGAGCTAAGGCCACAAGGTGGCTTTCTTCCTGGGGATGTGGCCTCAGGTTCAGTGTCCCAGGTCTCTGGCCTCTTAGGGGTGAAGATTTCATTGACCCAGGGCTGGCACTGTTAAGCAGAGGACACCTTGTGCTGTCTGCCAGAGGGCAGAACCAAGGAGTGCCAAGCACAGAGCACGAGCTCAGCTCAGTGCCAGGAAGGCCTTGCTTCCCTGAGAGCTACCCAGTGTGGAGCCGACACTTGGGGTGACTGTGGGTTTCCTGTCTGGGGAGGTATGTGAGCAGAGGTCCCATGCCCCAGACAGGTGGGACTGGGGCCCTGGAAGCCTCGGCCACCTCTGAATGGAGGAATCTACAAGTCCAGGGTCTGACTGGGCTGGGCCTAGTGGTCCAGCTGCCTGGCAACATTCAGGCTGCAAACTCTTCAGCTGTGGCGTGTTTGTACTGAGCCCTGGATGCCGTCAGAGGCACCTGGTGACAGCCACCTCCACAGTGACACACAGAGAGGGAGTGACACACTGCCGGGGCGGCATGCAGGTTTCCCATGACACCTGCCAGAGAACTGGGGCAAACATACAACAGCAGAGCACGACATACATACGGACAAGGGGACACACCCTCTCACACAGATCTCGACACACCTGGGGACTCGGACGTCTGCCCAATGAAGATCACAAATTCTTCCTTAATGAGCGTCCAGATGCACGTTGCACTGAGTGGAGAAAGCGTGTGTGTGTTGTTGTGTGAGGGTGGAACGAGGGTGGGTAGGCTTTTTCTGTAAAGGGCCAGATAGTAAATATTTTAGGCTTTGCTGGCCGTACACTAGGTTGCAACTGCTCCATCCTGCTGTCATAACGTAAAAGCAGCCATAGATGATACTTATGCAAATGAGCAGGGCTATGTTCTGATCATCTTTATTTACAGACACAAATTTGAATTTCGTACAATTTTCCTGTGTCCTGAAGTATGAGCCTTTTAAGTTTTTCCTGACCATTTGAAGATTAAAAAACATTTTTGGCTCACTGGCTGTACAAAAATAGGTGACAGGCCGGATCTGACCTGCTGGAAGGGTTTGTGAACCCCTGGGCTGTAGGTTAGCAAAGAGAAGTGGTTTAAGAGGTGGAAGATGGGAGGGGCTTAGTCCTGGGGGCCCAAGCCGCCCTAGGGGGTCCTTCCCTTCACCCTGCCTGGAGCTCAGGGTGCCCATCTATGTAATGCCTGGCCTCAGCATCCTACCTTAGACAGGCCTCTGCTGTGTTCATGTGATAAATCTCCTGTACTAAGGACACCTGGAGACAACATCCATGCCTGAAAATGAAAGGACATCGCGTCGCTGAGCTCACCAAACAGGTCCTGAGCCCCCATTCCCATTCACCCTCTTTGGCCAGGGGCATGCCCATCTCCACCAGTAGGAAAACCTCAGGGAAACCTGGACATGCCCCTTGTTCCCAAACAGGCTTCAAACTCACAAAGAGAAGGATGAGGCCTGAAACAGCCGAGGCAGGAGTAAGGGGCTCCTTATCTAGGGCTGGTAGTTCTCAGAGGTGGGTGAGGCCAGTGGAGGTGGGTGCAGCCGGGGTGGGCTTCCTGGAGGTGGTGGCAGGAGGTTAGATTGGCCTTGTGGAATATCTGGACATTCTCTTCCCAGCTCCAGGCATTGCCTTAGCTGTCACCTTTCCCCCGTGAAAAATGGGCATCAGAGAAGGGCGGCTGAGACAAAAGAATAAACATACAGTTCCTTTGCGGGCACTTCCGATGTCCCAGTGTCTGATTTAAGGCCGTGTGGTGAATCGGGTCCTGCCTTTGGTTTCTTCCTATCCCTCCTGTCTGTCCCCTTCTGACATTTCTTTCCTGCCATTTCCCCAGAGCGGTGGGCCAGGGAGACTTTCTTTTCCCACTTGCCCAAGCCTCTGGATTCTGTCCCCCACTTTCCATTCCAGCTGCCCTTCGCTGCCCAGGCCCCCATCACCTCTACCCTGAATCCAGGATAGGTTTTCTGCCTGCGCTTTGCTCCTTCCGCTCAGCTCACCAGCCTTCTGAGGAATACTCCCTAAACGGGCAGCTTAGCACGTCACTGCCCTGTAACACTCCTCAGTGCCCCCAGCCCTCTCCCGTGGAGCTAGGCTGCAGTGTCCCTGGCATCCGCAGACTAGCACCAGCCTTCCACCCTCTCGTCCACCCCCAACTCCTGGTATCTTGCTGGGTCCCTCGACACCCCGCATTCACCTTCCTAAACCCGTCCACCTGGCACTCCTCAGGGCTTGAGGGTCCCCACCGCGTGTTCTACCTGTGCCAGTCAGAGCTGGCCCGCCCTTCCAGGGCCTCACAGCTACTCTGGAGGGACTGCTGGTTAGCAGGGGTCAGCGCAGGTGGCAGTGCTCGCCATCCCACCTGCCCCAGCCTCACCCCCCGCCTGGGAGGTGCTAAGCAAACTCTCCACAAACCAGAGCCTGCTTCCTGTGCCCTCCCTCCCGCCCTCTCCCCACGCACCTCCCACCGCCTTCCATCACTTCCCGTCCCTCCTTTCCCCTTTCTGGTATCTTCTGTTTCCTCCTTCCCATTCTTCTCCCCTCATCCTCTTTCAGGCCCTGGGGGGCTGTCCCAGGCAGAGGACTCCCAGGACCCCTCCAGGCCAGGAGATGTGCCTGAACTAGCCAGTGTGGAAGGGCTTTGCAACGTGACCTTGGGAAAGGCTCTGGGTCTCTTCGGGCCTCAAACCCTCACCTGTGAAATGGGATATTACTACCCGTGTGCATGTGTGCCCAGCCTTTCCCTACCCTGAGCCCAGGTTCCCTATGTGTAAAATGCAGGGCCTGGGTGGAATCATCGTAGGCCTTCCAGGGACCTGGCTTCTGTCACCTGCTGTGCCCAGGACTCCGGGGACCAGGCTTTGAAAGGGGAACATTGGAACATCAAAGAGGAACGTCAGCGTTAATGATTAATCCATTGATTGCGAGAACACCCCTCACTCCGGCATTGGACACTGACCTTTATCAGCTCTGACCTTATTGGGGAGGAAAGAGGTTCTTGTCTCCCAGAATGAAGTTAAGTTCTCTCCCTTTGAGGGGTGAGTTGGAGAGGCAGTGCTTCATCTTTCAGGCTTCCCTCTCTGGTCCTCTGTACTAGGAGGGCAAGGAGGAAGTGGGAGGCGAGTGCTGCTCAGGTTTCGTTAATAAAGGGAGCACGTGTAGAGCGAGGGAGGTGAAGGATCCGCCTTCCCTGGGTCATCTTTGGTGTGGTGCCCAGGCTTGGCATTGCCCCATGAGGGAGAGGGATGCGGAGCGGCCAGAGGAGTCCAGTAGGAGATGCCTCAGCTCCATGAGGGCAGAAGAGGGACCCAGGGCTGTGTGGCCCCATGGAGAGGAGGAGTGAGATGCTGCCCTCCCACTGTGGGGGGCTCCCAGGAGACAAAGGAGCCTGTGCTGCTCACGGCTGGCCTGGAAGGGTGCAGTGGAGAGACATCAGCTTCCCTGAGGGCCCTGGACTGGCTGCTGGAGAGGGCTGAGCACCCCAGCCCAGGAGCTGGACCACTCTCAGCTGGGGGGCTGCAGAAAGGGTCCTGCAGGGTGTGGGGCAGTGTGGGGGGTGGCTGCAGGGTCTCCGAGTCCCCTCCCACTGCCCGCGGAAAGTCAGAGCCCGGTGAGTCACCGCTGGCTCCGGTGTGCTGACTGATGACGCCGTCTTCCTGCGTGCCTGGCGCAGTGGCTCGCCGGAGGAAAACAGCTGCTCTTTCTGTTCCCGCCCGAGGCCAGTCGCTGGGCTTCTGGGGCCTGAGGAGGGCAGGCCCTCCCAAGTCTGTAAGGGGGCACGTGCGTTCTCGCCAGGCAGGGCTCCGGGACTCTCTCCTGTGTGACCTTGGGAAGTGTCTCCCCCGCCTCTGGCCTCAGTTTCCCCACAGGAAACTCCGTACTGTAGGGGAGGTGACCTTTAAAGTCCATTTCAGGTCTGAAATGCTGTGTCTGTAATTCACTCTTCTTAAGGAGGGTGCTTCAGATATAGAAGTGTGGGCAGAGGGTAGCAGAGGGCCTGGCCAGTCCCCAGGGATGTGAGAGGGTACTACTAGGGTACCAATGGACTCTGAGCTGGTCTTCCTTTTACCAATAACAGAGAGTGGCAGGAGCATAGGGATGGAGTGCACAAGCTTTGGAGCCAAGCTGCTTCGGTTCACTTCCCAGCTCTACCACATGCTTGCTGTGTGTCCTTGGGGAAGTTGCTTAGCCTTTCTGTGCCTCAGTCGCCTCAGCTATAGAATGAGGATAATGCTAGGAACGACTGCATGGGTTTGGGGCAGGTGAAATGAGTTAATGCATACTGATTGTTTGGAAGAGTGCCTGGCATGTACCGAGTGGTTAATAAATGTTAGCCATCAGCAAATAAAAGTGCAGCAGGCCTGATGTTCCTATTTTGAATATGACAGAGGGCTTATGGTGGTGGAGGTGGCAGCAGGAAGGTGAAAAAACCTGAACACAAAGTGGTAAGATAATAATAATAGTTAACACACGTGTAGCCCTTATTGGGAGCCAGGCTATACTCCGCTCTCCATAGTTTACTTATATCAATTGGTTGATGCCTCCCAGTAACATCTATGTAGTAGGCATTACTGTTATTCCATTTTCACATATAATTGAATTGAGCCACAGAAAAGTTAAGTGGCTTCCCTGAGGTCTTTAAGCTTAAAACCCTAGCAAAATGGTTCCTGAGTCCACCACACTACATGCCAGGAGGTAGTTTAATTGTCCTCAGATTAGTTGCAAAAGCCAGTTTATCCCAGCAGAGCCTGGACCCAAGAGAGAGCACCTGGGAGTATCAGTGACCAGGTCATCCAGAGCCACATGTGTGGCTGGGCTGAAAGAGCCCAGCATCCATCCTCAGGGAGGGGAGGGTCCAACCCCAGGCTGCAGTGGCCAGGCCTGGCCCTTAGGAGGGTCACTGGCAGCTTGGGGGAGTACAGAGGAGAGAGGCAGCTGGAACAGGGTGCAGGGGACAGGGCTGGGAATGGCTGACCCAGGGGACACATCTCAAAGTGCTTTCCTGGGACAGAGGAGCCAGGCATGTGGTCCAGAGGAGTATGAGGTTTGGGACAGGTGGCCTCAGACCGTAAACTCTGAGCATTGTCCCTCAGGGGCTGTGCCCAGTGGCCTCGGGGCGGGGGTCAGGGGAGAAGAGGTGGGGGCTGAGGTCACCATCCTGGAGAGGCTGCAGGAGGTCATCTCTGAGGTTTCCAGCTGAGGTCGGGAGTGGGAAGGTCAAGGCCTGGGAGCTCCCAGCTTCCCTCTTTCCATCTCTTGGCTAGCGAGTATCTGTGTCCTGTTGGGCAGAGGGTGGACTGTAGTTGGGGAAGGTGAACAAGAGGGGGCAAAAGTGGGAATCAGGAACCCGGGTCTAGTGCCAGAGGAGGCCTCGTGTTGAGAGTACCCCAGCCCCAACACCCTGCGGCGCTGGGCTGGGAGCACGCCGCTCTCCTGGTTCGCCGCGTTGTCTGAGCAGCCTGGTGACAAAGCAGGGAGCGGGGGGATGGTTAGGCGGGGACCTCTGATCGCTTCAGCTTGTTTTTAATCCACTGCAGGGATAAGCAGCCCGCAAGTCTGGGCATCGTGTGTGTGTGTGTGTGTGTGTGTGTGTGTGTGTGTGTGTGTGTGTG
>NW_020837949.1:44816281-45101281 GCF_003676395.1 Aethalodelphis obliquidens | reverse complement strand
CCACCAGGTGTATGGAAGGTCCTGGGAGTGGGTACAGAGGCTGAAGCCTGTGCTTGGGGTGCCCAGGGGTGCTGAGGCCAGTGCTTCCCCAGCCTGCCCAGGCCTTCCTGACCCCTGGGGGAGAGGCTGGGCCAGCATCCCCACGGCTACCCTGGGCTTCTCAGAGCATCTCCTGGGGATACCAAAGCCTCCCTCAGTATTTCCAAGTGGGCGCCAAAAAGGCAGAACAGTGGGTAGATGAAACGGACCCCCTTTTCCTTGAACCTTCCTGCGGCTGGTTTTCTGTCTCCTTTTCGGGTGCTCGTTTGTCACCAGATTGAGCTTGGAGAGGCCAAGGGGAGCTTGTTGAGGCAAGGAGAGAGGGAGGGAGGTGTGGGAGGCAGCCACTGGGGGCACAAAGGGCCCCAGGGTACTGGCTGCTCTGCCCATTGATGGGGGGTGTGTAAGGACTCATGGTTGGGAAGCAGCCCCCATGGGCCTCTTAAACCAGCCACCTGTGGGTTAGTGGTGGCCCTGACATGGGCCTACTCAATCTCTTTAATAATAATAGTAACAAAACATTTTAATTACTGTATAGTATTTCATTGTATGGCTATGCAGGGGCCTGTTAACAGTGCCTGCTCGAAGGATGGTTGGCGGCCGCATTTTTTGCTGTTGATGCTATTTTAAATGATGTTGCAGTGAATATCCTTTCATATGCTTCTTTCTGTATAAGCACAAATCTCTCTCTAGGATAGACACCCAGATGCAGAATTGCTGGCTTGCAGGGAATATGTGTTAATGATCAGTTTTAGAAGCTGACCGGACTCTTCCTCTGGGCATGTGCTGGGGCTCCCTCAGGCTCCTCACTCGACTGCCCGTGCCCTTTCTGGTCCTTAGTAGCAACTCGGGCCTCAGAGCCACAGGAGCTCTGGGGGGAAGGTCCTCGAGGTCCAGGCACATCCTTCTCAGTAGTCACTCTTTTTGTCTGTTGCATTGGTAAAGGCTTTATCCTGGAGGCCAAGTGGGCTGCGGCAGGGTGAAAGGAGGCTATGTTTGTTGGGGACCGGGCTTGGCTGCTGGAACAAAGCGGCCCTGTATGAGTGAGTGAGTTAGAGAGGAGGGCACGTAGCAGCCTGTAGCTAGGTGGGCCGTCAGGCTGGCTGGGTGGCTCAGCGCCGTGGGTGCACTCAGTCATCCCGGCTCCTCTCGGTGTGTCGCTCCCCGCCTCTTGGTGTTGTCCTGGCGGCTCTGTCCAGCCTGGGTCTGGCATCGGGGAGGGGGAAAGAGCAGCAGGGGTGAGCACGTGATGCCTTAGGGACAGGTGGCGCATAGGTGGTACATGTCACTGTCACCCACCTTCCATAGGTGGGAAATTCATCATATGCCCGCACCTGAGAGCAAGAGGCACCTGGAAATGTCCTCTCCAGGTGGGCACGCGTGTGCCAGCTAAAACTCTCTTCCTGTGGAGGGAGATCTGGAGACACAGTCACCTGCTGCAGAGGAGAAAGCCATTCAGACCATTCTCGTAGGCGCCCGAGCCAGCGTGTTCCCTGCTGTACCACCAGTGCCTGGTAGTGAGTAGGCCCTCGGCCGGTGCTTGTGGGATAGAAGAATAAAGAACAGCACAAAGGCATGGAGGGGGGTTACCCTTGGAGGCTTTGCTGCAGGTAGGGGTGGGGGGCTGTCGCCGCCCCTCTTATGCCGCTGGACCCGCAGGATTCATACCTTTCCTTTCTTTCTAGCCTGTAGATACCTGGGGCTGAACAGCAGCTGCTGTGAGTGAGAGGCGGGCAGCACTGGCCTGAGCCTCCTTCTGGGCTGAGAAGCATCATGGCCAGTGTCATACAGGCCTCCCTGGCTGCCCTCCTTCTGCTGCCTATGGTAAGGGCCCAGGACCCTCCCCTCCATGACCAGCTAGAACCCCAGGCTCACCTGAGCTCCCACCCCAGATAACCTGTGTCTTTTGTGTGCTATCAGCCGAGCTCAATTCACATGGCTGGTATCACTGCCAGTACCCCCTGGACCATCTGGCACTTTTGGGTGAACTAAAAAGGGTGCCCCTTCCTCAAGACCCTGTACCGATTTGACCAGAAATTGTTACATAATTTACAAATCTATTATGATAGTAACATATGCGGCAGCCTTTAGAGTTGTACAGTACACAACCTGCTCAACCGTATGCAGGGGCCCTCGTCAAGGCTGCAGAAGGCACTTGTGATCCTGGTCCCCAGCTCACTGATCTCTGGCAGGTTAGGGCTCAGAAGGCTACTCTCTGCTCATGTCTCTGAGTGAGAGAGATGGGGTGCAGGGTTCCCAGACATTGGCCCCTGCCCCTCAACCTGGGAATTCTGACCAGCATGGATGCAGCTGTCTTCAGAGCCCTGGATGCCAGTCCTGCCTCTGCCCTGCCTTACCGTGTGAGCCACAGCCCAGCTCATCCCTTTCCGTGCACATCTGTGAACGGTCTGAGCTAGACTGGATCCCTGAGCACTGCTCTGGCAGCTTGGGGTGCCTTGTGTCTGCCTCCACACTCGCCAGCATCCCCTTATGGGACCATCCCTGCCCTGGCGTTCTGAGTTGAAGTGACAACACTAGGATGCAGCTGTCGTGATAGCATCCGTGGGCTTTGAAGTTACTTGGTCCTACACTTAAATCCAGTATCTGCCACTAACCAGCCGTGTGACCTTGGGCAGGAGTTTCTAAACTTCTCTGAGCCTCAGTTCCCTCCTTTGTCACATGGGGCAGGAGTAGATGAGAGTGGCTACTAAGCCCCACGGAATGCTGCCACTGTCCTTCACCTGCAGCTCCCAGGCCCCCAGAGGAGAGAGAGGATGAGCTCTCTCAGCCCCTCCTCTTTCTCACCTCCTGCTTGCTCCCCTAAAGTGCACTTGTAGCCTCGTGGTCTCTGGAGCTGGACTGCGTGGGTTTGAATCCTGGCTGTACAGTCTACTACACTGTGTGACCCTGAGCAAGTTTCGTAACGTCTCTGTGCTTAAGTTTCCCATCTGTGGAATGGGAAATGGTAAAAATAGCGCCTGCTTTGTAGTACTCTTGATATATATATGCGTGCATATGACAGAGTAATGCACTCAGTACGGTGCTCTGTGTGTACTTGCTAATGTTATTATAAGACATGGAAACTGAGACCCAGGAAGCGGGTGGGATCTGCCCAGGTCCCACACTGAGTTGGTGAAGGGGAAGAGTCCTCATGGCGCCTGTGACGAAGTGGAGGCAGGGTCCCCGCTGGCTCTGAAATCTCTCTGTCACTGTCGTCTTCCTGCTTCTGTCACTCCCCTTCTCCCACTGCCCCGGAGGCTTAGGTAGCAGGGCTTGTTGGTGAACCTCCCTGTTCCTTCTCACCATGTATCCCCTGTGCCTCCTGCAGGCTACCACCATGCACTCTGACTGCATCTTCAAGAAGGGACAAGCCATGTGCCTGGAGAAGATCCAGAGGGCCAACGAGCTGATGGGCTTGAATGACTCCTCCCCAGGTGAGGAGGGTGGCGGGGAGGGCCACCATCCCTGGCACATCCAGGCCAGCCTTAGAAGTGATGTCCCAGCCTCTGGCCAACTTATAGAAAATAGTGGAGGGTACAGGTCCCTGGATCCTTCAGAAAGCCCCTTGGGGTGATGGAGCCCTGGATCTGCTCTAGGCAGTGACACTGGGGTTGCCCTCCTTGGGGATGGCCTGCCCTGGATGCCTCCCTCTGGAAGGGGCTATTCCGGGTGACTGGACGTGGCCACCTTCACTCCCATGGGAGCTGGGTTAGAGCTGGTGTCTGGGCTGAGCAGCGGCTGTCGGAGAGCTCGTTAGCAGGCCGCCTGGGCCTGGTGGTGGAAGGGACACAGCTGTTGCTGGTGGCTGAGCTAGAGAGCACCTGGTCTCCCCAGAGCATGAGGTGTGGGGTCATTTCCATCTCCTCGGCTCACTCCGTCAGAAGCGAGAGAACAAGGCAGCAGGAGCCCCAGTCCTGTGCGTATCTGGTGCTTCCGTTCTCCTGGGGCTGCTACCAGCCTGGGGGGCCGGATGCTGCTTCCTTGTGCTGGATGGTACCACGCACCGCAGGACATGCAGTGGCCTTAGCTGTCCCATTAGATACCCCTAACTGCCCCTGATCTCAATGACAGTCCCCAAAGCCTCACTTTTCTAGATGTCCCAAGGGAGTGGCATGGCCCTGGCTGAGAACCAGTGGTCCTGTGTAACCCCTTTCCTCCTGACTCCCCTGCTGTGCAGATGGGACGCTGAGGCCCGTAGAGCAAGGGCACCCTCGGCTTCCTGACTCCAGCAGGGCCAGGGAGAGGGTCTGTGTGGGAAGTTGGGGGTTTGGGGGTAGGGGGCATCGCTGGAGGACTCACCAGTCACTGGAGGGTGGGGTTCTCCACCCACCCTGGAGGGACCCACTTTCCCCCCGCTCCTCCCCATTTACAGGGAGCTCTTCTGGGCACCATCCGTTTAAATGCGGGGTTAGTCAGCAGCCCAGTTAAATGTGATCGTCCCGCTGGGCTGGGCTCCCCAGCCAGTCAGCTCAGCAGGCATTAACTGGTAATGGAGTGACTCCCAGCCATGCTGTCCTTTCCCTCCAGGTGAGCTGTTGCTCAGCTCTCACTGAGGCCAAAAGTGGATCTGAGGCCTCACCAGCCAGGGAACCTGAGGCAGGGGGCCTAGGTGGGTGCACGGTTGCGGGAGACTCAAAGAATATCCTGTCCAGGCCTCTTGTCTAGGGGATGGGAATGTGGAGCCTGGAGGGCAGTGACTTTAGAACCATAGGAAGGGGGAGTGGCAGGCTCAGGTGGGCCTGGAACCCAGGTGCCTCCCTCCCAACCCGGGGCCATTGTTCCTGCTTCGCAGCTCTCAGGTATACTTGGGATCGAGTAGTAGGAAGCGTTCCGTAGGGATGGGTCGAGGTGGGATGTGGGGCTGGGACTGGGCCAGCAGGCATGTAGGTGAATTGCACCTGTGGAGCCCCGGGCAGGGAGAGGACAAGACCTCCCCCCCCCCACCCCGCCGCCTTCCCCCCAGGGGCATCCAGGCAGAGGTGTGAGTGTGAGTGAGGCAGATGGAAGGATGGATGCCAGCCCAGGAGGGGCAGACCAGTGCTGCCGGGAGGGGCTCCCACCCCCAGGCATGCTCAGGAGAGGACGATGAAAGGAATTCTCTGTGGGGAAGGATTCATGGAGAAGGTGGCCTTTACATTAGGTCCTTGGTCCTCAGACCTGGCTGTACGTCAGAGTCACCAGGGAGCTTTGAGGAAAATGTACCCAGGACACAATCCAAACCAGTTAGGCCAGAGCCTCACTCCACTGGAGTCACCGTGATTTTTAGAGGCTCCCCAGGCGATTCTGACGAGAAACTAGCTAAGAACACCTGAGTTAGGCCCTAGGGAGGAGTAGGCACTTAATGGCAGGTGAGAGCTGAGGGATGGATGTTCTGGGCTGCGGGAACCACAGCAGCAAGAGGCGGGTGGGGGAAGGGAGTGAGCCCCCCCCCTAGGTCTGGAACCCTGAATTGGAGTCGGTGGGGATGGGCTAGAGGGACGTGTGGCTGAGGGCCCGGGAGCAGGTATCTGTGTGTTGCACGTCTGCTGCCGCTGGAGTTGGAGGTCGGAGGGGACAGCAGTGGTGGCATCCCCTGAGCTGCCGTGCCTCCAGCTTTGCCCAGGACCCTGCCTGGACCTTCCTCTCGTAGTCCTGCCTCGGGGGCCCTGTAAGTCAGGTCACCCCCAAACCTGAACCTGGTCAAAGGACCCCAAGCCTGTGGAAGAATTTCACTGACCCATCCACCTGCTCATTCATTTGCTCACTTATCCCCTCACGCTCTCGTGCACTTATTCAACTCACATGACGAGCTGGGATCTTAGGTGTCCGGCCCAGGGGGAATGAGGGCAAAGCCAGGGGTGGGGCCTGCCGAGCTTCTGGGAGAATTGAAAGATGCTGACGGCCAGGCCCTCCCCACACCAGCGTGATTGGCGTTCGGACGGGGCCACTTGTTGAGAGTACGTGTTAAAAGCCTCCCAACGATTCTAAAGTGTATCCAAGGTTGAGAGCCACTGGGTTGGCCAGAGAATAGCCTCTACCAGGGTGCTTATGTCAACTTGGGCCAGAGAGCAGCCCCCAGCGTCCAGGCAAACCTGGCTGGGAGCCAAGAGTCCAATCTGACTATAAGCGAGAATCAGCATTATGGTGTGAATGTATGTGTTTGGGGTGACATGAGAGAGGCCAGCCCTCCTGCTGTACCCCTTCTCTGCACCTCCCCTGCCCCTTCTGTCCCAAGCACATACACCATGCACAGAACGCTGGCCAGGGGTCAGCCGATGTCCCGGAAACACACTTGAAAAAGAAAATCTGTCAGCTTGTTCCAGTGACTGTGAGTGTGTATTCACAGCAATGCTTGTAGATATATATATAAAACTTGTGTGTCCCCATGATCTTTTAAATCCCATAAAGTGAGTGCATTGGAATGAAGACACTGATCTGTTAGAGGGGAGGTGTGTCTGTGGCATGTACGTGTGGTTGGGGGGATGGTGAGGGGTTCCCAGGATGACACCTGCATCCCCTCAAACCCATATCCCTCACTGATCCTGGGACCTTCACCGCAAAGAGAACGTGGGACCGTATTGCATACAGGGGCCTTCAGAATGGAAGCCGAGGGACAGAGATATGCTAGGGAGGGGCACCGGCGCTCAGCAGGCAGCTGAAGGGGGTAGAAAATATAGGTAAGATAGCGGAGAGTGAAAGCAAGCTTTCTGACTGGGTGGTTTTGCCCACAGCGTCCCTGGCGGGTTTTAAAGATGTTTATTGGGACCGTTGTTGAGGTGATATATTTAGTGGTTTTGTCCCTCGTTCCAAACTCCTGAATGCTAAACAGACCTTGAGACAGCACCAAGTCCGGCTGTATCATGGGACGCACGGAGAGGCTGAGGCCAGAGTTGGGCGTCGCTGGCCAAGTCACACCGAGGGCCAGAGCCAGCTCTGGGACAGGACCCAGGTCTGCTGTCCCAGCCAGGGAGGGCCCTCTTGTGCTGCGGTGCTCTTGTGCCTAGAGAGAAGCAGAAAGGACTCCTGTGCGTGGGAACCTGCGCCTCCTCTCTGGAGCGTCCCCAGACCCACACAGGGCACAGGCACTGCCTGCTGGGCTGGCCACTTCTGTTCTCTCGGCTCAGCCCGGCCAACCTGCCTGTCCAGGGTGAGTCCTGCCAGCACGTCCTCTTTGTGGGACTGCGGGCTTGCATCAGTCTGGAGGCCTTCCCTGCGTCTAAGTGGGCTGGTCAGGTGTGGTCCTCCTTGGGGGTCCCACGCCCCATACTCTGGAGAAGATGGAAGAGGGAGGCCTGACGCGGCCTCGGCAGGGGCCGGAGGGAAGTGGCTTGGAGGAGAGACAGGAAAGCCTGCTCATTGCTATTCTGACCCAGCCTCTGAGGCCTGTTCAGGGTGCAGAGTGTGTACCCTGGCCCCCAGCTCCACCCCCTCACCGGAAGAGAGGCCTGGAGGAGGGCGGGGGAACCACTGCAAGGCTGGGCCCAGGCTCCCCATCCTCGGGGCAAGACCAGCTTCTTGTCTGTGCCTCCCAGCTGTTCTGAGAACGAACAGAACCCCAGCGTGGGGAGGGGGCGGGGCCTGTAGGGACCCGCCCTCTGTGGAACTCGCTCCCCAGATCTGACAAAGGGTTCTGTTTCTGTCCAAACCTGTTTCTCTTTGGTCCGTAGTTCTCAGACTTAAGCCTGTATCAGAACCTCCTGGAAGTCTTGTGAAAACCCAGAATACGGGGCCCAGCCCCAGTTTCTGACTCAGTGGATTTGCCGGGGCCTGAGTGTCTGGGTCTCTGGCACGCTCCCAGTGGCGCTCTGCTCTGGGGTCTGCACTTTGAGAACCGCTGACTTCCAGAGGGGAGGGCTGCATCTTCAGTCCTTCCTCCACTCCCCCAGCATGGAATTCACAGCTGCTCTTCATTTCATGGATCAGTAACATTGGCTGTAAAGTAAATTTCAGTAAATGGAATCATTTTTTACCCGTGAATCGCATGCCGAAATGAGGGGCTTGTTCTAACGATACGCAGGCATCCTCAGGCAGCTTCTCAAAGAGAGGACTGCGCCTTTGTTTGAGTCCCCTTGGCGCCCCTGGTCTCACGAGTTTTGAACACTGTGTGGAACTGGACAGAATCATCACCATGACAACCCGAGATTAGCTCCTTATTTTGTTCCAGTCGGGGCTAATGGCTCTTGCGTTCTCTCTCCATTCAACCTGCCCAAGTGGTCTTTTCCCCTCCTGCTGTCACAAGGCACCGCCTCTCCTTGGCTGCTTTGTGTGTCAGCATCTTAGTGGGAGCAGCCCCGGAGAGTGTGCCCAGCATTCTCCCCCCGAGCGGGAATCCCCCGGTGCCTGAATTCCTCCCATCAAGTCCCATAGAGGCTTTCGGCGGGACAGACTGAGCCAGGAGGGCACAGGCAGGCTTCGTGTGGAATTGGGGCCCAAGGAAGGCTTGGGGTGTCAGAGTGGAGAGTTCTCCCAGGGAAGAGGACCGGTTCTGATTTCCTCTGTACAGGGTAGAAGAGGACAGGAACTTTCTCGACCCCGCGGCCGTGTCTGATCCACTTGACCACCTCCTCCTTGAAGCAGGCTTTCCTGCTGCTGTGTCACCAACGTCTTCTGGTTTTCCTTGTATTTCTGGCCACCCCTCCTGAGTCTTCTTTACCGGCTCCTCTTCTGAGTGGTGGCATCTCTTCTTTTGGGGCCAGGCCCTAGTCTCTTCTCTTTTTTTTTTTTTTTTTTTCTTTTGCGATACGCGGGCCTCTCACTGCTGTGGCCTCTCCTGTTGCGGAGCACAGGCTCCAGACGCGCAGGCTCAGCGGCCATGGCTCACGGGCCCAGCCGCTCCGTGGCATGTGGGATCTTCCCGGACCAGGGCATGAACCCACGTCCCTGCATCAGCAGGCGGACTCTCAACCACTGTGCCACCAGGGAAGCCCTCTTCTCTTTTTTTTCTTCTCAAATCTACGCCCTCTCGCTGGACATGTCACCCGGGTCCACGGCCCTACAGAGCATCCCTGTGCCGCCTACTTCCCGTTCTCTTCCTCCAGTTCCAACTTCCCCGCTGAACGCCAGAAACTTGTCTAACTGCCTATCTGAAATCTGGCTTCACTTGGCTCTTCACATCATCTCAAACTAAACATACCCCAGATGACACTCTTGAGTTCCAGCTTGCCGATTCCCCCCACCACTTGCTTCTCATCCAGCCCTCCCCACTGTGGCGAGTGGCTCAGCCGGCCAGCCATCTGGACACTCAAACCCAGGTGTCATCCTTGGCCCCTCTCTCCCGTTTAGTGCATCAGTCACGGTAGCCTAGACCGTGCTGAGGTAACAGATGAACCTTAACATCTCAGAGACTTAGCACCATAACGTTTCCTGCTTGCACACGTCACCAGCCAGCGTGGTCAGCAGAGGTGGGAGGTGGAGTTCGACTCTGCCCGGTCCTTCAGAGATCCAGGCTCCTTGCATCTCGCAACACTGCCACCCTCGATATGCGGCCTCCAGGGGTGCTGCAGAGAGGGGAGAGAGAGAGAGAAAGGGTATGGAGTCTGCAAGGGATGTTTTTGAGACCTGTTCATCACTTCCCCCCTCTTCCCATGGGTGAGCACTCAGTCACGTGAGACGGATGAGCACCAACGCTCCCTGGCACGCTCACCGGCTGGGTCCAGCCAGTGTGTCACCAAGTCCTGTCAGTCCTGCCTCCAGACTCTCCTACGCAGAACTCCTTTCTACCTTGGCTGCCATGGCTCCTAAGCGAGCCCCACCACCCTCCTCTGGACTGCTGCCATATCCTGACAGACATGTCTCCATGTTTGCTTTCCTGCTCTTGAAATATATTACCTTCCCACACAGCTGAATCAGATCATGTGACTCTGCGTCTTCAGACCCATCTGTGGGAGGCAGAATGATGCCCCCACCAAAGGTGCCCACGTCCATGGGCTTCCCTGGTGGCGCAGTGGTTGAGAGTCCGCCTGCCGATGCAGGGGACATGGGTTCGTGCCCCGGTCTGGGAAGATCCCACATGCCGCGGAGCGGCTGGGCCCGTAAGCCATGGCCGCTGGGCCTGCGCGTCCGGAGCCTGTGCTCCGCAACGGGAGAGGCCACGACGGTGAGAGGCCCACGTACCGCAAAAAAAAAAAAAAAAAATGCCCACGTCCGAATCCCCAAAGCCTGTGAATGTGTTGCCTTACATGACAAAAGGGACTTGGCAGGTATAATTAAGTTAAGATGGAGCAAGTGGCCTGGATTATTCAGGTGGATCCAGTGTAGTCACAAGCGGCCTCATAGGTGACAGGAGGCAGCAGGAGGGTCAGAGGAGAGAGCTTTGAGGATGCTATGCTACTGGCTTGGAAGATGGAGAGAGTGGCCGCAGGTCAAGGGATGTGGGTGGCCTCCTGAATCTGGAAAAGACAAGGAAACAGATTCTCCTCTAGAGCCTCCAGAAGGAATGCTGACAACTTGACTTTGGCCCAGTGAGACTTCTGACCTCCAGAACCGTAAGATAAGAAATTGTGTCATTTTAAGCCACCAGGTTTGCTTTGTTATAGCAGCAACAGGAAAGGAATACACCATCCAAGGTCTTCTCAGCATTTGGTATTAAATCCAAACTCATTCCCATGACCACAGGCTATAAGCCCCGTGCGGGCACAGACCAGGGGGGTTTATTCAGCCCAGTTTTGCTCTCCGGTGTCTGACTTGTAATAGGCACTTAATATTTCTTGAATAAATGAGTGAAAAAGAGGGAAGGGAAGGGGAAAGAGAAGACACAGAAAAGGTAAAAGGAGAAGGGGGAGTGGGGGAGAAATGGCATCTTGAAATCTTCTAGCCTCAACAGAACTAAGCTTTGTTGGGACTGGAGTCTGGAACAGATGGGGAAAGAGAAACTGGATGTGTGTTGTGGGCGTGGAAGGAAAATGAGTTGCTGTCCTTAGTTAGAAAAACCCAAGGCACTCTCAGGAGCCCAAATCCCATCCTCATCCCCCTGGAAAACGTTCCTGGGAGGATTCAGCTCCAAGGCTCCTGAGGCCAGAGCAGACCCCATCCAGAACAGGAGAGGAGACAGACCCCACCTCTCTTCCTCTGTGGGTCAGGCCAGGAGGTGATACCTACGGGAGAAATGTGCAAAGGCATCCTGGAAAGCCCCGAGATGGTGACCTGCATCTCCTATGACCCCAGTGATGCAGGCCAGAGAGGTGTGTGGATGGCTGAAAGCTCCCGTTGGGGTCGGGGACATTGTCCCATAAAGGAAAACTGTTTCACGGCATTTCTGACACCAAATGTGTGGCTTTTCCATACCAAGCAGTTCTCCGGTTTTCTACGGATACCCACTGGATGTCCCTACAATTTAATTCAAATCTGACACTAACGACCTGGAGTTAGCACAGACCCAGCAGGTTAAGGGTCAGCTTCAGGAGCCTGCTCCCCCATTTCAGATGCCAATTGCAAGTCGTGGGGCCCCAGGTTACCCACACTTCAGTCTGTCTTGGCTACAAATCAGGAGTTCCCTTGGGCTTCCCTGGTGGCGCAGTGGTTGAGAGTCCGCCTGCCGACACAGGGGAGACGGGTTCGTGCCCTGGTCCGGGAAGATCCCACTTGCCGCGGAGCGACTGGGCCTGTGAGCCGTGGCCACTGAGCCTGCGCACCCGGAGCCTGTGCTCCGCATCGGGAGAGGCCACAACAGTGAGAGGCCCGTGTACCGCAAAAAAAAAAAAAAAAAAAAAAAGGAGTTCCCATAGCCTCCTCTTCAGGCTCCATCATTTGTTATAACGGCTCACAGAACTCAAGGGAACACATTAGGCCGTGCCAGGGCCTAACGTTCCACATTTAGGGAACATCTGTTGACTGGGGTTCCCAGGGCATGGGCCAGACACGGCCACGCTCCATGGCCATTCCACGGTCAACACGGGCCATGGCGGCCAAAGATGTACTGTTAGGTCTCTTTCAAGGATGTGTTGTCATAACCAGCCACGTGCAGGTTGGAGCCCTGCTGTGGTGGGTGGATAGGAATCGTCAGTAACAGACCTGGGACCATCTCCCTTCGTGTGGCCCCAGCATCCTCGTCATCTTGGTTTGTCGTCCTCAGAGCTTTCTCTGATGCTTCTGTCTCCCAAACTCAGTCATTCTGGGAGCAGGATGCTGTAGGCTAATGTGATTGGGTGTCAATTCTAAAGTAGCCAGGTCTGAGTTCTGAGAGATAGGGTTTTCTGCACCTGGAAGCTTTGGGTGCCTTCTGATCCAAACAGGACCTGAAAGTCAGTCATGGACCCCAACAGAGAGGCTGTGAGCTCATGAGGCCCACCCAGGGCCCCCATCCCTGTCCGGCACCTGCCCGGGCTTCCTGTGTGTCTGTCAGTGGCCCTCCACTGGCCTTTCTTCTCACCTGCTAGGGCTGTGTTTCATCTCTCTTAGGGGAATGATCCCCAGGGACCCCTAATTGAAATAATGAAATTAATGGTAATAACAATGGCGAGCACGCATTGAGTGAGCCCGCCGTTCTTCTGCGAGCTTTACATGTATGAACTCGTTAGTCCTCCTAGCAGTCCTGTGGGCGGGGACGAGCGCTGGCTGTCCCTTACATGGCAGGGAAGCCCTCCAAAGCCCTTATTATAGACCGCTCAGCAGGATGTGGTCCCTTTTCTGAAAGTCTGTACTCTGCCGTCAGACACGCCACACTGCTGCCTCCCTTCTCTGCCTTTGCCCCCCCCCGTCATGATTACATCTCTGCCCACCTGGAAAACGGGGGGTTCCAGGCTCCTCTCACATCACGTCCTTTCCCTGGGTGAGCTCTCATCCCAGGGCCTCACCCGCGCCCCACGTGCCAGAGTGAGAAGCAAGGGCCAGGCCTTAGGAACCACGTTACAGCTGAGGTGATAGGATCACTGGAAGGTGCTCACTGGGGGTGGCGGCTGTGTGACCCAGCCAGATCTTCCTTTGGAAGAGCTCACGGTCACAGCTCTGTGCGGTTGAGTGAGGAGACCACTGGGGAGGCTGTAGCCATGGTCCCAGTGAAGGGTGGTCAGCCCTGAGCTAGGTGGGAGTGCAAGGATGGAGGGTAGGGCATGGATTCCACAAATATCCAGACGTCACACCAGCAGGACTTGGTGACCGGTCGGCTGTGAGCACGAAGGAGGAGGAGACAAAGCAAGAGTGACTCCAGGGCTCTAGCTGGGGCTGAGACAGGAAATCAGAGTTTGTAGGAGCTGCTGAGTTGAGTCTTGGACATGCTGTGTGTGGATCGTCTTGGGCCTTTCAAGGTGGGGATATCCAGCAGGCCCCTGGCCATGGAAGGTAGCCCCCGTGTTGTGCAGGAGTCAGGGTTGGCGGTTGTCTGTGTAATTCTATCCTGAAGTCCTTGGGCCCGGTGGTCTCGTTTAAGGGCAGTGGGGCAAGGGGCCGAGGGCAGGGCAGACACGAGCCCCTGCATGCAGTCGGGGTGGGCAGGGTGGAGCCCACTCCATAAGGGCGGAGAGGTCTGTAAGGGCAAGAGGCCTCTCCGTGGAGAGGAGGGGTGGAGTCAGACGAGGGGTGAAGCATGAAGGGGAGGGGAGGTGGTGGTGATGGGAGTACAGAGGACCCCACAGAGAGGCTGGCAAGGGCTGGAAGGAGAGCAGGCACGGGGGTCGGAGCGTCCACGGAGCCCCCCAGATCTGAAAACCTGGTCGTCAAGCTCAGCCTCTTGCTCCTTTCCCACAAGCTCGCATCCAGCGAGTCGTGCGTCTTGGCGATTCCTGAGTAGCTCTCAGTTTGTCCCTGCTCCTCTCCAGCCCTCGGTGCTCGCCGGATGCGGGGGTGCCTTGCCAGCAGTGGCCCCTCAGGTGCTCCCTGCTTCCTGGCTCCTCGTGCTCCCAGCCCTTTCATAGTTCGGGGCCTCGGCTTCGCAGGCCTCTCCCCTCCTCCCCCCACCCCCATCTGGCCAATCTGTGGTCCTCTTCAGGTCCCAGCTCCGTGTCATCTTCCTGCTGCAGGTGTGCCCTGAAAGGCGCTGGGCGACTGGGGGGAGAGGGCGTGGAGCACTGTCCTTGGGCCAGACGGTTCCTGCCCCTCCCCCGAGGGGTAGGGAAGGCCCACCGAGGGGGTCGATCTGAAGTGGGACCCCACCGCGACGTGGAGCCTGGGGACATGGAAGAGCTCACGCAGGGTGATGTGTGCGTGTGATGTGTGTGTGTGTGTATGTGGGCGTCTGGCTGCCCTCTCACCGTGGTTCCCTTCCTCACAGGCTGCCCTGGGATGTGGGACAACATCACATGTTGGAAGCCTGCCCACGTGGGTGAGATGGTCCTCGTCAGCTGCCCTGAGCTCTTCCGAATCTTCAACCCAGACCAAGGTGGGTCCCCCCCGGGGGCCTCTTCAGGCCACTCTGGGTCCAGCCTGCTCCCCTTGTTCGGACCTCAGGCTCTTCTGAGAGACAAGCACCAGGGACACAGGACGCCCTGCAGGCAGATACTTCCCATTTCAGAGCTCGTGCTGATGGGGAGATGAAACCACGGACCCTCGTGCACACAGGGACACAGAAGCACCCCTCAGACGTGGCAAGTCCACGTGGAGGTGCATCGTCGTGGCTGGGCTCTCGAGCTTGGACTCCAGGTTCCTTAGCGAGAAGTCCCTTAGCGAGACTGGACATGTCTTAATGGCCAGTGGTGTCAGCTGATGTTATCACCGTTATCACTCGCACAGAGAGGCCTGGGTGACCGCCTCTCCGTGGGGAGGGGTCTGAGGGGAAGGGGTTCTGGGGAGTCTGGTGGTCTCTCCAGGCCTGCTCCTGTCTTTGGTGGAGGCTTCGTGGACTCCTAAAGAAGGTTGGTGGCTGAGTCCACATTGACACTGGGAAAGGCCTGGAGCCAGACTGGCCCTCTACCCCAACCCTCGGGGTGTCACGGGAAGCAGGGTGGCAAGCTAAGGGGTGCTGAGTTGGGCTGGGCGGGGAGAGATGGTGGGGCCGGGCTCCAGGCCGGTGATGTACTGAGAACCACCCGGGGACCACTGAGCCCTGGGTTGGGGCCTTGGTTTGAGGAGGACGGAGGGTGGGGCTCCTGAGGAGATTAGAGAGTCTGAGACACGTGTGGGCGGCCAGGCTCGGGCCCCTTGAGACCTGGGTCTCAGCTTCGTCCTTCACCTGCCTAAGGCTTCAGCCAGTGTCCTTCCAGAAGTGGACAGTCTCCAAGCTCCACCTCACTACAGAATCCTGCCTGCCGCTGTCCTTAACGTGTGTGTGAGAGGCAGCGGCAAAGTCTTTCACACCTGGAAGTCCAGCAACCTAGACTGTGCCTGGACTTCTCTTTTTGCAAAAGGCGGCGGAGGGAGGTAGTGGCATTGTATCGGGGTGCCAGGGCCCCATCTCTGCCTCCCTGCCCAGGCCCAGAGGAGGCAGGGTCTAGCTGCATCGCACCCCTGCCTTGCCTCCCCCCAACTTCCGCTCCGGAGCAGGGCCTGTTAGCCAACCTCCCACCTCCAGAATCTCCAGCCAGCCCAGCAGGAGAGTGGCAGTTGAACTCTTCCATCCTGACAGCGAGGGGACTGGGTGTGACGCAGGGCAGGATGGGAAGTACTGAAGCAAGAGGCACAGTATGAATGGTGGGACGTCAGGCGAGGTGGCCGCCTGCTGATTCAGCCCAGTTTCGAATTCATTCCTATAGAAACCAACTTAATCACTTCCTCCGCTCACGTACTCCTTTCGTTCAGTCGTTTATTTAAAGTTGACAGAACAGCTACTGTGGGTCAGGTACCATGGCAGGATTACTTCTTTTCAACCACAAAAAAAGGTAAACTGAATCAGCAGTAAAATAACATTTTCTTAAGATAAACTTTCCTTCAGACTCTGTGCCTCCCTCTGGCAATTGCACAATGAATGTGTTATTTACCCCTGCTTCTTAATGGTTCATTAAGGCAGGCCTTTTTAGCATCTCCATTCACAGAGCTGGATTAGTGAGACTTGCCTTAAATACTTAGAAAGCTGAAGGTGGCGTTTTTTCATTTTATTTCCTGGTTCTCAGGGCTGAATCTCATTGTAATAATTGTTGCTCTGCGGGCTATTGGAGAGACGGGAAGTTGATCGCTCTCCTCCTTACACATGCCTCTGATATTTCTCTTTAACTGTGTCCTGTTCTCGAGGGAATCGTAGAAGTCTCCAGTGTCTGGTCCAGCCCCTTCTTGTAGTTCTCATGCCTCTGGCGCCCCCAGCAGAGCCTCTCTCCAGAGTCTGGGAGTAGGAAAGAGGAGGAAATCGTCAGCAGGGCCCAGAGAGAGCAGACCTGACTTTAGACCCCTTGCTCACCTCTGTGTTCTCTCTCTCTGTCTTTCTGTCTGTCCGTCTGTCTCTCTCTGTTTCAGTCTGGGAG
This sequence comes from Aethalodelphis obliquidens, assembly GCF_003676395.1. Lineage (NCBI taxonomy): Eukaryota > Metazoa > Chordata > Mammalia > Artiodactyla > Delphinidae > Aethalodelphis > Aethalodelphis obliquidens. Next base: position 45,084,941 of record NW_020837949.1, on the reverse strand, counting down.
ACGGAAACCATCGGTAAGAGGAACCTTGGAGAGGACAGACTGCTGATCATCTGTCCATCCGGCAGGAGCCTGGCTCTGACTGCTGGGAGTGGGTGGGGGTGGAATGAGAGGCTCATCAGGGGCTGGGTTCATCCCACCTCCCCCCCACCCCCTCCCTCCTTGGCCATCTGGAGGTGGGGGAGACACAGGAAGATGGAAGATGGAGCTCCTGGTCTCATGGTGCTCATGAGCTTGTTTGGGAAGTTGACACCCACTCCCCTGTGGAGGGGTTAGCAAACAAGGCCACCCGTGTGCATAGGCACGTGCATATGTACACGTACAGGCCTGATTGTGTGAGTGAGCCAGCATGTGGAGTTGGAATGTATGGCAAGCTCCAGAGTAGAAGAGACCCAACCAGGTGGCATTCGGGCAGAATAACGATGATGTCAGGGGAGGCTTCCTGGAGGAGGTGGCATGTCAGCTGAACCTTGAAAACAGAATTTTGAGAAGTAGAGGGGAAATTGGGGTTCACTGCTAACAGGAGATTCAGCCTAAAGAATGGGTGGAGGAGGGAATAAAGAGTCAGGAGAGAAAGAGAAAAAATGTCTGAGGAGGAAGTCTTTGGAGTTCTGGGTTCCCTTTGATGGGAGTGGTTTGTGGGCTGAGATTGAGGGTTGAGCACCAAAGAAAAAATGCAAGCCCAGGACCCATATTGCTATTCTTTGCCCTTTTCTTGAAAAGACCCAGTTAATTAACTTATTTACAAAACAGAAATAGACTCACAGACATAGAAAACAAACATGGTTACCAACGGGGATATAGCGGAGGCGGGGGCGGAGATAAATTAGGAGTTTGGCATTAACATATACACACTACTTTATATAAAATAGATAAACAACAAGCACCCACAAAAAAAGAGGAAAGGCCCAATTACCCTCTTCCAGTCCTCTCCCACTCCAGAGGCCCTCCCATCCTCCCGACAATGTCCCATTTCCACTCCCTGTGGTCCAGTGCGGAGAACTGAGTCATGGGCCACCATTAGCATCATAGAAACACAAAGCAAATGAGATGGCATTGGAAGGTGCAGTGAGTCAGACAGGTGTGTGTGGCTACTCTGTGTGATGCAGCCTCTTGGCCAAGATCCCACCTTCCCCCAGCCCTGATCCTTCAGGCCAGGGGCAGCCTTGGCCTTCCACGGTGCAGAGTAAGCAGTGGATAGCCCAGGCAAGCTGATGGCCGGGTGTCCCGACTCATGCTCACGCCTGTTTTGCAGGAGAGTTCGGATTTGCTGACAGTAACTCCTTGGATCCCTCAGGTAAGGGATGAGCTGGGGTTCACCATGGGCTGGCTGGAGGGAGGGCATCTGCTAACCCGTGAACTTGGGGAACCCCTCCTTCCAGGCCGGTCTATGCCTCTCTCTGGCTGTGTGATCTTTGGCAGCTCGCTTTCCTTCTCTGATAAAGCTGTGGATTTTCTCCATGGAAATTTGCACGCAAGTGCTCAGACAGAACACGGTGCATGCAATTTCAGGGAAGCACAGATCTCAGTAAAGAGCTCCTTAAGGGGTCTCCGATAGCGTTGAACTCCCATACGTAGAACAGTGCTTCTCATACTTTAAAAATCACCTAATGGGCTTGTTAAAGCAGATTCCTGGACCTCACTCCCAGAGTCTGGTTTAGCAGGCCTGGGCGGGGCCTGGGAATGTGCATTTCTAGCCAGTCTCCCAGGGGATGCTGATGGGCTGGTCTGGGGGGGCACCCACTTTGAGAACCCGTGCCCTAAGATTCTGTGCTCCTACAGAGGTGCTGGGGCAAAACAGCCTAGTGAAGTAGGTGCAGCCACTGCAGGGTGGTGACAATCCGGAGAGGACTTCATCTTCCGGAGATTTCTATCAGAGCAGTAGAGTGGCAGATTCATGGAAGAGTTCTGAACAAAAAGGTTTATACTTTTCTGAGCCCACGCTGTATTATAAAAAAAGAAAGAAGGAAAATAAAAGAAAGGAAATGGCTTGTATCTCCAGGATACTTTTTTACAAAAATGTTTTTCAAAGCGACTTCCCTTTCCTCTTCCCACCACCCCGATGTGGGCAAAGCAGAGAGGAGACCCAGGGGAGGGAAGGGCTTGGCCAAGGCCGTGGTCCCCTAGGACGTGCAGACTTTCTGAAAGAAACGTTCAGAGGGACTTGGAAAGAGGTTGCCAGTAGCAGCCTGAAACAGATTTGCTGGAAGAAGGAACCATTTGGCATCAAACTGTGGGACAGAAGTGAGCCCTTCTCTCCCTGGGCCTGCCAGATGTCCTTTTTGTCCTGGGTCATAAGACTCAGAATCTGAGCAGCGATGGAGACCAGTCTTCCCGCTCTGGGCAGAGCTCTCTTTATGGCAGGAGAGCCCACCCTCCACTGCTTCCCAGAGTCCCAGGAAGTACGTTTCTGACTCCTGGCTAAAAAGAACTGGCCTTGGGCTTCCCTGGTGGCACAGTGGTTGAGAAGTCCGCCTGCCGATGCAGGGCACACGGGTTCGTGCCCCGGTCCGGGAGGATCCCATGTGCCGTGGAGCGGCTGGGCCCGTGAGCCATGGCCACTGGGCCTGCGCGTCCGGAGCCTGTGCTCCGCAGTGGGAGAGGCCACAGCAGAGGCCTGCGTACCGCAAAAAAAAAGAACTGGCCTTAGATCTTCCAACTCAACCAGCAGGACACGAGGTTGGAAAAGTGTAGGGGTCCCCTTTCTTGGCCTCTGCCCTTGCCCCCTTCCTGAGTGCCCCAGAGGTGGCCTTGGCCACAGGGGGGGGATTCTTCCAACAACATGGGTGTTGGAGCCTCTTTTATGCAGATGTCTCTTGTATACGGCTTTCTGGCCCCTGAATCCTGAAAGGAAGAGCCAACCCCAGGTGTCCTAACATACCAGGTAAACTCCCAGGAAGCCAGTCTGGGAAGGGGGGTCAGCCTGGGGCCACACTCAGGGGCTGGGCTGGAGGCAGGGGGTGGCTGCTGCCTTCTCCCCTCCCCCAGACATCCATGGTTCACCTTTAGACAATCAGGAGCGGGGAAGGTGAAATGAGCAATCATTAAAGGCCAAAAGGCACCCAGGCGGGGTGAAAACCGGACTGGACTCCACTCTGCAGCCAGCCAATGACTCCTGCCCACTCTGGTGTCCTGCAAAATGGCCTTTAAACTCGAGCAAAAGAAAATTAAAGTGTATTAGTGACAGGAAACAGACCTCTAAACCTGAAAAGGCAAAGTCTCTTTTTTTCTAAACCTAAATGTGTATCTTAATAAGATCTGATGCTAGGTCAGTGGAGGTCTGGTCCTTGTTAATTAAGCAAGCCACGTGTCCCCTCGACACGGGATATTGCAGCTGCTGGAAGGCCCAGAGCTCCCGGTAAAGGCATCACCTAGAGCTCCAGGTATGACGAGAACTCCTGCTGCACCACCATCTGAGGTGACTCCTGGGCCAGAATCTTCGGGCCTGGAATCTGCATTTGTGATCCCAGGTCATTCTTCTGCTCGCCGAAGTTTGGCAAGTGCCGACCCAGGGCCTAGGGCAGGGGCTCAGGCCTTTCCCTAGGCGGAAGGAGGCTGGATTCGTTCTGGCTCAGTCCCCTCACCCCTTGTTTAGAGATCAGCTTGCACCTTGTCCTCCTACCCTCCTGGTCCTTTGTATAAGGGTAAAAGCAATGACTACTTTCCCTTGGACAGTGGAGGATCTCATGAACCTTCAGCTGCCATGCTTCTCAGACGGGCATGTGGATTTCCAGGAATTCCCGCTTAAGAAGTAATTTTCGATTAAGAATCTCGGAGCCCTTTTAAATCATTTCTGTGGCTTGCTGAGTTTTTGTTCTGCTGCAGGCATGAGGGTGGTGAGCCGGAACTGCACAGAGGATGGATGGTCGGAGCCGTTCCCTCATTATTTCGACGCTTGTGGGTTTGATGAGTACGAGTCTGAGACCGGGGACCAGGTGAGTGTCTGCTTCTCACCTGGAGGTGGAGGGATGAGGCTGAGGAGGTGGGTGGAGGGGTGTGTCTACCAGAGGCCTGGACTTCTGATGGACGTGCAGAAGCTCCGGTCCCCAGGCAGCGTTCATGAGCACCTGCTGCGTAGCCTGCTGCATGAGAGGGCAGGACTTTCATTCGCTCATTCTGGGCTGAGAAACAACTGGTTTGCTGCTTGAGCTCCTCCGGCCCCCAGCCCGCGTCCTCCACCTCCCTAGCTACTCTTTCAGGAGACACAGACTTTCTGTGGCCCAGCCATTGAAGGGTTAATGTGGGGCCCAGCAGGGGGCCTCCCGGCTCCTCCCCCAGGATGAGGCTGCGCCCCCTTCTGGCTGGTCAGTGCTCCTGCACTCTGCCAGCCCTCAGCTTTTGCACAGTGCGAACCCTGGAGAGGGAGGAGGTGGCTGGGGGGCGCCTGGGAGATCAGATGCAGTTCCGTGGGGGCCGGGGGCCGGGGGCAGGCCCCACGTGGAGCCCTGCGTGTCCTGTGCTCTGCTCCAGGATTATTACTACCTGTCGGTGAAGGCCCTGTACACAGTTGGCTACAGCACGTCCCTCGTCACCCTCACCACTGCCATGGTCATCCTGTGTCGTTTCCGGTGAGACCCTGGGCAGCATTCGACTGAGCGCAGCCCACCCCAGCTCAGAGCCCTTGCTCCATCCCTCCCACCTCCCGCTGCTTCCCTGGATGTCAGCTCTGGAAGTCCCTTGGAAGGCATTTCCCCCACCCCTAGGATAAGAGATGGGAAACTTGATCCCGGAGAGGGCAACGGACTTATCCAGGGCCACACAGCAAGGAAGACCCTGGGCAGGAGACCTACGTTCCTCACTTTATCTTCCTGGTCTAGATAAAGAGAGGTCACAGGAGGGAGTAGGTCACAGGGTAGTGGGGCCAGGTGGCAGGAGCCTGGGAGTGAGCGAGGGTTTAGAGTCTAGGTGGGAAGAAGGGGATGGTCTAGGTGGAGGACCCCCTTGAGACAAAGCCGTGGAGTTGGCCCAAAGCAGACCCCGAGGTGGAGGGTGGAAGGCTGTGGAGTTCCTTACTTCAAAGCCTTTTGCTTCCCTGGCCGCTGGTGTAGGAAGCTGCACTGCACCCGAAACTTCATCCACATGAACCTCTTTGCGTCGTTCATGCTGAGGGCCATCTCCGTCTTCATCAAAGACTGGATCCTCTACGCTGAGCAGGACGGCAACCACTGCTTCGTCTCCACTGTGAGTGCGCGGAGCCCTGCCAGGACTGGCCCTCCCTGCGACGCCCTGCCGTCCAGGTGTTTTCCTGCAGGTTAAGGTATCGACCCCAGTGAACACGGAAACCCAGGAATGACCCTGCAGTTACTAGCAGCCAGTGAGACCCCAGCGGGACTTCACTTCCTGTCCCTTGGCCTCTGTGTGTCCTTGGCAGGGCAGTGGAGGAGGGTCGGGTGGAAATGTCAAGTCCCGCTTGACTAGGCTCAGAGAGGGGGCTGGCTTGGCCACGGGTCGTTTAACCCAAGATGGAGCCAAGGGGCTGATTGGCTGGGGTTCCCTCCAGACCACCTCCCCAGTTCTGATACATTTGGAGATGAGCAGAAAAGATAGGCTTCGTTGGGGCAGGATGGAAAGAACAGCCCAGAGCACAAGACCTTGACCTGAAAGGGCTCACTTGGAGGGGGATCTGTGAGATTTCCGGGGGGCCAGGGGTGTTCCCCTAACCTACGTGATGCCTGAAACCTTTATTTCACCAAGGAGGCTCCTGCAGGGTCCTCCTTATTCGCCTCTCCTGTGGACACTGGGGACGGGACGGGAAGGTCGGGGAGAATGAGCCTGGGGAGAAAAGGGGGTTCCATGTTTTCTGACCTGTGCAGAGCTGCCTCCATGGCAGCTTCGACTCAGACTCACAGGATGCTGCAGTTGTAAACTCTGAATCCAGGAATGTTGAGTCTTTCAGACCCACGGGGTGTCTAAACCCAAGCATGCTTCAGCTGAAGGGCCCTCAGGATCCTCTCTGGTCCTGCTGGGCTGGATTTTCAGGGTTCGGTGGGGTCTCGTGCCACCCTCCCCCTCCTCGCTCTCCCTGCAGGTGGAATGCAAGGCTGTGATGGTTTTCTTCCACTACTGTGTCGTATCCAACTACTTCTGGCTGTTCATTGAGGGCCTGTACCTCTTCACGCTGCTGGTGGAGACCTTCTTCCCCGAGAGGAGATACTTCTACTGGTACATCCTCATTGGCTGGGGTAGGTCACTGGCTGTCTCCCAGACAGGTTCAGGCCTCACGGCCGGGGATGTCCTTGGTCCTGCCGTCCGGGAGCGTCAGGTCAGAGGAGGGAGGCACTGACCTGCCTCGCAGCTGACGGCACACTCCCGGTTCTTGGACGCTTTCTTGCTCTTCTCGTAGGAAGCCCACTGTCTGATGGAGGGGCTATGCTCAAGAGTCCTCCTGAGAGGCGAGGTAGCCCAGGGTTTGGGAGAGACATGGACCCCCAGGAGGCCTGGGTGTGAGGGACAGTTAGGGTCCCCAGGACTCCAGGTCTGAGAGGGAGACATGCCCCATGGGTCGGGACCCCACCTCTGAGGGGTTCATTGGCCCCCAGAAGCCCCAAGTCTGAGGGGGACACTGGGCCTATTGGTTTTCCAGTTATCACGGGGCTCCTTTTCTTGCTCTCCAGGGACCCCAACTGTGTGTGTGTCCGTGTGGGCTGTGCTGAGGCTCTACTTCGATGACACAGGGTGAGTACGTGCCCGAGAGCCAGGGCCGGAGCCCCAAGGAGGCTCTTACAGATGGTGTCAGCGGCTGTCCTGATGTCCCACGAACTGTCTCAGGCAAACCATCCAATGCCGGGCATGGCTGCACCCCCAGCCCTGGGCAGTGACTGTGCTCTGACCCCACTGCGGGTGGACCCACCCAGCCACATCTCAGCCGGGACTCAGTGAGGGAATGTGCAAGGTTTCAGAGTCCTGCTCTGCTTCTGGGCCCAACTCTGAGTGGCTGTTCTCCTTTTAGGGAGGGGAGGAGGAATATCGAGGGTGAGGTCGCATCCCCCAGAGCCCTAGGTCTGAAGGGGGAACGTGGCCCTCGCCCAGGAGCCCACTGGTGCCCTCACTCCTGGGCTCCAGTCCCTGCCTTGACAGGGGAGCAGAGGGAAGGACCAAGGCACTTGAACCAGGGCTGGGCTTGGGTGTGCAGCCCTCCTGAGACCTCTCCTTCCAGCCAGCCCCTCCTCAGAGCTGCAGGAGGGGCTGGCTGGAAGGAGATGGTGATGCCCTTGCATCCCTTCCAGCCAGCCAGGAGAGATGATGCCCTCAAGCATCATCTCTCTTCTTTCTGTCTGTCTTGCAGCTGCTGGGATATGAATGACAACACGGCTCTGTGGTGGGTGATCAAAGCCCCTGTGGTTGGCTCCATAATGGTGAGTGTCCTTGGGACAAGAAGCAGGGAAGAAACAGAGGCCTGGGCTGAAAGGCAAGGGAGGAGGAGAAATAAAGAGGTCACCACACAAACCAACCTCCCGTGGCTGTGTTATAGTCTGCAAAAAGGGCGCACAAGTTATTTAGCTCTTCCGCGAGTGTCGGACACTTATCTTTATCCCATTTTCCCTCATTATGAAAGATGCTACTAGGAACAGTTCTGTGCATAGTTTTGAAAACGTGTGAATATTTCTTTAGAATTAATCCCTAGAGTAGAATTGCTGGGTCACAAAGGGTATTCCCATATCATTGTCTGCACTTGTAGTTTCAATCATTTAAATTTTTGCACAGCCTTGTGGGAGATAATGGTAGCTTATTGTTTTAACGTGCATTTCTCCATATTGCTAGTGCAACAGAGCATTTTTTTCAAATATTTATTGACAATTTGTTTTTATTCTGGTTATTATCTATTCTTTGCTCATTTTTCTAGTCCAGTTGTTATCTTTCTTACTGTTCGATAGATAGTAATGCTTCATCTGTTATACATGTTGTAAGTATACATCCAAGATTGCATAATTTTATATAGTCAGACCGTCAGGCTTTCTCATCATGAATTCTGAGCCTTATTTCTTTCTTTTTTTTTTTTTGTGGTACGCGGACCTCTCACTGTTGTGGCCTCTCCCATTGCGGAGCACAGGCTCCAGACACGCATGGCTCACGGGCCCAGCCGCTCCGCGGCGTGTGGGATCTTCCCGGACCAGGGCACTAACCTGTGTCCCCTGCATCGGCAGGCAGACTCCCAACCACTGCGCCACCAGGGAAGCACTGAGTCTTATTTCTTGTTTATGGAAGTCTTTCCCAACCTTAAATATAAAAGTATTCTTAATCGTTTTATAACAATTTTATAGATTGCATTATTACACATATGCCTTTAATCTATCTGAAATTTTATTTCTCTGTCTGATCTGAAATGATAGCTAACCTTATTTTTTTTCCAATGGGTGGACATCCACCCTCTCAGTTCTTTTTATTGAATAGGTCCTTCTTTCTCCATTACATAGAAATGCCACTTTATCGTAAACACTCAATGTACTCTACTTGTATTTAGTTCCAGACTTCCTACTCCATGTAACTAATCTATGTGGCTTTTCCTGTGGCAGGTTACTGTAAACTGGCAGCATGTTTTGATATCGGGTGTGCTCATATCCCCTTCCTTATTTTTTTCCCCTTCCAAATTTTCTCGCACATTTACTTTTTCAGATGGACTTTCAAATTTGTCAAGTTGCAAATTTGTCAAGTTGCAAAAAAAAAGGCTGGTTGAGATTTTTATAGGAACTCCATTGAATTTATAAACAAATTTGGAGAAGTGGTTTTCTTAAAATATTGAGTCTTCCTTTCCAAGAATATGGCATGATTCTCCATTTATTCAGTCTTTCTCATAGAGTCATTTTTGACAGTTTTTTTTAGTTGTCTTGTTAGGTTTCCCTTTATGGTGTCTTTCCATTTGTGCTCGTCCTGTGTCTAGGAATCATTCTTTCGTTATATTTTCTAGTGGGTGTATTTGTGCTGGGACTTAGGGAAGCTATTAGTGTTTGTGTATTTTTTTCTTTTCTTGGTTACCTTTTGAAGCTCTTTTATTGGTTCTTATCCATTTTCAGTTGGTTCTCATGGAAAATTACATGATCTATAAATGGAAATACATTTTACTTTTCATTTCCAATATTTATACTGTGTATTCCTTGGTTTCTTTGAGGATGGTGTTTGCTATAGTTTTGGGGAATTACCTTCACTGAATTAGGGAAGTTTCTATTCTTTTCTTGTTTTAGTGTTTATTTTTTAAAAGTCAGGAATAGGTGTTGAATTTTATCAAATGTGTTTTGGAGACATTAGTTGATCATTCCCTTAGTGATGGACATTTATAATATTCCAGTTTATCTTCATGATGAACAATGTTGTGGTGGATATATTTGTGCATACTCTTGAGTTATGTGTGAATACGCTTTAGAGTAAATTCCAGGAGTGGAATTTCTGGGACAAAGGATGTATACATTTAACATTTTCATGGATATCAAATTGCCCTCCACAGGCAGAGTACGAAAGTGCTCATTTCTTATGTTTTTGTTGATGTTTCCATTACTGAACTATTCACCAATCTTATGTGGGATAAAGGTAGTTCGTTGTTTTAATCTGTTAATGTAACAAATATTAGTAGATTTTTTTTGCATTCCTGACATAAAACCTTTATGGCCGTGATCTGTTTGTTCTTTTAATGCACTGCTAAATTCTATCTGTTAATATTTTGTTTATAGTTTTTACATTTGTTCTTTGTAAGTTCTCCGGTTTTAGGCGTGTGCGTGGGTGTGTGTGCGCGCACACACTTTCTGTCCTTGTCTAGGTTTTGTACTAGGGTTTTGTTAGCCTCATAGGTAATTTGGGAGGTTTTCTTTTTATTTGCTTTTAAATAATGAAGTAGTATGTAAATTACATCTTCCCTAAAGGTATTTTGAAACTGGCCAGTAAAATTATCTGGGCTGGTGCCTTTTAATGCATACATCTTTGAGTACTTTTTAAATTTCTCCTGAGGTCATTGCTCTATTCTGATTTTCTACATGTTGATTTGATTTGATTAATTTATATTTTCCCATTTTGTTTGATTTTTTTTTCCTTGTGATGATTTAAAATATTCTGTACATCTGTTGTCCTCTTTCTCATCCCTAAATGTGCTTAATTGCATTTTCTCCTTTTGGACTAACATGTGCAGTTAACAGTATTTACTGTGGTAAATCCCGGGTACTGATTAGACACTGAGCATGCAGTAGAAAGCAGGACTGACAGAACCCTGCCCTCTGGAGGAGGCTTTACCATTCTATTTGATCTGTGAAAACGAGCAGAGCAAAACCAAAAAATTCTATTTTTATCGATCAAGTCTACTTTTTTTTTTTGTATTTCTTTAATGAATTTTTTTTTTTTTTTTTTTGCGGTACACGGGCCTCTCACCGCTGCGGCCTCTCCCGTTGCGGAGCACAGGCTCCGGACGTGCAGGCTCAGCGGCCATGGCTCACGGGCCCAGCCGCTCCGTGGCATGTGGGATCTTCCCTGACCGGGGCACAAACCCGTGTCCCCTGCATCGGCAGGCGGACTCTCAACCACTGCGCCACCAGGGAAGCCCTCTTTAATGAATTTTTATCTTTAACTTCTTTATTGTATAACTTAAATTTGTGGTACTCTTTCCCTAGATTTTGATTTGAATGGTTAATTATTCTATTTTCAATATTTATTATTTTTTATTAAGTTAGCGTTAGGCTCTCCGTTTCCTCCTTGAGCGCTGCTTTGCTACAGCCAGATGTTGCTGCGTAGTCGCCTTGTTTCTTTCTATTTGCTCCCCTCCCTCTTCCTTTCTCACCATACACACAGCTTCCCACTTTGTTTAGAGAGCTTTTGTCTGAAGGTAAACGTTATTGCTATTCCCAGGCAGTCCTTTAATTAATAATGCTTATATGGTTGTCCGTTCTGGTTTTCCGTATTCAGTGACTCTGGACTTGGAGTTTCTCCAGAGGACAGCTCTCACCTCTGCGATAACCTCTTCTCTCCTTGGCACTGTAGTTTTTCCATCACCCTGACGCTGTTGGCTCTTTCTTTTCCAGAGATTGCTCCCTTTTCTGGCTCACTCATGATAATCTTTGCTATTTCTCAGTACTCTTATGGAATTCTTCATCTCTCTCTTCTGTCATTTCAGTGATATGGAGGGAGGCTGGGGGGTGAATGAGTGTTCATGCTGCCATCTTAAGATTCTAAGCCTAGATGGGATCTTGACTGGATGGGAGGAGGGCCCTGCTGGGGGAATAACAGACAGTGCGGAGGCCGGGGTGTGGAAAGTCTTTGCTCAGAACCGTTTTCATCTGGTTTTTCTTTGCTTCTCAGGTTAACTTTGTGCTCTTCGTCGGCATCATTGTCATCCTCGTGCAGAAACTTCAGTCTCCAGACATGGGAGGCAATGAGTCCAGCATCTACTTGTAAGTACCATTAGGTGAATGCCATGGTCAAGTCCAACAGCTGTATGGGCCCTGCACACAGGACACAGGAGGAGAAGGCCTGGGTGTCGCTGACGGGGTACCCTAGCACGGGCATTGGCAAGAATTCTTTTGGGTTAAAGTACCTGTAAAATATAGTTGCCCACCTCTCCCGCAGCCACCTTCCATCTCACCCTTCTTGCTTTGTGGTCAGGAACGTGACCATCTGGGTGTGTGTGCTGTGAAGCACTTCTGGCCCCGGGGAGGCAGGCTGGTGCCCTGTGATTGGCTGGAGGGGCCACCTAGGCACAGGGAATCTGAGGACAGTCTCTGGCGTGGAAGCCGTATGTGTTGCGTCCTCAGTTTAAGGAGAGAGCAGGTTAGAAGGAGCTGAAGTGCTCTCGTGGCACCAGAGGGGGCTGGTCTGGCCTCCATCAGAGGCTGCAACCTGGGGCTCAGAACCTTGATGGGCTGCCCAGTGGACAAGTGGGACAGCAGAGAGACTCCAGCAGAGGGCTCCTCCGCCCTGCCATGCTCCCGGAGAGAGGGAGAGGCAGGAACTGCTCAGGGATCAGCGCCAGATCCTTCCCTCAGGCTCCTTGAGGCTTCCCCAGGTCAGTGGAGATTGCCCCTGGTCTCTGTTCAGCCTGGGTACCTCTCCTGTGATAGCCCTTCCGCTGGGGGCAGGGGTTAGCCTAGGGCCTGGTTCCGTCAGGCTTGCTTCTCCCCGCGTGTAGGATGATTACATTGACCGCCCCTCCCCTCCTTCTTTTGGCTCTCCATTTATTGCCCTTTATTTTTCCATGTTTTGGCAAATGTTTACCAACCTTTGCTTATATGTGTATGTTATGTAGCTGAAAATTGTTCATCCACATAAGTCACAAACTCTTGGAGGCCCTGCCCTGATGGGCTGGTAGGGCCAGCTGTCTGCAAGTAACTGCCCCGGAGAGATCATTCCTGCCTTCTTCCCCAGGAGCCACAAAACAGGGCCCCACCGCTCCCCTCACCTTTTCTGGTCCAGTGTCAGAAACCACGTCCTTACGTCTGGCCTGCTTATCCTGCTTGAGGGTGGCTTGGTTCCCACGCTAGCAGTCATCTCGGGCCTCTGAAGCTGGTGGGTAGCAAAGTCGGCCTTGTCTCTTCTTTGAGCTCTAAGCAACCATGGTTCCCCCAGCTCCTGCCCCACCTTGCTTCCTGGTAGGATCTGTTTCTTCTTCTGAGGTCCCTGGCACCTCTCCTCTGGGGCCTCTCCTAGCTTCCCCTCACTCTGCCTGTGCAGGGTCACACATGGTGGCTCAGCTGCAGCCTGAGTAAGGACCCTCTATTGACCCCCGGACATACTTTACCAGCTTGGACGTCCCTCCCCAGGCAGCAAGAACCCCAGGGTCTGGAGGGAGGGAAGTGTGGAGCCAGGGTTTTCAAGGTAAATTGTAGACTGGGAGCGGTAGAGTCTTGTCAGGCCTTCCTAATGCATAGATAAGAACATCTGTAATTAGCACAGGGTTTATACATTTAAGTACAAACGTTTAAAGAACCAGCTGCAGGCCTGCCTCGTTTTATCACGCTTCACTTTACTCTGCTTCACAGATACCGCTTTTATTACAAATGAAAGGTTTGTGACAACCTTGTGTTGAACAAGTCTGTCAGCCCCATTTTTCCAATAGCATTTGCTCACTTCGTGTCTCTGCATCACATTTTGGTAATTCTCGCAATATGTCAAACTCCTTCTTTATTATAGTTGTGGTGATCTGTGATCAGTGATCTTTGTTACTACTATGACTCACTGAAGGCTCAGATGATTAGCATTTTTTAGCAATGAAGTGTTTTCAAATTAAGGTGTGTACATTTTTTTTTTAGACATTATGCTATTGCACACTTAACAGACTACAGGACAGTGTAAACATAACCCTTATATGCACTGGGAAATCACAGAATTGATGTGAGTTGCTTTATTGCAATATTCGCTTTATTGCTGTGGTCTGGAACTGAACCCACAATATCCCAGGGGTATGGCTGTAGTTGGTTTACTCTTTTTTTTTTTTTTTGCGGTACGCGGGCCTCTCACTGTTGTGGCCTCTCCCATTGCGGAGCACAGGCTCCAGACGCGCAGGCTCAGGGGCCATGGCTCACGGGCCCAGCCGCTCCGCGGCATGTGGGATCCTCCCGGACCGGGGCACGAACCCGTGTCCCCTGCATCGGCAGGCGGACTGTCAACCACTGCGCCACCAGGGAAGCCCTGGTTTACTTTTATCATGTAAAAAATCCCCCTCAAATCTCAGCACATTTTTTTTTTGAGAGAAATCTAAACTTGTGCTCGTCTCAAGCCCCAAAGATGAAACCTCAGGTGGATGTGGTCTGCAAGCCAGGTGGGGGGGCTGACACAGGACAAGGGATCAGCTTGATCCCATTAAATGCAGCATCATGCTTGAGTGTTTCTAGGGTCCAGGAGACCCTACTGGTGAAAGTGAGGGACATTCAAAGTGGCCATGCCGCGAAGAACTGCAGAGCATTTAAAAACACTTGCCGGGCTTCCCTGGTGGCGCAGTGGTTGAGGGTCCGCCTGCCGATGCAGGGGACACGGGTTTGTGCCCTGGTCCGGGAAGATCCCACATGCCGCGGAGCGGCTGGGCCCGTGAGCCATGGCCGCTGAGCCTGCGCGTCCGGAGCCTGTGCTCCGCAATGGGAGAGGCCACAACAGTGAGAGGCCCACATAACGCCAAAAAAACAAAACAAAACAAAAAAAAAACACTTGCCATTCAGTACATGCACGTTTAATGCCCACACGGCAAATCTGGATTAAACATAATCCCCATTTTACAGCCAAGGGAACTAGTTATCAGTGAAGTTAGATGAATCCAGCAGGAAAGAGTGAAGCCATAGCCACAGTGCAGGCAGACCCTTGACTTCAAACTCTACTGCACCATCATTTGCACCATCATTTGCACCATCAGCGCTTCTTGACTTTACAGACAAGAAGATAGTGTTAAACAAGGCTTCCTGGAAGAAGAGGCCCCAGTGGGTTCCAGACTTGTAAAAAACTGCCCCACCTGGAGTGCTTTGAGCTGGGAGGTGTCTGCTGCAGGTGGGGAAGGGGGTAGACAATGGGGGGGATTAAAAAAGGGGCATGACGTGGTAGGAGAGGGAGATTTCGGGGCTGCGTCCGAGTCCCCTTGGGTCAACAGAGTTATGTGTTGGGCTGATATCCCTTCATATCTGCCCACAACAGCTTTCCAGGTTTTTCCTCTGTTTCCAGAACAAATTTAAGCCTGGGCATCCCCAAGAAAGCCCGAGAGGACCCCCTGCCTGTGCCCTCAGACCAGCATTCACTCCCCTTCCTGTAGGTTGGTTCCAGCTGCTCAGATGATAAGGGTTTGTCCTCCTCCCTAGACCAAGACGGCGCTCCCGACCTAGCCGCAGAGGGACCTGTTGGGGGCTGGGGCTCCTGCAGCGAGACAGTGGCCCTGAGCCACCTCCATTCTCTCACTGGCTGGTAGGAGTGGCTGAGCTCAGGTCTTGGGCAGTGGCCAGGTATGGAGTGTGGGCCTGGGTCGGGGCTAAGCCTGCGCTTAGGCTCGACTTGGTTTGGGGCAGAGGGTTTGGGCTCAGCCCCATTCTGGGGTCAGGGTTAGCCTGCCTTGTCTTGGGGACCAGAGTTTACCTCTGTGAGAAGCCAACTAGTTGAGAAACAGGAGGGTGAGGTTTCAGGGCAGACACTGATTGTGCTGAGAGCATCTCAGGCCTGGCCCTGCAGGGAGCTGGCTTTATTCCCAGTGCTCTCCCTGCTGCAAGATGGGCATTGGGAGCTGCCTCTTGGGTCTGGGGTCGAGGAGGGAAACCCCATCTGTATTTCCCTCAGGCATCCCACAGAGCAGGTCCCCACGGCACCTTGGGGTAAAGGAAGAAGAACAGACACCGTGATGTATTGGGTTGGCCAAAAAGTTTGTTCAGGTTTTTTCCATAAGATGTTACCCGAACGAACTTTTTGGCCAACCCGATAGCATATAGCTCAGCAGGGCTGTGGCCTACCCAGCGTCGGAGGCATGACGTTCGCCTCTGAAGACAGACTCTTCCATGTCTAGGCAGAAGTGCAGCCGGGAAGCTCTCAGCCCACAGCCTGAGGCTCCCAGTTCACATGGGGCTCTATCTTCTCCTTCCAAAGCACTCTCTCCCTTGTCTGGGAGCACCCTATCCTGACAGCTCCTGTTAGGGATTGGCAGTAGGGAATGTTTGCCCCCATTTTGCAGGTGGGGAAACTGAAGTCCAGAGAAGGAAAGTGGCAACACCTAAAATCAGCAAGTCAGTGGTCAAACAAAGCTTTGAGCTCAGGTGCCCTGACCCCCCAGGTCAGGCCAGGGGCACTGAGGGCTGGCTGGTCCTCATTGGGGGGGCGGGGGGGGGAGAAGGAGGGTGGGCAGGGAAACTCCAAGATCTGCTGAACTGGGCTGCTGGCTGGCGTACCAGTTTGGTGGGGAGTGCCTCCCTGGGGACTGGGCCGGGGCTCTGGGGGTACACAGCATCTTAGCACCAGGAGGGACCCTATGGAGAACGTTTAGCTCAGGTCACAACATTCTGTGGGCCTGCCGAGTGTCTAGTGCTATGCCGACCGCTAGGAGCAGGGTGAAGTAGACAGGGGTGCTGCCCACAAAGGGTTCCCCTGCAGGGCTCTCTGTCTAGCATCCTGGGGCTACAGCCCAGGCAGCCTTGCACGCAGAAAACACCGCAGCATTCGTGGAGTTTAGCTTGAGACCAAAGCAGGGTCAGAAGAAACCATGTGCTGCATCCCTGGGTTATAGATGGGCTGGAAATGGCTTTGACCTTCCTGCAGACACACAGCAAAGCCTTGGCAGAGTCAGGCCTGGGAGCCAGGGCTCCCTGACTTGCAGATGTGGGTGTGAGCCATGCACCTGCTGTGGGGTTCTCCAAGCAGCCTCCATCCGCTACCCTTGTCTGAGTTTCTTATCCTCCCTTGGACCCAAATGAGAACTGAGCTGATCAGCCAGCCTAGGTTTCTCTCTTCCTGTTGATTGCATTTCTTTTCTGTTTTTCACTAACAAGTGACTTTTCAGAGATTCTGACGTCTTTCTCATGCCTGTCTCTGGCTTTTCTGCCACCCCTTTTCCTTTCTGTTTCTTTTCACTGGATCCTTTTGAACAGTCATTGGAGGTTTGGGGAAAGGGGGTCTCAGAGGACAACAGCTGAAGCTTTAGAGTTTGGGTGTGCAGGAAGTGACATCTGAGGTTTGGGCTCTTGGGCTCCTGGACCCTGATTTCCGTGATTTCCAGGCCAAGGTTGAGGGGTCAGGCCACTGGCTGTAGGAGAGAGTAGTCAACCTTTCAATCTGTGCAAGGTAGAGAATAAATTTGTAGACTAGAATGGCTTCCATTCCTGAATACCCAATTAAGCTCTTTTAATTATTGAGGAAAACATACTTGTATGTGTTCATCTGTCTCTTTCTATGTGTACAAAACAGACCTTTGACATTCATTGAGGCACATGAAAAACTTCTCAAATACATGACTTCCTCACAACAGTGTTCCTGGAATTTTGATTTGCAGGTGGAGCACCTGGGGATTTTGTTAAAATGCAGATTCTGAGGCAGCAGGTCTGAGCCAGCCACTGAAATTCTGCATTTCTAAGAAGCTCTCAGGTGGTACTGATACTGCTGGTCTGGGTAGCAGAGCATCATAATATCCGTCATCTGTATAATGGTTCACTAGTGCCCATCTCACAGTCTGGTGTGAATTGAAACATGTTGTTAATTAAATGAGAGAACTACAGACATAACTGAGGCAAGGATGCTGGGTGGACCTCGGCTTGCCCCATCTTTGAAGTGTGTGATTCACATGTTTGCCTCAGCAAAATGACGTGTCACTACATGTCAAGGACCTTCAGACTTACTCTTAAAAGAGTGGGAATCACAAATTATGAATCCATGAATGCCAAAGGTCTGGCCTCTTTGTGCGTATCTGTTCTTATTTGCATCCGACCCCCTCAGGTTGGAGGGGGTGTGAAATGGGCACCTCTTCTGCAGTCTGACGAGATGACACAGCTCTTACTCCATTTCTTCCATGTTTGTCAGAGATGGAAACAAATGAGTTGTGCCAACCCAAGCACAAGCAGGTGGAAATTGAGCCTGAGACCTCTCTGAGGAGGCAGAGCTCTGTGCCTCGCCCAGTGCCGGGTAGAGCTGGACGGGCATCCTGGGCCCACCTGTGGGTGTCTCCTTAAGGTGACTCGTTTCTGCAGGCAGCGGGGCAGAGCCCGAAAGGTTCTCTCTCAGCCTTCAGCCCCTGCCCTCTGAACTTTTATCGAGAAGTCCAGCCAGCACTGTGCAGTGGAACTCTCGGCGGTGTTGGAAATGCCCCAGACCTGTGCTGTCCAGCCCGGGAACCACTGCTGCCTGTGGCTGTTGAGCCCTTGTAGTGTGGCTCAGGCAACCCAGGAAGTGGATTTTTCACTTAATTTTAACTTACATGGTGGATGTGTCGTGTTTCATGGGTCTGCTCCATCCATCCTGCCTCTGCTCCCCTTAGGCCCACACTGAGGTACCCGGGGGCTCAGTCAGAGGAAGGTGCGGGAGGGGAGGGCGGGGGGAGGACCAGTGGGTGCTCCAGCTGGTTCTCACAAGCAAGTGCAGAAATGGCCTGATTCCAGGGCTGGGCCGGCGTGAGGTCCATGGCGTGAGTTTCCAGCTGCCCATCTTGCTGAGGGATCTCCGTCAAGGCCATCCTCTGTGCCTGGAGCTGACTCTGGAGACAGTTCCTGGTCCCCTGCGTGAGCCCCAGTCAGGCCCCACCTTCCAAACACACGTGTTCCCTCCCTCCCGAACCCCACCACCGGTCGGTTTCCCAGTGTGAGGGCTCGCGTGTGCCTGTGCGTCCATGCACACACGTATATATGTAGAGGTGTGTATTTCTGCGTCCAGAGCTGACCACGTCTCGGCCCTTGGCTTCCTCCTTCTCCTCCACGTGACGCCCCGGCCCTGTCTCTCTCTACACCCTGGGCCTCTCTGCCCGCCCTGTGAGCCGTGTCGCCCTAGGTCCCACCTCAGTTTCTCGTTGCCCAGCGCCCGCAGCTGACAGTAATGCGCATCTTGTCACACCCAGCAGCTGCGTGCAGAAATGCTACTGCAGGCCACAGCGGGCTCAGCAGCACCCTTGCAAGATGTCAGAACTGTCCACCATTACTCTGTAAGTGTGCGTGGCGTGGCTGCGGCTGGGTGCTCTGGACGGGAGGGGGACGCATGCTGCTGCTGCCACCGCCCAGAGCTTGCGTCCGCCCAGGCTGGAGGAGAGCAGGGAGCGAGCCTGTGCCTCCAGCCCCAAGCCCTTTCCCAGCTGTTGCATGTTGACATCTGTGTGTCTTGTGAGTTCTCTGCAACCTCGTGGCCTGGGACGGGAGGGGAGGTTGCGGGCATGGGGCTGTGGCCACTGTGGAGCAGCTGGGGCGCGGCCGGTGCAGAGCAGGAAGCAGCTTTGAAGCCTCTGCCGCCACCGCTGTCGTGATGTGTGGTCTTCCGCCAATCCCCACGTCTCTGGGTTTCAATCTTTGCAACTGCCAGATTATTTCTAAGGGCCTTGAGCTTGAGTTCATTTAGGCTGTCCTCCTGCAGGGGGCGGGACCCTCACCCCACGCACCTCACTCCCACCGAACGTGCTGAGTGGCTGACTCCCCACACAAGCCTATTAGGTGGGTACTTGTATTATCCTCATTTTACAGGTGAGGAAACTGAAGCGCAGAGAGGTGAAATGACTCGCCCAAGGCCACACGGTTGGCAGGGTGAGGATTTGAACCCAGGGAGTCCTAAGCACTAGTCCCTGGGGCATCTCTTGCTGGAGCCTCAGCTCCAACTTGGACACCCCTTTAAGTGGGGGAGCCCACTGGAATTCGGGGGGGCTCTGACCGTTGGAGCTCTTCTTTGTAATCTTTAGGCCTCTTCTGCCCGGTGATGCCTCCTTGGGGCAGGAAGACAGAGGCCAAGGCCCTGTGCCGCGGCCTCTCTGGGTTAATCAGATCGTAGCGTTGAGTCTGTGACTCCTCAACGCGGGGTTCCAAGGTTCACACCATATGTTCCCATCCCAAGGCCTCCGAAGGACAGAGGTCCTCGGACTCTGAGACCTAGTGACTTCCTCACCTGCCTCCACTGTCCCATCTACCAAAAGGAGTCATGGGGGTGCCCTGGGTCCCTGGCAGAAGTCCCTGATTATTCCTGGGCTGCACTGGGGCCACAGGGGAGGGAAGGCGTTACCCTTGGACTATACTGTGGGATGCCCTGCTGCATTCGCCACATCTGCCTGGGTCCGGGAAGGGCCTGAAAGGTTGTATTTCTCACGTACCAAACCCGTCCCATCCACCACCACCACGGAAGCTGGAGAAGTTTGGCCTTTCGGTTTCCAGGGCACTTTTCAAACGTCAGGGGCAGATCCCTGGAAACAGATCCATTCTGGGGAGAGGAGGCAAGAAGGCAGGGACCGCAGCACATCCCAGGGCTGCCTTCCCTCCTCAGCTTCTTGAGTTAAGCTGCTCTTTTAAAGTAACCCCTTTAGGCAGGGTCACAGAGGCACCCGCAAGATGTCCACACGCCTGCGTTTCCAGGCCACTGTCCTCTTCCTTTTGGACTTTCATTCTCCAGCCAGCACTTCTCGCTGCCCTCTGGGTGCCTGGAGATGAGCATGAGCAGGGCTCCCAGGTCATGCTCAGTGTCAAGGGCTCCCAGGTGTTCATCCCGGGCCCTGGTGGTCATCCCTTCATGGACACGCACTTTCCGAGTGTGAGCCCTGTGCAGGGCGTGTGCTGGCCAGGGCAGATGACAGTTAAGTGAGGTCCCGTGCCTGCCTTCAGAGAGCCACATCCGAGAGAGGACAGACACACGAGAGGCTAGACCACTCCCAAACTCAGCTGGGCTCCGAGTGGGAGCCCCTCAGATCCTGTTGGCGCCCGCTCTGGTCCAGGCACCCCCAGGTCCTGTAGAATGGGCAGTCAGTGAGCACGGGGAGGATTGGTGGGCACTGGGCACTCGAGGGGCTGTTTCCTTCCAGGACTGAGCCTTGGTCCACCTGAAGGTCTCCCCAGGCTATTCCTTCCCCTTCCGCTGTGTCCCCTCCCCTGCTTTTCTTTCTTCCCCTTCCCCATCCTTTCCTTCTTGGTAGATGCTGGTCAGCCAAGGGCATCACTCAGACTCCATGGATTCTACTTCTCCTGAAATCCGGAGGCCCCACATTCAGTAGAACATTCTCTCCCAGAAAGGCTGGGATGGGAAAGAGGGAGGGAGGGGCACACGGCGTGACTGCCGCAAGTCAAACGGCCACCCCCGTACCCCGCTGCCCACCCTGGTGGGCTGAGCTCTGCTAGGAGGGCCCAGGGGGCGGACTGCACCTGTCAGGCGGGGCTGGCTCTTCCAGGAGATCCAAAGGGAGCCAGTCTGCTGGGGTGGGCAGAGACGGGGTCCCCCCTTTTGGAGGCCCTCTGGGAGCCACCCTTCCCCCGGAGCAGGACCCACAAAGAGCACGTCGCCATGCCTACTCTTGATGTTTTCCCGTGGCTTCTGTACCCCCTCCTCTCAGACAAGAGCCCCTCCCCACTGGGCCCAGGAGCCAGTTGCAGTCAGAGGAACCTCAGAAGAGCTGGCCTCAGAGAGTACTGAGGTCCCTTGGGCCGTTTCTCCCTTGCCCGTTCTACTCCCACCTGAGCAGACAGCCTTTGCTCCCCCAGCTCAGTTTCCCAGGTGGCAGGTTCCTCCTGTCTATGCTCGGAGTCAGTAAATCCTTCCTAGGACCCCTCCCATGTCTCTCCTTCTGTGGTCTGCCCAGTGTTCCCCGCCCGCCTCCCTGTCATCAGCGCCTCTCCGTCACTCTCCACGAGCATGCCTGGCTAGCCCCAGACGCAGGAAAGCCGACGGTCTCTGTGGTTCCCTAGGGGCTGCTCTTTCCAGGCACAGGGAGCTGCTCTTCAGAGCAGGAGAATGCTTGTTTTGCTTGAGGACACCTCGTGTTGTCCTTCCAAATCCAATCCCAGGGTTTTGCCCTGACTTCACTTTTCCCAAAGGTTTCACACCTCCCAAAAAGGGTCTGTGTAAATCACACACTCACATGTGCACGTTTAGTGGTTGTACGGGATACCGGCATGGCCTAGAGGGATGGGTGCCCTGCAGACAGGGGGTTGTCTCCCCAGCACTTCCCAGGGAGCTCTGGAAGCCTGGGCTCTGTTGGCTGCCATCTCCCCCAGGCCCCACGCACCGGGAGAGAATCCTGAGGGAGCCCGTGGATAGGGGCCCCAGCTCCGGGGGAGAGTAGGGGCTGGGACTGGGCTTCTCTGCCCTGCATGGCTCTGGCCCCAAGCCCTGGCAGCTCCCGGAGCAGCGGTTTTGCTCTTTCCCCACAGACGGCTCGCCCGGTCCACCCTGCTGCTCATCCCACTATTTGGAATCCACTACACGGTCTTTGCTTTCTCCCCAGAGGACGTCAGCAAGAGGGAGAGACTTGTGTTTGAGCTGGGGCTGGGCTCCTTCCAGGTAGGTGTGGTGTGTGTGGAGGGCAGGACTCATGGGGAGCCAGGGCCCTGGCCTCTACCTTGGTGGTGTTCTACGTCTTTAACCTATTCTAGGTTCCACCTCTGGAATAATAGGACTAGATTAGAAGGGAGCTGGGAGAGCCCTTTCTACTGTCCACCCTCTAGGCTCCCACGAGAAGACACGCT
The DNA here is from genome assembly GCF_003676395.1 of Aethalodelphis obliquidens. Lineage (NCBI taxonomy): Eukaryota > Metazoa > Chordata > Mammalia > Artiodactyla > Delphinidae > Aethalodelphis > Aethalodelphis obliquidens. The sequence continues at coordinate 45,062,886 of NW_020837949.1, read as the reverse complement.
GTTATTTTCTTGTTGCTGCTGCGTCTGGGTGTCCTGAGCCAGGCCTCCCTTGGGCAATCAAAGGCGGCAGCTCCCCGCCCCTCACCATCGGCCCCGGGGGTGGGCGGAGTGGCCTCAAGAGACCTCTCTGACTGCAGCCTGTAGAACATGCACCCCGTGAGTGCTGGAGCTTTGTCTTACCCAAGTAAGACAGATCCCCAGCACAGGGTCTGGTCACAGGGAGCTGAATGAGCTGAACGGGGGATGAGCAAACAGATATGTAAATAAGTGATCCAGGGAATGAGAGAGCCAGAGACTAGTAAGTCGGTGCATGAAGGAATCAGTAAACGGGGCTGTAAATGAGTGAGGGAAGGGGTGAGTGAGTCAGTGCGAGGATGCGTAGTGAGTAATGAACAGGTGGGCGCATGAGTGGGGCAGTGAAGGCGGTGGGTGGCTCCCTTGAAAGTCCCCAGGATAGAGCGCCTCTCCCTAGCCCAGCTGTTTAGAGGAGTATTTGACCTCGATGGTCGCAAAGTTATTCTGTGTATCTGACCGGACTCTCTCCCTTGCCCCATTTTAATTCAAAGCCATTTTACCTGTTCGGGTTCTTAGCCTGGGAAGGCTGGGAGGTTTGTTGACGAAGCCCCAGCCTGGGAGTCAGAGCCTGGGGTTCCTGTCTCAGCACAAGAATTCTGAATGCACAGAATATAAGTCAAGAATGTGTGTAGACGAGCCGAGCACCTACTCTGCCCCAGGCACTTCCGTGGTGTTCTGTGTGTTCTGCGTACAAGGGTGTCTGGCCGCGGGAGGGTGGAGTGGGGAGGTGGTGGTGGACACAGACAGGACTGCTCTGTCCTGTAGGACTGCTGCCCTCAGGGGGCCTGCGGGCTGGCTGGGGAGCCCAGAGGACACTCTGGGGCGTGCAGGGAAGGCCTCCTCTAGAACGTGGGTTAGAGCTGGCCCTTGGGAATGGGAAGGATTTGACCAAGGGAATGTGAGATCCAAAGCCAGGGTTGTCAGTGGGAGGGAATGCCCCCGCCAGCCACTTGGCTTCATGGGTGTGGCCATCCTGGTGGAACGGAACTTTTCCCATCTTACCGCGGATGCCCAGGCAGGTGCCCGCATTCAGATCATCTTAGTTTTCTGCTTCCTGGTGTCACTCGCTGCTCCTGCGGCCTCCCACACACCCCAGGGTGGAGGGCTCCTTGCTGGCATTCTCAGGTTTTGTTTGTCTTCTCTCCCTAGGGCTTTGTGGTGGCTGTTCTCTACTGTTTTCTGAATGGGGAGGTAAGATCCTGGCCTTCTTAGCAGTGGAGGTACAGCTTGCTGGGGAGCAGACAGGGCTGTGGCCTGCTGGGCGCACAGGGCTGATCCTCCCGACCTGGACTTGCCAGATTCCCAGCACCTACAGGAGGGGGCCGGCTGCTGTGCCGGCGTCTCCTGACGGCCTGCACCCTGTGCCAGATTCTCTCCCGCTTTGCCTGCTGTGCAGCTGAGGCCCAGCCTCCAGAGCCGAGCTCCCTCCATAAAGGCACCAACTGTTGAGTGCAGACCCACCTGGGAGGGCTCTCACCATAAGACACACCTTAGTCAGGGCGAACCGAAAGTGAGGAAGGACAAAGCACAGGAAGTGGTACATACAGTTTCTGAGGCTGGTGATGGGCAGGGGTGCTGAGTGGGGAGCTATCCAAAGTTCAGCCCTGCCCCCAGCAGGCCGGCCTGCCTGCCCAAACCCATCCCCTGTAAGAGCGGGACTTGAGGGACCCTGGGGAGCGGCTTGGAACCTTCTAGCAGTGCTCCATTTCCAGGCCTGTTAGGGTGGGGCTTTTGAGCAGAGTGCAGAACAGAGATGCTGAGGTGGGAATGGGGGCTGAATGGGTGGATGGCTTTGGAGAGCGGGCGGAAGTCATCGCACCAAGTGCTTGGGCCTTGGCTGGGTGACCGTGGCAGCTTCCTCCTCTTTTTGCATCTGAGAAATAAGAAGATTAGCTCAGACCACCTACAGAAGGGTCAGATGAGGGTAGATATGGAGAGGCAGACAGGGCCCTGCAGGGAGTGGCTGGGAGACACAAGAAGTCGGAGTACAAGTAGCTTGTCAGGACCGACGGTGGAAGTGGGAGCCGGAACTGGAGGTGGAGGGTGCCTGCACCGCACAAAAGGGGGCGAAGGGGGTGGGTATGTGGACGCTGAAACTGGGCATGCCCTGTGTGCACCATGCTAAGAGCAACATGGGGGTCTTGGCCCAGAAGGGTGCTTTATTTAGTGATCCTCAACCCTAACGGCGTATTGGAATCCCCTGGGAAGCTTTAAAACATATGGGTGCCCCACCCCAGAGATTTGGATATGGTCTGGGCATCTGGGTTTTTAAAGCTCTCCAGGCGATCCTCATCTGCAGCCGCTGTTAATGGGAGTGCCCGCCTGGGAGGGGCCCCAGGGCCGGCAGGCGGGCAGGTGAGGTGTGGGAGGGTGTCTGCCCAGAAGTGACCGCCCGAGTTGCCCCCCGCAGGTGCAGGCGGAGATCAAGCGGAAATGGCGGAGCTGGAAGGTGAACCGCTACTTCACCATGGACTTCAAGCACCGGCACCCGTCCCTGGCCAGCAGCGGGGTGAACGGGGGCACCCAGCTCTCCATCCTGAGCAAAAGCAGCTCCCAGATCCGCATGTCTGGCCTCCCAGCCGACAACCTGGCCACCTGAGCCCACCCTGCCCCCTCCTCTCCTCGGAACAGCGGCTGGGGCTCGGGTGGGTGGGCGCCGGCCCACGCGTGCTGTGCCTCTTCTCTCCCTTCGGGCTGGCCCTGGGCTGGGAGCCCAGCTCCCCGAGGTGGGAGAAGGATGCAGGGCGCAGACGGGTATTTCCCCTCCCCGTTTTGGCGCTGGCCCCGCCCACCGTGGGCCCCTGGGCGTTGACCCCAGACATGTAAATACTCCTTAATTTTGGGAAAGTCGTCCCATCCCTCCCCCTCTACCTTGTGTCCCTGCTCACCTCAGGCAGGTCCCCAGCTCCACCCGACCCCGTCCCCACCAGCCTCAGTGATCGCCTGACCCTGTGTGGGAGGCCTTGTGAGCTGAGGCTGGTGACCTTGCTTTGGTGGATTCGGGGTGGGCCCTGCCTGACAGCCCCCCTGCAGTGTCTGACTCTCGGTATGGACTCTTTGAGTCTACTCGCCACCCCGTGGCTCTTTTCAGGCCTGGCCCAGTCCCGGAGGCTGCCAGAGGTCCAGCGTGGAGTGCTTTTCGGTGCAGGCGAGACCCATGCTCACCCAACATCTTGGTATCCAGGTGCCCAGTTCCTGGGTATCAGACAGTGGGAAAGCTCCAGGGCTCTTCCAGTCAGAGTCTTCAGTTTGGATGTGGGGCTAAGGCCAGAGAAAGTTCTGGTGCTTTTCATTTGGCCCAAGAAAAATTGCCAGGAGCCAGAAAAGTGGATGTGATTGGAATGGAGATGGAAAGAGTTTGGAGGGACCCATGGGAGAAGACCTTCACCACCTCCATTAGTTTACCCCTGACTCAAGGTAGGCGGGGGTTCATCTGGTAGCTTCCCTTCTGTGCCTCCTGTCCCCAGGCATCAGTTGCAGAACACTGAGAGATGGATGCCTCAGAGAAACTCTTCCCCAACTACACTCACCATATAGAGCCCCTAAGCCCTCCCCCTTCCCCTTGAAGTCAAAGCCATGACTGGGATGAACCAGCCACCTTTCTGTGATATCAGCGAATCGCGAAGCACCTTACACCTCCATGTGCCCAGGGCCCAGGGCTCCCCTTCATCGCCCCCCCACCGCCCCGGACCACGAGGAGCCTCCGTCACCAGCTTTCTCTGGCTTGGGCTCAGCTAATGAAATCGGAGACCTCTGCAAAGACTTCCCTCTGTGCGCTTTAGACATGGAGTCAGCACGGATCCCAGGGTGTCGTAGGGTTTGGGAGGGGAAGCCACACCTGCCATGCTTGTTAGCAGGGGCTGCTGATGGGAGGAGTGGCTGCACCCAAACTCCTGTCCTGGCTGCCCAGCCACAAGTTACCAGACCACACCCTAAGAATTTAAACTGGGGCAGAACCAGGTTCAGAACAGGTGGAGGAAAGTGCTAGAATGCAGCGGCCCCTGTGCGGGGCCCGCCTCATTTGTGTCAGCTTGTGGTGTTTCTGTCCAAGTGTGTGTGTGGGCTTGCTTCACGGGCACGTTCTGGAACACTTGGAGAGTTTGGGAGGATGGGGAATGTTGCTTTGCTTGGTTTTATAGAGAGGAAGAGGCCCAGGGGACTTAGGGACGTGTTCCTGGAGAGGCCTTCGAAGTGGCTGGAGAAGGACCTAGCGCTTGGTTTACAGATAAGCCCCATGTCCAGTGAAACACTGTGGACCCTGGGTCTTGGCTAAGCCAGAGGAGGGCAGGGCCTGCTTTCCCCGCTCCAGGCACACACGGCGGCTCAGGCTGGCCATGGAGTGTGTGGCGGCCTTCCCCCCCTACACCTACCTGCCTCATGATCTCCTTCCCTCTGTCTGGGAACCACGTGTGTTACCTGAGTGGGTGTCCACCCCCTCAGGTAACTCACGTGGCTTGCATTTGAAGTCCTTGCATTTGAGGTCCTGTTGGGAGACCTGAGTTGCTTGGAAGGACTCGCAGGCTTGGATTCAGAGACACACAGTCTGCCCCAGCTGGGCTCAGACTGCTGAGCTAGTGGACACAGTGATCCCTGTTCTGGGCCTCAGTTTCCCCATTCGTGACATGAGGCGACTTCTAGTGCTTCTCCAGGCTCTGTGCTTCAGTAATTCTCCAGTTCAAAGCCAGGGCGGGTAAAAGGGCACCATTGCTATGTGTATCGTCTACGGTTCTGAAACGTCTGTGTTTGTGTATGAGTGGAGGGAGGTTGGATGCTGTGTATTCTCCCTTTCTTAGAAATGGGACATCTGTCTCTTCCATTTGGACACCACAGTGAGAGGGAAGGCTCAGGCCAGGGACAGCTGGACAGGGCATGATATGCAGACCCAGCTGTGTCCCGGCTGGGGCAGGGTGCCACGTCTGGGTGGGCAATGGCTACCCCCAGATCCTAGGAGCGGTACCCTGAGTTTGGACCCTGTTTCTTCATCCTCGCCCCCACCAGCAGGTCTGCTTCACTGTGGAAGAAGAGGGTTTGATCTTATACATATATCATCACAAAATGGCAAAAGCAAAATCTACCGCGAATCCCCATGCCGTGCTGCCCCCTGAGCTGTGGGCCTGCATCCTCGTAGAGGTTCCAGGTTCCTGTTGGTTGCTTTTTGTCTCTGAACAAATTATTGCCAGCCTTGTGAGCAGATGCGCCCGATGTATTTTGAATGCTCCAGGAGGTCAGGCAGCTGTTCTTCAGGGTCACAGGCAGTGGGGGGACAGTATAAGGTCTGGGTACCACCCTTCCCTCTCTGACCTGCTTTTTCAAACCTGTAAAATGGGCAATAAGACTAGCTAGCTTTTATAGCCCACTGTATCCCTGAGATTCTCGTCTAGACATCAGCCATCTCCTGGGAATGGGCTCCAGGCAAGGATTGCAGTATTCACCTGGACCAGGAACAGGTAGGAAATCATGCTGAGTGAGGAGGGGCCGAAGGGCCTTGGGAACGGTTGGGCTGGAGAGGAGCAGAGTTATCTGACTCCGTGTCTCTAGAAAGGGGTTGTTTTTGTGCTGTGCAATCCTAAGGGACAGAACTCACCCAGGGGAGGCAGAGTGTTCCTTGGGATGAAGAAATCTCTCATCCTCTGTCATGACTGTGCTGTCAAGCAGTATCAAGAGAGAGACTCTAGCCCTGGGGGAAATGGAACTCCAAGTCAAAGATGCTGAGCCTGTCAGGGAAACCGTGAGGGGTCAGAGTGTGGGAATCGGGGTTCAGGGGCTCTCTGGCGGTCCCCAGCACGACAGACTTCATGACTTCCCACCATGCCTGAGGCCAGGCCACGTTCTCTGTCTCAGTGGGCAGCTCCGTGACCCTCCTTGACATATCCAGGGGCCTGCAGTGATTCCTTCTCTAACCCACACCCCTCCCTGAACCGGCTTCTCTAGGGCATAGGGCCAGAGAGCTGGAGCTGGGGCCCGAGCCTTGAAGTACCCTCAAGTCCGTTATCACCCACCTCCTTCATCTGACCCTCTCCCTTCCCGGAAGGAAAGCTACAAGAGGCTTCTTTGTAATTCTGTGAGTACCCTTGATCCACTCAAGGCCACTTCAGAGTGAAAGCAGGGAGTGCTTTGTCATCATAAGTTCCTACTTGGGCCCAGTGACCATGGATGCCTCTGGAAGAGCCCTGAGCAGGGAGCAGGGGACCTGGGCGTCTTCCAGTTTTGCCACTGACCTGTTGTTTGGCCTGGACTCCTTCATGTATCTTTGGGGAAACTCACAAAGTACTAGAGCTGGGAGGAAACTTGGAGATCTGCAGGTCAAACCTCCCCATCGGGCTGATGAGAAGACGCAGACAGGTGGGCTTAGCACAGTGCCTGCACCATCTGGCGACCCAGGATGCTTTACAAACCTGAATGGGGAAATGGCCTGCCAATATGTGCCCCCCTGCACGTGAGCCAGAACAAGACACCCAGTAAAGCTTCCGACCAGAAAATATTCAGCCTTGCACAGGAGAAGGGCTCCGGTTACGGAGGTTGTCGGGACGCCAGACTGCAGGAGGGACAGTGGAGCCGGTGTGGTGAGGGGAGACCTGCGTTCTAGCCTCACCTGACCACCTGCTCTGTGCTCCAAGGCACAGGCACTGCTTCTGGGCCTCTGCTTCCTAATCTGAGAAATGGGTGGACATGATTTTCAGTCTGGCCCATGGGTCAGGGGCAAGGTTGAGGTGAGATGCCCTTGCATATGGAAGGGCTTTGGAAACTACACAGGTGTGAGCTGTTTAGTGGGGTGAAGACCTCTGAAAGGGGGACCCCATGTTGTTTGTCAACTGCTTTGAGCCCTCCTGGGTTAACCTTTGCCCCATTTGCAAAACCACCAGCACTGGGGGGTGGAGGGGGAGGCCAGTGGGCGCTGATGGACACAGAATTCCACGTTTATTCCCATTAGTTGGGCGTTTGTTCTTCGGATAGAATGAGGAGACTTCCATGTGGGTGATGTTAGTGTTTCCATGCCACCCCCATGGGGATCCTTCAAGAATCTGGGACATCCCTCAAGGGCTGTGTGCTCATTTTTCTCCTTTTCCTGAACTCAATGTCCTGGGATGTGTCTGTGCTTGGCCATGTGTGTCTTGTCTTATGTCTGTCTTCTGTAGCTTTGCCCCTGTGAGGGCTGGAGTGGGGACGCCCCTGGCATCCCAGACGTGGTCCAGGCTCGCTGTGGGAGCCGGGCCCACCTGGGTCTCATCTCCCACAATAAAGATAAGCCCCACAGACCTCACTGCTACCGCTGTGCTCACAACCTTGTCCGGGATTTTAAGAATGTCAAACTGCTATAGATGATTCAATAAATGTCTTATCATTTTTTCCTGGTGGCTGTAACTTGGCAGAAGTGGAGGGCAGGGAGGAGAGGAGGTGGAAGGGGAGGAAATCTGATCCCCCAGAGTAATCCAGTCTATAAGGTCCTGTAGCCTTTTCGAGTCCAAGGGAAAGGTATGAGAATGGGCCTGAGTGACCTTAGAATGGACTTGGAAGAGTAAAGTCCTGACCTCAAAAGGACCTGCAAGGATCATGCAACCTGAGTGGAATCGAGGTCACTTGGATGTTCTGGGTTCCTAGAAATGGAAGCAGCTCACCTCATAGTCTTTGTTGCTTCATGGCCTTTATATTGTTTTATGAGAGTGGCCACTGGCTATCCCCAAAGCCTGCCTGCAGCGAGCATTTTATTCCACAGGTAACCACAGGCTCCCCTAATTCTTCTGGACATTCCGAGTCATCAGCCCCTGCCAGACCAGATAACCAATTCCAGGTAACCCCCATTTCCTTGAGGTTCTATTGATTTTCCACAACTTCCAATGCCCATATTTATATTAGAATTTTTAGTTGCTAGCTATAGAAGATCATTTTGGCTGATGAATCAGAAAGTAAGTTTAGAAAAGAGGATATTAGGCAGCTCGTAGAATTCTTTTGAGGCTGGAGAAACCAGAAAAGGTGTCTCAAGCCTTATCATGTCATGGAACTGAGGCAAAGCTGTTGGCTGCTGCTGCTACCAGTTCAGGGATGTCTCTTCTGTGCCAGGGACCCAACCTCACAATTAACCACTTTTGAAAGCAAATAGCTTGGCTGTCTTTGTCACCAGCAAGCCCAATTCCACGTGCAGCCCCTTTCTTCCACTTGCTCACTTCTGAATCAAAGTCTCACGTGAGTCCATCAGATTGTGTTCTAGCTGCAATGAGGCTGGAAATTTAACCTTGGGGAGGTCAGGCTCCTACATCTGGAGAATTTCTAGATTGAACATTAGGGTTACAAAGTCCTGAAATAAATGCCTACCACCGCAGGCCTGAGGTCTACAGCAGTTGCAGAGCCAGCTCCCTTCGGTGTTCGGGTGGGCCACTCTGGGGAAGTCAAATCAACGGAAAGATGAATCCCAGCCCAATTGCACGGGATCCCTACAGGCAGCTAGACCACTCGCCGAAAGCTCCTAGGTATCCGGTGCGGGTGCTCCCCGGCTGGGAGGCTGCCTGAGATCACCCCTGCTCTTTCCTCTCCAGGTCCACCTCTTCTTCCGCTCCTAAGGGAAATTATCAGGCTATGTCATATGACTTACCTGGCAGATATCTTGAGCTGCTTCCAAAATGGAACCTACCCTTGAAGGTTGAAAATCAGTCTCCTTGTGTGTCAGACTATGCCGACCGCTCACAAAGATGGCTTCCCTAGTGCTTAGAAAAATATTCTTACTGGTGTGACCATGATATATTGAGGTTCTATATGTTTCACTCGCAGAGAGAGGTCACACTCAACAAGCAAAGAGAACCAAAAGTAAATGGAAAGCCTTGAATTCCATCTCAGTCTTGAATTTCTTGGCAACTGTGAAGACCAACAAAAGACTTAGTTCAGATGAGCACCTGTTAAATCCTGTCTCCTCTATCCATTCCTCCCAACTAGTCAACTCTTCCAGCTCTCTTTTGTCCCAAGCCCCATAAAAGAATGCCTTCAACCTTGGTTATTTCTGATGACGCTCTTTGCTCCGGGTGGTGTGAGCAATTCCTCTTGGGTACCCAGTGGTTCTTAGACTTTAGCATGCCTCAGAATCATCTGAGGGCTGGATACAATACAGATTGCTGGGCCCACCCTCAGAACTTCTGATGCAGGTCTGAGGTAAGGCATGCTAATCTGCAATTCTAAGAAGTTTCTAGGTACCGCTGCTCTTGATCTGCAGACAATGCTTTAGGAACCATTGTTCTAGACTTTCTACCCAAGGACACTGGCTGGGCATCACAGTCCCTTTTGGGGAACCTTGAGGCTTGACAATGATTAACTTCCCGGCGTAGGGAGGACAAGCAGGGACATCAGCAACGTGAACTTTAATTGACTTTTCTTCCCAGGCCACTGTTTAGGGACAGGAAGCAGAAAGTTCCAGGAGAAAAGCAGCCCATGGATGTCATTTATTTTCAATCAGAGTAAGTAGAAGACCATCTCTGAATCAACTAGGATCCATTTCAGTGGGCTATAAAAGAAAAACCCCAATGAACAGTGACTTAAAGAAGACAGAAGTTAATTTTTCTCACATTGAAGAAGTCCAGAGGTAGGCACTCCAGAATTGGTATGGTGGCTGTATGGTCCCTCTAAGGACTCAGGCTTCTCCGTTTCTGCTCCTCCATCCTTAGCATGTGACTTCCTCTCTCAGGGTCACCTCGTGGTCCCAGAATGGCTCCCAGAGGTCTGAATGTCACCAGACTCGGGAAAGTGAGAGAAGGCAAAAGCTCCCTCCTAGTTTTTTAATTTTCTTTTTAGAAGAAGCCTCAGATCTGCTTACATCTCATTGGCCAACGGTTAATCACAAGGCTACACTTCAAGGCAGGTGATGTTATGCACCCCTAGTAAAAATAGAAGGGAGGATGGATACTGGCTGGCAAGCAGTAGTTTGTGCCATAGTCTCAAAACCCCAAAGCTTTCAGGGTTTAGCTGACGGTCACTAAGCTCATCCACACTTGTGAAAACCCAGAGGCTAACTGATCCTACTGATGTCCCACTCTACAACTGGAAACAAACTGGGGGATGCAGTCTCCAACCTGGACCAAAGAATAACTCGAGATGGTCCCCAGTCAGAATTGAGGGAGCTGCTTGTGTCCACCCACAGGGACCTACTCTGGTGTGAGGTGTGAGGGCATGTTTGCCTCACTTCCGGTTTCCTACATCTTTCTTGCGCTCTCATGACTGCATTTCCTGAGTGGATTCTGCTCCCTCGCAGCTGCTACATTATTTAATGTCTTTTTAATTTGGGGGATCATCAGAGTGGTGATGTAGTTCACTTTTTTTTTTTTGGTCTTTTAATTTTTGTCAGTTGTCCTCAAGTGAACCCAACTTAGGTGCTTCTAAGCCTCCCAACTATCTTAGGCTGCCCCCTGCTGGATGCCTGTCACAGCCATTCTTCTGATCTGATCTTAGAGATGGCCTTTTTTCCCTGTCGTGGATGCAAGATTAAGGATTCCACGTGTGAAACTCAGCCACCAAGAGCTCTTCTAACTTTTAAGATGTGGTATTGTATATGTTCATATGGAGATAGTTTTTCTTGAAATTGTCATTTCCTCTGTTTCTGTAAAGGACAGGCTTGGGGTGTAAATCCTTTTAGAAGGAGGATGGTGGCAATAGGGTTTGTACCTTTCATTTATTGATTCACCAAATGCTTGTTGAGCATCTGACTCTTCATTTAATGATTATTTCTTGAGTACCTACTATGTGCCAGAAACTGTTCTGTCCCTGGTGAGCACCGGTGATAAGGGCCCTGCTCTCAGGAGCTTACATCCCAAGTACAGAAGAAAAGAAATGCGCTGGTTTCAGATAGAGGAAAATGTTATGAAGAAAATAAAGCAGTTAGGACCCAGCCGAATCCAGTACGACCTCATGTTAGCCTATTACATCTTCAAAACCCCTTTTTCCAAATAAGGTCACATTGATAGGTACCTAGAGTTAGGACTTCAGTGTGTCTTTTTGGGGGTAGGGGCACAATTCAATGCACAACAAAGGGAAAGAAAGTCTGAAGCTTCGCTGGCTGAGCTGGCACACTGCTTTTGACTTAGATAATTTGGAAGAGATGTGGGTCAATGATGGATATGTGGGGCAGGAGAGGGTGACAGCCTGCTCTCACCCACAGTCACCTCCTGGCACCACCCATGTGTTTTGGTAAAAAAGCAAACACACCTCACCCTGGTCCTGGTATGGTCCTTTTTTGAGCATTTCTCACAGAAATTAACTGGCTCCTAAGAGTCCATTGCCTGCTAGATCATAGGCTGCACAGCAGAATCTAAATCCTTAGAGGGCCTCCGTCTTAGCCAGTGAAGCCGGATGAAATTCATTCAAGCAGGCTGAACACTGACCTCCTCTCATTCTGCAAACAACCCCAACTTTCAAAGAAACTGAGTGCCCATTTCAAAGCAGAAACAAAAGCAAACCCAAACCATCTTCCGATAGCCGTCTACACTCGTGAGTGCCGGAAGACTTGTATAAAACCATCATTTACATCTGTTCCAATTCACATAGACTCTCATGGGGTCTGGGAGTGAAGCCCCAGCTTTAGCTGGCTTCTCCCCAGCCAGCTCAACGGGAAGCATCTTTGTTCTGGCGCGCTCAGGGCTTTCTCCCAGGCCGCCCCGCTCAGTCACTCTCCTCTCTCTTTGCCTTCCAGATAGCCCCTACCTCAGTCAATTATATTTTCACTGCCTTTCCTCTCTCACCCCAGGTCCCTCCTCTCTGCCCTTGATCTAGACTTGGGCATGGCTTGGCAGTCAGTGCTTTCCTTGAGTTGATATTCTTTTGGAGCTCACATCTTTCGAATTTCCCTGATGCTTGGGAATTGTCTGTGGTTTTCTCCTCAACCCCCTTTTCTTTAGACACTCCTTCCATTAGCAGAAGCATCTATTCCTATGCATTAAACATGATCTCAGTTGGTAATCCTGACTCTTCATCTCCAGGGACAATCTACTGGCACAGGCAGGGGCCGGTGCAGTAAGTACCATGAAGAGAGCTGAGTGAACTTGGCTCCAGCCCCACAGACAGTTCCAAGACACTGTACCTATTTGAGAGCAGATTGTGGCCAATTTATCTGATGTGAACAAAGGCAGATCTAGGTTTTATGGGGCCTGAAACATTTAACTTTGGCGGAGGTCCTCTTTAATAAAAAATGAAAAATTTAAAATTCAAAATTAGGTGTAAAAATGAATTTTTTTAGAATGAAAAAAGTTGATAACTATCAAATATTACAAAATCCAGAAAAATAACATAACATTTGTATTATGATAGTTTTAACCTACTTTTTGGCGGTACATTTTTTGATTCTATCTTTATTGGGCAACAATTTTTATATCATTTTCTAGACAGATAATGGAAATGGACCTCAGTCACATGGTCAAAATATGTGTTTTATTATTGATAGTTTGGACTCAGCACCAATGAGAACAGAATCCTCCACTTAAAATTTTACATATTTGTTGACTGGAAGATTTTCTTCACAGCTTACTGCCTGGTTCGATACACGCCAAACTTTGTTTCTCCAGCATTACTCACAGTGCTGGACACTGTAGGACATTTCATGTTATGATATGATCTCTGGCCCTCTGCCTTTGTATGTCATGCTGAGTAGAACATAGGGTAGTGATAATCTAACTATATACTGAAGCAATAGTACACTACTTAATCATAACCCAAACTAAATGTATCTCCAACATAACTTCCTCTTAACTGGATCTCCAAAATGCTCATGGTCTGTTCAACAGTGCCCCGCATGTGAGACGGTGTTCAGTTTTCAGTCTCTTGTAGCATATCGTGTCTTGACTGTTAGCGCTGTCTGCTCTAGCTGGGGCAGAGGTTTGGCAAGTAAACTTTTCCATGAGAATTTGCTCTTAAGCTTGAGTATGAATGAGGGGAAAAAAAAAAAGAGAGAAAAGAAAAAACATTAGAAGCAGAGAAATTATAGTGAAGACATTTTTCACTTTCTTCTGAAAAGCTTTCCAAGAGCCCAGATCTGATTAAATGCCTCTTAGATGTTGTCTCATAAAATTCTGTACTGAAGGCACACTGAGTTTTAAACATTTATACAAGAAATATTAATGGTACCTCTGTTAGGTTTTACGTTCTTTAGGTACCTGGCAGTAAAACTATGAGTTAAGGATAAGAATTTTTTTTTTTCTTACAGGGAATACATTCTAATCAAGAAAGCAGAAAATACATAGGCAAACACATATGTCCCTAAACTGTTCCTGACTTACGCAGATTAGGACAGAAACCAGCGGCCGGCTGGGAGGAGTGGTGTCTGTTAAGGGGCACCCCTCACCCCAGGCTCCACAGGGCAGGCAGCAGTGCTTGAAGGGACCACAGTGGCCTCCCCACAGGAGAGCCCAGGGCTCATCCAGACCTCCCAGGGGTTTGAGACCTAAAAGTCACCTGGTGGTGGCAGGATGGGCAGCTGGCGCGAAAGGGGGTTTGTCACTTTGCAGTCCTTACTAACCCTGGTTATTAGGGGCAGGTCCTAGCACCTTTAGGAACCACGAGCCTCTCTCACCAAAATCCAGGGCTCGTCCCAGCCTGCCCCAGGGTTCTAGAGCTGAGTCCAGGCCACAAAAAGGGCTAGGTGGAAAGAACCGGCAGCTGGCTCAGGGGAGGGGCTCAGCTGGGAGTCTTTTCTCCCTCCAGGATGGGTTGGGTCAGGCCCAGTGTTGGTAGAAACCATGGAGAGTTCTCTCATGAGAGTCCAGTCTGCATCCCTGCCTCTTGAAGGAAGGAGAGGGCACTGCCAGGTGTGAGAACCAGGCCCTGGAAACAGTGGGGATGGTGGTGGAAAGGCCCTGCTGGAAAAGGAACCCATCCTTTTTCAGTCCTTATTTGCCCCCAGGAAGGAACTTTGCCGGAAAGCAGTCCTTTCGCTGGAGTGAAAGGGATGCAGGGGAAGGGATGAGTTGAAGATGGAATGGGTTTTATCTTCAGGCACGTTTAAGGGAATGCTGCCGTATTTGGCCCACTCAAGCAATCGAAATGTCAGACCCAGCCCTGGCCCCAGAACGTCTGCAACCATTGCTTTGACTGGAACCCCAGGACTGGCCAAAGCCGTATCCCTGAATGGAACCACACACTGAGGTTTGAGGAGAGGTCTAACTGGTCTGTGGACCTGCATGACGTCCAGGCTGCACCAAACCTCCCAGTGACCCAAGGCCTGAGGCTGGGCCCTGGCCTGCAGGGCAGACAACAGGGAAGCACACAGAGGGCAGAAGACAGGCCTCATGGGCTCTGCAGACAACCTGCTGAGTGGTCCTGCCTCGTCATTCATTTGCATCACCAGCGGAGAAAAACTGAAAACAGGTCCTGACACAACCAGTCACTTAACCTGAAGCAGGTGAGGCAGCAGCAGATATAAAAAGCCCGGGAACCAAGAGCCAATTCTTCCCTCCAACCAAAATGTCTAGGGGCAAAGTCTCCCATCTTGACTTGTCTTGGCAAAAAATCGGTGCATGGGTCTGCACTGCCCTCTGTCGGTCACTTGGTTATCAACACCGGGAGCCCGGCCCTAACCTGGAGATCGCAGGAGCTCTCCCTAGAATGGAGTGTTCTGCTAACCGGGCTTGTTTCCATACGGTGACTCATAAATGAGATAATGAGGGATAAGAGCAAGTTAAGATATTTAATATAATTAACATCGGGTGGAAAAACTTATATCTTAAATCGCCTGTGGAAAGAATGTGGCCTAGAGAAGATTTTGCCGTGGGTTTAATCCTCCGCATTTCCTGTTGATGAAGAACGCGCTTACACTGTTTTCCTGATCATACAGAAAATTTATTTCTGAAGGTCACATAAATGTAAGAAACATATGTTTGGTGTCATTTAGGAAGTGAATATGTGTCTAAGAATATTCACACTTAATTGTAAACATGAGTGTTTGCATTTATCTGTTCATTCCTTCCTCACTTTTTCAATGAGATGTTTGCCGTGTCGTCTCTCCCATGCTTTGGGGGACACGAAGGTGAAAGAGATAAGGATGCTGGTCTCAAGGAGCTTGTTGTTTGTAGGGAAGTTGATAAATACGCTGAAAGAAGGCAAACAGAGAGATGTGCCCAGATGCTGTTGGTGACCGCCCAGGGCTCCCTCGCCAGTCCAGTTGCTGCAGGTGTGGGCTGCTAACAGCATACACCTGCCCCTTCTCCAGACGCTTGCTGAGGGATGCCTGAGAGGTAACACTACCCCCTCTCCACACTTCCCACCCGGAGTTGCCTGTGGCTGGAGACTGACCGATGTGGCCCCCGCCCCCTGCCCTCCGGGTGGGACCGCCTCTGTGGTGCCCTGTACACTCCAGAGCCCCCTGCGGGGTCAGGAGGAGGCTGATTCTGCTGAAACGACATTTTTGCCTACTCCTTCCCCTGCCCCTCCCTGCTTTCCTCACGCCTCTACAGTTTCTCCCAAGGGCAGCCCCTCCATAAGTTCCTTGCTCAAGAAGCTCCATTTCAGGCTCTACTTCTTGGGAATCCAGACAAAAACATGTGCTATCCAAGAAGCCCAGGAAAGATGATGTCTAGTTTCAGGATCAGGGAAAGCATGCCTTGAAGGTTAGTTTAGATTTGAGCACATTAGAAAATATTCATTCATCCTACAGACACCTATTGACAAGTGCCTTCTATGATCCTGGCATTCTTCCAGGCCTCGGGGACACAGCGGCAAATATGACAGTCTTGTTTTCACGGGCACTTACATTCTGGTGGAGAAGGAAAGAAATAAAACAAATAATGGACGATTAGATGAATTCAGATAAGTGCTATAGTGAAAATAAAGCATGGTAACTGGTTAATGTCACCAGTTCTCTTTCCTACCATTCTACAAACACTCACCCATGGGAACAGATAGTTCAGTCCAACCTCTCTCCCAATTGTTATAATTCTTTATATCCGATGGTTCAAATTTCAGTCAGTGTCAATTCCCACTGAGTTCCGGTTGTGGATGGTTATTTTAAAACAGAGCATTGACCCCAGACATGTTTCAGACACTTCCAAAGCCTGAATTTGGGATCTTGGAACGTTCTTCAGGCTTTCCACAGTTCAAGCATTGAAGAGTTTCATTTAGTCTGGATTCAGAGCAGAGTCCCTCTAGAGAACTGGGGATGCTGTGAACTGGTAGAATGCAAGTCCCTGCCATTGCTGGCATTGAGTACTTGTGGCTGCCTGACAGATGGTTCTGGGGACAAGGAGAAGTAGGCTTTCCTGGGAGTTCAGGCTCGACTTGTCCTGCACAGCTATAAGTCCCGTTCTCCATGCCAGTATCCCAGAACCCCACTGTCCTTTAATCCAATGTGCCTTCCCAAGGTAACCCCTCTTCTTTCTGGTCTGTGATGTCTCCCAGGCAGAGAGTGTTTTATTCATCTTCCTGTGCCCCAAGGGCACAAACAAATTGTGTTGCATGAGAATTAACCAGTGACATTTGTGTTAATGAGTGAATTCCATGGTCCCCAGTGACCAGGCCATAGTCCTCTCTCCATTCGACAAGCCTGAGGCCGTTTCCAGCCACTGTGCCTTTGCTCAGCCTGCTGTCCTGCTCAGTGACTGCCTGGGTAATTGAAAGAAACCCCTGGGCTTTTGGGGTAGCCAAGCCTGCACTGGAATCCCAAAGTGTGTGACTTAGGGCAAATGGCTTCTGCATAGAAACTTTGTACACAATGTCCACTCTTGCCTGTATATAGTAGGCACTCAATGTATGTCATTCTCCAGTTCTCCCATCTTCCCGACCTGCTTTTGAAATGTCCTCTATTTTCAGAACCAAACGGCATCTACCTTTCAAATCTCACCTTCTCCGCAAAGGCTCCCATGATCACTGTGATTCAGACTGACCTTAGAACCAGTTATTGTTCTCCAGTTTGTATGGGATAGGATCTTCCTAACGCAGCAGCAAACGATCCTATGAAGTTCTACCTTCCTTTTACATAACACTTTGGATTGTCGTTAGGGCTTTGCTGAATATTCCGATCCTTCTCTTTCTTGGGATGGCATTCACCCAAGGTCCTTGAAGTCAGGCATAGGCATGTGACACGCACTGGCCAACGAACTGTGGCAGAAGTGAGCTGGACCACTTTGCCATTGAAGCATTAAAGAGCCCTTTAAGCTTTGTCACGTTCTTGTTGCCTCTGCTGGAGCCAAGAACAGTATAGGTCTGCAGATTACATTGGAAATAAACTTTGGCTGTTTTGAAGACACAGGGGTTAACCCAGGGTTGTTAATTTCTGCCACGGAATGTAGCTCATTATGACTGAAGCACCCATTTTAGTCTCCTAAAATGAAATTCATAGTATACGTGTGTGTGTTTGTGTCTATATGTATATACCTATATACATATACCTATATATAATATGCATATATATTTAATTTTAAAAAGTGATATGATGGTCTAACTGCAATGTGGAGAAAGAAAGGGGCATTAAATTGTAATGATATATATTCAGTAGCTGACAACACTAGCAGACCTAAAGAGGGAGATGCTTGTCCCTATACATCTTAGCACTAGGAATACAGCAGCTGCAAATGCAGACTCTTAGAGCTATGCCAGTGACTCAAACATAACTGGCAGTGCTGTTGTCACTGACGTGATTATCTAAAAATAGGAACAAATCTCAGTAAAGTTTTTCATGAAAATTTAATCCTCCCTTGATTAACAAAGCAGTTGGCTTCCTGGGAAAATGCAATGTATTTTGAAACTACGCTCCAAATACTTTGTGTTTAAGTATAACCAGGAGTTGTGTTCCTGGTCCAGGTTTAAATGTAACCTACAATTGGCCCAGGTTTTAATTAAAAACCTACACGTTTTTTGCCTACATAACAGAAGGCAAAAGGTCTGTTAGGATGTTGGAAAGTCGTGCAGAATGTGGGACAATTCTTTATAGTGTGCACCTGCCCTGTGTATTGCAGGATATCTACTATCCCTGGCGCCTGCCCAGTAAATACCAGTTGCACCCCAACTCCAATTGCTGTGATAATCAAACCACCTTCCCCCCCCCCCACCACCTAAAATTTCCAAAGTGGCCCACAGAGGCTGGTTTTACCCTCCTTAAGAAGCACCAAAGTGTTTCTGAAGGAGGATGCTTCTTTATACTTCTTCAGAACCCCTAACACCACCCAACACTGACTTGGTTAAAAGTAGCTTTCTTTTAAAAATCTGTTGAGCTGATTTTTTAAAGTTGATTCTGTTAAGCTGATTTGTTCTTATTAGCGCATGTTGGATGGTTGCTCCTATGGCCTGACTCTCCAGGATTCTACCTCTGATGTTGGCACTAGGACCTGTGATTTAGAGCAGCACAGTGGCGCCCAAAGGGCTGGATATGCAGATACCCTCCAGGCCAGCACCTTCAAATGCCATGGATGTTTTCTGAGCATCCCTAACTTTTTCTCATTTGGTTGTTAGAGCTCGTCACACAAGTTCTTTCCCATGATGATCTCTGGGGTTTCCACGCCATCTCAGCCTTCCCATTAGTCCCAGTTTCAGACGGCCAGACTTGGTTCCGGAGATGGTGGTCTTTGGGCTGGGCTGGCTCAGCTGAGACTAGCTGTCCGTGGGGAACAGAAGCACATTGCAGGCAGCTCATGTTCTTAGCTACTTGTGGAAAGAATGGTGCTCCCAGATCCTTGTGGCCCTCTGTGCTCTCTTTCTCCCCCAGCCCATCATTCACCATACCTGGCCGAGCTCAAGCTTCACACTGGAGGGATTTCCTTTATACCTTGTTTTCCACGGCTACACTTGAAAGCAAGATTCAGGAGGATTTCCCCCTACCAGGTACTGCTGTGCTTCAGCAGCTCATTTCCTGTTGGCATTGTTTTGAGAAACGGGATGCTCTTGGGGATAAATATTCCCTGACCCCCATTTGCTAGTTTGGGGATTCTCTGAAATGTTGACTGAAAACCTGATTCTTGGAAAATCTGTGTTCTGCTCTCCAACTTCACACATCATGCTGTATTGTGGCCTTTACATCAGCATCCCAACCTTACAGTTCCTGTCTCTCAGCAACAGGCTCTTGCTCTATCCTAGGTGTCAGCTAGGTGGTGACTTTCTTGACCTCTGCTTCTGGAGGTTAGACTTGTTCTAGTACAAGTTCTACCCTCCACTGAAGTATAACTGAAGTATAGTTGATGTACAATATTATATGTTATAGCTATACAATACAGTGATTCACAAATTTTAAAAGTTTTGCTCCATAAGATATTGACTATATTTTCTGTGTTGTACAATATATCCTTGTAACTTATTTTATACATGATAGTTTGTACCTCTTAATCCCCTACCCCTCCCCTTTCCCCCTGGTAACCACTGATTTGTTCTCTATATCTGTGTCTGTTTCTTTTTTGGTTATATTCACTAGTCTGCTGTATTTTTTAGATGCCACATATAAGTGATATCATACAGTATTTGTCTTTCTCTGTCTGATTTATTTCACCAAGCATAATACCCTCCAAGTCCGTCCATCCGCGTTGTTGCAAATGACAAAATTTTATTTTTTTTATAGCTGAGTAGTATTCCATTGTGTGTGTGTGTGTCTGTGTGTGTGTGTGCGTGCGCGTGTATCACACCTTCTTTATCCATTCATCTGTTGATGGACTCTTAGGTTGCTTCCATATCTTGGCAATTGTAAATAATGCTACTATGGGTGCATGTATCTTTTCATGTATTAGTTTTATTTTTGTCATTCTAATGTGTGTAGTTATATCCACTTTAGTTTTAATCTGCATTACCCTAATGAACTATTCTGACGAACAGCTTTTCCTGTATTTATTTGCCACTCATATCTTTCCTTTGGTTAAATGTCTGTTTATATCCTTTTTTCTAGAAATTGGGTTGTTTGTTTTCTTACTATTGATTTGTGAGAGTTTTAAAATATATATATTCTTTATACAAGTCCTTCATCAGATAAGTGATTCACAAATATTTTTCCCAGTCTGTAGCTTGTCCTTATTTTCTTAATAGTATCATTTTTTAAAATTTAAAATTTTTCTATTGGGGTATAGTTGTTTTACAATGTTGTGTTAGTTTCTCCTGTACAACGAAGTGGATTTACCTGTGCTATACAGCAGGTTCTTATTAGTTATCTGTTTTATACATATTAGTGTGTATGTGTCAATCCCAATCTCCCAATTCATCCCAACCACACCCCTGCTTTCCCCCTTTGGTGTCCATACGTTTGTTCTCTACATCTGTGTCTCTACTTCTGCCTTGCAAACCAGTTCATCTGTACCATTTTTCTAGATAGCACATATATGCATTAATATATGATATTTGTTTTTCTCTTTCTGACTTACTTCACTCTGTATGACAGTCTCTGTATCCATCCACATCTCTATAAATGACCCAATTTCGTTCCTTTTTATGGCTGAGTAATATTCCATTGTATACATGTACCACATCTTCTTAATCCATTCCTCTGTTGATAGACATTTAGGTTGTTTCCATGTCCTGGCTATTGTAAATAGTGCTGCAGTGAACCTTGGGGTGCATGTGTCTTTTTGAATTATGGTTTTCTCTGGGTATATGCCCAGTAGTGGGATTGCTGGGTCATCTGGTAATTCTAGTTTTAGTTTTTTAAGGAACCTCCATGCCATTCTCCATAGTGGCTGTATCAATTTACATTCCCACCAACAGTGCAAGAGGGTCCCCTTTTCTCCACACCCTCTCCAGCATTTATTGTTTGTAGATTTTCTGACGATGCCCATTCTAACAGGTGTGAGGTGATACCTCATTGTAGTTTTGATTTGCATTTCTCTAATAATTAGTGATGTTGAGCAGCTTTTCATGTTCTTCTTGGCCATCTGTATGTCTTCTCTGGAGAAATGTCTATTTAGGTTTTTTGCTCATTTTTTGATTGGGTTGTTTGTTTCTTTAATATTGAGCTGCTTGAGCTGTTTATATATTTTGGAAATTAATCCTTTGTCCGTTGATTCGTTTGCAAATATTTTCTCCCATTCTGGGGGTTGTCTTTTTGTCTTGTTTATAGTTTCCTTTGCTGTGCAAAAGCTTTTAAGTTTCATTAGGTCCCATTTGTTTATTTTTGTTTTTATTTCCATTTCTCTAGGAGGTGGATCAAAAAAGATCTTGCTGTGATTTATGTCAAAGAGTGTTCTTCCTATGTTTTCCTCTAAGAGTTTTATAGTGTCCAGTCTTACATTTAGGTCTCAAATCCATTTTGAGTTTATTTTTGTGTATGGTGTAAGAGAGTGTTCTAATTTCATTCTTTTACATGTAGCTGTCCAGTTTTCCCAGCACCACTTATTGAAGAGACTGTCTTTTCTCCATTGTATATCCTTGCCTCCTTTGTCATAGATAAGTCAACCATAGGTGTGTGGGTTTATGTCTGGGCTTTCTATCCAGTTCCATTGATCTATATTTCTGTTTTTGTGCCAGTACCAAATTGTCTTGATTACTGTAGTTTTGTAGTATAGTCTGAAGTCAAGGAGTCTGATTCCTCCAGCTCTGTTCTTTTTTCTCAAGATTGCTTTGGCTCTTCAGGTTCTTTTGTGTCTCCATACAAATTTTAAGATTTTTTATTCTAGTTCTGTAAAAAAATGCCACTGGTAATTTGGTAGGGATTGCATTGAATCGGTAGATTGCTTTGGGTCTTAATAGTATCTTTAAAAGAACAATCACTTTAAATTTTTATAAAGTCCAGTTTATCAATTTTTAAATTTATTTCACTAATTTTGTTTTCAGAGGCATTTTTATGCAGTAAGAAGTAGGCAGATTTTGAAGAATTTTGAGCAGGGGAGCAATATCTTGAAAGAGACATGAAAACAGAAATTGGTCTGATTGTAGACAATGATATAAATTGAAGTAGAAATAAATCTACAGTAAGGAAAATCAACTATTACATTAAATTAGGTATAAAATAAATAACAATTTAGGTAAGTGTGGGAACAACAGGAATTATAGTTTATTAAAATTTTGCCTCTCTCTGCTTAACTAGAATGTACTCACGATTACATAGGGTTACTTACAGCAAGGGTTGGATTACTCCAGAGGGAAATCCGGAGTCCTCAGACAGGCAACATGAGAAGGCCCAACTTCCTTCATACCATCTGACCTATTCCTCAAATGTCTTCTTTTTGGCATCATGATTTCTTGTTCAGTCAGGAAATATAAATTTTCTAAGATGTAATTTAGCCATAATGCTTATTAAGAGTTAGCTATTACTATATCACAGATCACCCCAAAGGAGTTTTAAAACAATCACCATTTATTCAGCCCATGATTCTGAAGACTGCTGATTTGGGCTGGGATCAGCTGGGTGGTTTTCTGTTTTTTACTGGGCCCTCCCAGGTATCTGTGAATGGCTTTGCTCATCTTGACTGGTCCCTCCCATGTGTCACCATGTCTTGCTGGGTTGTTTGTCTCTACTCTGTGTGTTCTTGCAAGCTCCACCAGGCTGCCTGGAGTTGTTTGCTTTGTAGCTGGTAGGGTTCTAAGAGACTGAGCTGAAGCACACAAAGCCTTGTGAGGCCCAGGCTCAGAATTGGCAAGTGTCTTCCACGGTGTTTTGTGGGGGATAAAACAAATCAAAGCCAGCCCAGACTCAAGGAATAAATATAGGGAGGGGAATAATTGTGACAATTTTTGCAAACAATCTATTTCAGTGTCTATCTGATGACCTAATATAAGGTCATTTTTGTGTCATTCCTTGGGATGAAAAGCATCTTAGAGATCCTTTTTCTGGGAATTGATGGTGAAAGGATTATTTCTAAGATAAACTTTTATTATGCTCATTATTGCAGGACCTGGGGCCCTTAAAAATGAACCAGAGGGCTTCCCTGGTGGCACAGTGGTTGAGAGTCTGCCTGCTGATGCAGGGGACATGGGTTCGTGCCCTGGTCCGGGAAGGCTGGGCCCGTGAGCCGTGGCCGCTGAGCCTGCGCGTCTGGAGCCTGTGCTCCGCAATGGGAGAGGCCACAACAGTGAGAGGCCCGCGTACCACAAAAAAAAAAAAAAAAAAAAAAAAAAAGAACCAGAGTTACGATGTAAAGTGGAAATCCCAACTCTTGTTATTTGCCTCCCACAAGGATAAGAAACAGCCACATTATTAAGTGCTGTACTTTGCTACAAATATCAACTAACAACAATTGACCCTCTCTGGGATTTTCCATTTAGTTATTTGCTGGAAGCTGTTCCCATAATTTTCAACAATACTGTTATCTATGAGATTATCTTTCTTTTAGCTGTGCTGGGTTTTCAGTTGCATTAATACAGCTTAATATCTCTTCCTGTTGCTTCTCTAATTAAAAGCTTGTTGGATATCCAAACAAGAAATACTATATCCAAGCACTAGTAATAAAGACTACTAATAATCAGGAAGAAAACATCAGAAAGGGACAACATGAACCAGACATGAGATCTTCTGATCAGGCAAAGAAAAGGGACCAGGGATCCGGGGAGGATTATAAGGCAATGATGTGGCTCTGACAAGCCAGCCTCCCAGAAGTTGACAGAAGACTGCAGATGGAAGACCGCCAATGGGCAGCCTGAATGTAGTTCAGGAACCCTGTTCTAAGCTGGGTGTATGAATCCTGGGTCCCAGAAGAACATCTCATGTCTGCCTTTCCAATCACTACCGCTCTCCTCTCCTGATTCCCTAACTCCCCCATTCCTCCCCTCTGGCTGCCTTTGACGGTCCTCAAAGCAGGTATCAGTTGCACTTCCACTGCAGTAGTTATAAGAATCAGCCACTAGATAGCACCAGCTGTTCAGACTAAAGTGCTTTATTGAGCCAGCTCTGTAGGTCCTTCCTCCCAGAGCGAAGACAGGGTCTGAAGATAGCTTCCCCTCTCTGCCACTGTCATTCTCCCACTTTTCTCTCCATCTTCTCACCCCATCCCAACCCCATTTAAAAATTGGGCTTTTTTCCAGAAGCAGTTTTTGTGTGATTTTGAAGGCAGAGGAGACAAGTGTGTGTGTGTGTGTGTGTGTGTGTGTGTGTGTATGGCATGGGGTGGTAGGGAGGGAGAGGGAACTTGTGAGTTCTACCCAATTTTGGATGGCCCCTCTAAGGGCACAGATTTAACTCTGGGTAAGAAAGAAGGTACTGCAGCTGCTCACTGCTCTCCTGCTTGAGCCCTCACCTCTCTTGAGCATCCCCAGCGAGCTTTTCCACAGGCGCCTCTATCGTTTCAAAAACCAAACTCATTATTTCCTTCCTTTTATCCTCTCCCACCCAATCCTCTCTTTCCAGTTCCCTCCTGATATATTACACTCTCATAACCCTATCGTTGCAGGAACTTCAGAGTCATACTGTTTCCTTACGGAGCTCTCACCCTCCTGTGCAACCTGCTACCAGTCAGTGGCGCTTCACTTCACGTCTGCTTCCTCGGTCCTCCCATTCCTCTGCATCTGCGCTGAGCGATGCTGCTGTTTGTCTGATCACCTCTGTGTTTGAATATAGCAGTGGTGTTGACACTGGGGATTCAACGGTAACATCTAACCTGAAATCTTAAAGATGAGTTGAAGTTGGCCAGGCAAGTGGGGGTAAAAGCATTCCCAATAGAACAGTGGTTCCCAGCTGGAAGCTAGGGGTGATTTTGCCCCATAGGAAACTTTTGGTAATGTGTGTAGACATCTTTGGTTGTTACATCCTGGAAGGAGGAGGACGTGGTACTGGCATCTAGTGGGTAGAGGCTAGGGATGTTGCTAAACATCCTACAGTGAAGAGGACAGTCCCCATAACAAAGAATCACCCATCGGACCCCCCCCCCCCCCACACACACACACAAAATGTCAATAGTGCTGAGGTTGAGAAACCCTGTGACAGAGGAAGCAGCAGAGGGGTGAGAGAACATGGCTTTTCGGAGGCACTTGAAGGGTTTTATTATGGTGAGAAGGAGTGGTGGGGAGATGTAGCCAGAGGCCCGAGTTTGCAAAGTTGCACTCAGGAGTTTAGACTCTCCTCAAGGCCAGTGGAGAGTTCTTGAAGCCATTGGCGCCACTGCAGACTTTATTCTCAGGGTCACTGAAAGCCGCTGATGGGAGCTTTGGAGCCTCGGAAATATTTAGTGAATGAATAGGCACAATTTCAGTCACTGGTTCGAACCAGGCCTTGCCCGGGTCTCATGTAGAAAAAATATTGGTATGCTATGATCCTTCCGAAATAAACTAGAAGTAATCATATTCATTCATTTTGTTAAATAAATAAACAGATAGGGCTTCCCTGGTGGCGCAGCGGTTGAGAGTCCACCTGCCGATGCAGGGGACATGGGTTCATGCCCCCGTCCGGGAAGATCCCACATGCCGCGGAGCAGCTGGGCCCATGAACCATGGCCGCTGAGCCTGCACTCCGCAATGGGAGAGGCCACAACAGTGAGAGGCCCGTGTACCGCAAAGAAACAAACAAACAACCCCCCCCCCCCAAAACAGATAAACTAAACTTACATACCAAAGCACTGTTCTAAGCTTTTCATAAAGATGTTTACCTTTCATCTACCCAACAACCCCTATGTAGTAAGAATCTTTTTGTTTTTGTTTTATATCCTTGTAGTTTTCAGATGAGGACACAGAAATTGAAAGAGTCATCCCCCAAATATCAGACAGCAGGGACATAGTAAGGTATGTATATGTCAAATTTTAGGAGATACTGACAAATACTTTTCCAAAGTGGTTGGCTGTACAACATAACAGTCCCACCAGCAGTATATGGAGTTTAAAATTGCTCACCAGCACTTAGTATGTCGATCTTTAAAAGTTTAGTTATTCTCATGGGTAGGTAACAGTATATTTCATTATAGTTTTACTATTCATTCCTCTGTTAAATAATGACATTAAGCATATTTTTAGGTGTTTAGTTGTATAGTTGGATATTATATTTTTTCAAATGCCTGCTCAAATCTCCTATTTTTCTATTGAGTTGACAGTCGTTCTGTTTTTATTTGGAGGTGTTTTCAAAATATTTTCTGGATACAAATCTCTTGAGAGTTATATGTAGTTGATCATATCTTCTCCCACTATATGACTTCCAATTTTACTCTCTTAATGTAATCTTTTGATGAATAAGCCTTAATGTCAATGTAGGCCAACTTACCAATCTTCTTCTCTGTGTACATTCTCTTAGTTACTCTTGGGGTTCTATTTAAGAAGTCTTAGTCTATCTCATTTTCGTGAATGTGTTCCCTATGTTATCTTTTTGATGTTCCTTTAAAAATCATTTACATTTAAGTTTCTGATTCATCTCAAGTTTATGCTTGTGTATAATATGAAGTCAAAGCCAATGTTCACTGCTTTTCCATATGGCTATTCAGTTGACCAAGCACCATTTACTGACAAGGCCATCCTTCCTTTTCCCAATGTTCCACAGTGTCAGTGTATTAGTTTCCTGTGGCTACTATAATACATTTCCACAAACTTGGTGACTTAAGACGACGAGAGAAATTTATTCTCTCACAGTTCTGGAAGCCAGAAATACAAAATCAGTATCACTGGGCTGAAATCAAGGTGTTGGCAGGGCTGTACTCCCTCCAGAAGTTCTAAGAGAGAATCTGTTCTTTGCCTCTTCCAGCTTCTGGTGGCTGCCAGCATGCCTGTTTATAGCCACATCACTCCAATCTCTGCCTCCATCTTGAAATCACCTTCTCCTGGGTGTGTGTAATCTCCCTTTGCCTCTTTCTTATAAGGACACTCGTGATGGCATTTAGGGCCTGCCGGGGTAATCCAGGATAGTCATCTCAGTGTTTTTAATCACCTCTGCAAAAAGCTTTATCATATAAGGTAACATTCACAGGTTCTAAGGATTATGACTTGCTATCTTTCTGGAGCCATTTTTATCAGCCTACCACAATCACCAACTATCGTAAATCAGGCGTTCATGTATGTGTCTGTCTGGGCTTTCAGTTTCATTCCATTGATCTATTTGTCTCTGTGTGCCATTATTACATTGTTGTGATTTTATTATATATCTTGATATCTAGTAGTGTAAGTCTTTCAATAACGTTCTCCCTGCTCCCCCAACCCCAGGACTGTCTTGGCTTATTTTCCCCTTTTACTTTTTTTTTATAAATTCTAGAATCAGTTTGTCAGTTTCCTTAAAAACATAGGCTAGGATTTTGACTGAAATTCCTTTGCATCTGTAGGTCCATTTGGGAGTAACTGACACCTTCAACAATATTAAGTCTTCCAAAGCATAAACATGGTAATATTAAGCCATTTCTTTAAAAATATATTTTTCAGTAAAATTTTATAGTTTTCTGTGAAGAGATGACATCTTACATTTATTTCTGGTGTTTAACTTTTTGATACTTTTGAAAATGGCATAATATTTAAAAATGTTATTTTCTAATTTTTGTTACTTACCTAAAGAAATACGGTTAATTTTTTTTTTTTTTTTTTTTTTACGGTATGCGGGCCTCTCACCGCTGCGGCCTCTCCCACTGAGGAGCACAGGCTCCGGACGCGCAGGCTCAGCGGCCATGGCCCACGGGCCCAGCCGCCCCGCAGCACACGGGATCCTCCCGCACCAGGGCACGAACCCGCGTCCCCTGCATCGGCAGGCGGACTCCCAACCACTGCGCCACCAGGGAAGCCCCATACAGTTAATTTTTACATAAACAAACTTGTTACCTTACTTATCAAGCATTATAAATTATCTGTAAATTTTAAATATTCTACATGCAATCATGTCATCTGCAAATGCTGACTTATTAAAATGGAACATAAATTAGTATTTTAACCACTCTCTGTTAATGCAAAGACCCTAGAATTGTTATCATGTATTTTAGTTTTACATACCTATTAATCCCTTTAAACAATTATTATTTTTATACAATCAATATTTATTTTTAGATTCACCCTCATATTGAACTTTCTTTTGCTCTTTATTCTTTTCTGCATTTCCATGATTACTCTAGGATTATTTCCCTTATGTCTTTGATATTTCATTTATTGTAGATCTACTGTTAACAAATTCTCCCAGTTTTTCATTTTCTGAAATGTCTTTTTAAATTTTTTGATGGATATTTTTTTCTGGGAAGGAATTCAAGTTTAGCAGTTGTTTTCTTTAAGTACTTAGAAGATGCTATTACATTGTCTTCTAGATTCCATTATTTTCATTGAGAAGTATGCTGTAATTCTTATTTTGATTCTTTCAAGGAAATGCCTCCTTTCCCTCTAGTTACTTTCAATAAGTGTGTGTGTGTGTGTGTGTGTGTGTGTGTGTGTGTGTGTGTGTATTAGCAGTTTTACTGTGATAAATGTAGGTGTGTTTTTTCTTTATATTTTCCTATTTGGGGTTCATAGTGTTTCTCAAACTTGTGGCTTGATGTCTTTCATCAGTTTTAGAGAATTTCTGTCTAGTATCACTTCAAATATTGCTTCAGTCCCACTGATTCTCTATATTCTCTCCTGGAGTACAATTATACATATTAGACATTTTTGTTGTGTCTTTTATGTCTCTTACTCTATCCTCCTCCTTTTTTGTCCTTTACTTTTGATATTTTCTTCTGATCTATTCCCAGCTAACTAATTTTCTCTCTCTCTCAGTAGATTGATAGATATACAGAGCTCTCTCTATATTGATATGTATATACATTATATATATGTATATAATATATATATATGTTGCTGTTAACACATCTTTTGAGTTTTTAATTTTGGTTTTGAAATTAAGATTCTATTTTTTTCTATTGTACTGTTTACAGTTCTCTAATCAAACCTACCAACTTGTTGCCTAATTTCTTGAACAGCAGCAATCACTTATTTTAAAGACAGTGTCTTATAAAACCAATATTGAATCATCAATATTGACTAAACATTGTGGCTCTGTGTCTGCTATCTGGTTTTGTTTTGTTTTTGTTTTTGTTCTGCGGTACGCGGGCCTCTCACTGTTGTGGCCTTTCCCGTCACGGAGCACAGGCTCCGGACGCGCAGGCTCAGCGGCCATGGCTCATGGGCCCAGCTGCTCCGTGGCACGTGGGATCCTCCTGGACTGGGGCACGAACCCATGTCCCCTGCATCGGCAGGCGGATTCTCAACCACTGCGCCACCAGGGAAGCCCTATCTGTTTTCTTCTCATGATTTAAACCATTTCGTTTTATTTCCTGATGTAGCAACAAATTTTGACTAAATCCCTACAGTGAATATAAAAACATTTTAGAGATGCTCTGGATGGTGTTATCTATGCCTAGAGAAGGTTTATTTTGCCCCTGATAGGCAGTTAGGGTAGGATACAATAATTTTAACACAATCAGATAATGAGTTAATTTGAAGCTGGGCTTCAGTCTTTGTTAGGGATGGTGTATTTCTGGTTCATCTCTATTCCTACAATATAGGTTCTTTAGGGCTCTCAACCAAAATCCTAGGTTGTTTACTAGGGCCCCCCTCCACTTATTTTCCCCAAGTCTTATAAAAGTGTAGGAGGTCCTTGCTCAGCCTCTCTGTCTGTTAGCCACCACTTGTGAATCATCAAATTCCTTGATCAGAAAAGCAGTATGAAATTAATGCCAAGCTCACCTCATTGTAAACTCATTCTCTCTAGGACTTGTTTCCTCAAGTTCTCACTGTTTTGTAGCTCTCCAATAACTTCCAAATACATATTTTAAAAACATATTTCCAAGTATTTCTAGTTGATTTTAGTGGGAAAGTTGATTTGAAACCAGCTACTCTGTAATTATTAGAAGCATAAATCTCTGATTACTAATATTTGAAGTATATATAATTTTCCTGGATGAGTTTTTACAGGAGATTTCTGTGGAAGAATAGTAAGGGCTCTGTATCAAGGTGAATTTTTTCTTATGATCCAGGATTTGGTGTATAAATTCATTTCACTTTTATCTTTTTCCCTGTGAACTGAATAGATATCTGTAGGATTTTTCTCTTTACCCACTGCTACAAAGAAAATGTGTGTGGTTTCTGTGTTTATATTTCCTGTTCTTTTTAGTTTACAAAGACTTCTGGGGAGATGAAGGGAAAAATTCTAACTTTATAATGCTATCTTCAAATCAGAAGTCTGGGAGCTTCCCTGGTGGCACAGTGGTTGAGAATCTGCCTGCCAATGCAGGGGACATGGGTTCGAGCCCTGGCCTGGGAAGATCCCACATGCCGCGGAGCAACTAGGCCCGTGAGCCACAACTACTGAGCCTGCTCGTCTGGAGCCTGTGCTCTGCAACAAGAGAGGCTGTGGTAGTGAGGGGCCCGTGCACCGCGATGAAGAGTGGCCCCCATTCGCTGCAACTAGGGAAAGCCCTCACACAGAAACGAAGACCCAACACAACCAAAAAAAAAAAATCAGAAGTCTGATCTCATTTTAATTTTAAATGAATCCCTCTGGCTTTTGTCTGGAACATTATTTCAAATAGCAAAAGATTGGAATAAACCTAAGTGTACATGAATACAGAATGGTTAAATAAATTATGATAAATTCATATAATAAAACATCATAGCCATTAAAAATAATGAGGTAACTTTCTATGTAATGACATGTAACTATTCCAAGAGGTATTGAGTGAGAATATCAAAGCGTGGAAGAGTGTGTATGATATTACTGCTATAATTTGTGTGGAAAAAAATGTATACTTTTTTTTTTATATAAATGCATAAACAGTCTGGAATATATACAAAAACTAGTAAAAGTTACTACTTTCTCCAAAAGTTACTGCTGGGGAATGGGACAAGGTCACTGAGGGACAGGTTCAAGGTGGTCATTAAGTTTTCAATGCATATCCTTCTCTTTGTTTTGGATGTTATACTGTGGGCATGTGTTACCTGTTCAAAAATGTAAGTGAAACATTTTTTAAAATAGAACATGCATTTTCATATTCTCTAGTGAAATAATTTTCATTTGTGGGCATTACTGAACTGCCTATTTCCTTTTATTATTTGCCTGTTATCATACATATTTTACATAATTATAATCAGAGAATTTGTTATTTTTTTAAGATAACTTTTTCATATTTTTATAGTCTTCAAAATTATTTTAAACTTTTGCATAATATTTTGTTTAGCTCATGTACCATAATTTACTTATCCTTTCTCCAATGTTGGTTATTTACATGTTTCCTTATTATTTGTAACATAGTGATGAGTGTCTTTGTGAATGTATATTCATTTGGTCTCTATGATTAGCTCTAATACTTTATGGTTATTTGGTAAGGCCGAATGAAAATAAAATAAGCACTTCATTGAGTAGAAAAAAAGGTCAGAAATGATTATAGATGATCCTCCAGATACCCAGGATAAGCACAGTGATTCTCATTCATTTTAACCCTTGTCTATAAGGGTAAAACAAACAGAGTTGTTGCTCTTTAAATATACATACAGTGAAAATTGAACTCATAGGAAATAATGCACTTAAAGAATCATTAATTATTACCTAATTACTTGCACCACTGTGGCATGGACAGAAAAGTGCTCTGCTATGATGAAGTTGTCAATTACAGTTGATAATTAAGGGGCCAGGTGCATGTTTAACTTAACAAGATAAATATCTGCCCAGATGTTGTTTGTCTGCTGCTTCATTACCAGGTAGGTTAGAAGATTTTCATAAACTAGAGAGACTATTAAATTCATAACCTTGCTGCATCAAGAAATTTTTAACAAATCTGTTACTATAGCCAATATTCATTTAAATAGGCTGTTCATCAGACTTCCTGGAGAGCTGAAGAAGTAAGTATGTGCATATAATACCATATTTGCAGATTCTCAGTGAAACGGCTATTTGAATATAAAGTAGGGCTAAAATATGACAGTCTTGGAAACTACAGACGATGCCTCCCCATGCCAGAAACATGAAGGAATTTTATGCAAGATTTTATATGGCAGATTGAAAGAAGACTACAAAGAATCAGTCCATGTTAGACCATTCCAAGAAACCAAAGATCCTTGGAGGTAAGAGATGAAAGTTCTGGCAGAGTTACAGTATGATATCCTAAATTGGAGGGGAGAGGCTGGGAAGAAAGGACTGCCTGCAGAAAACATGGAAGTCAGGTCATGTCACTCCTTGTGTTAGTTTGCTTGGGCTATCATAACAAAATACCACAGACTGGGTGGCCCAAACAACAGAAATTTATTTTCTCAGAGTTCTGGAGGCTAAAAGTCCAAGATTAAGGTACTGGCAGGGCTGATTTCTCTTGAGAACTCTCATTGGCTTGCAGATAGCTGCCTCTGCCTGTGTGTTCACCTGGCCTTTTCTCTGTATATGTGCATCTCAGGTGTCTCTTCCTCTTCTTATCAGGACACTAGTCATGCTGGACTAGGACCCCACCCTTATGATCTCATTTAATATTACTTACCTCTTTAAAGGACCCTATCTCCAAATACAGTCACATTTAGTGCTGCAACATATGAATTTTGGGGAAACATAATTCAGTCTATAACACTCCTCTCTTTAAAATTCTCCAAAAGCCTTAAAATGGCCTGAAAGGGCCAGTGTAATCTGGTTCAACGCTGCCTCTCCAACATTTTCTTGTAACACTCTTCACCTTTGTGTATTGCACTCCAGCCACGCTGATCTTCTTACTGTATCTCTGACACCAAGCATACTCCCGTGTCAGGGCATTTGCAACGGCTATTCTCTGTCCGTGGGATGCTTTTCCTTAGAGAGCCTCACTGCTGCAAGGTCCCTGTTTAAAGAGCTCCTTGCCAAAGAAGTCTTTTCTGACCATCACATAGAAAATAGAACTCACTGTCACTTTCTTTTCCTTCTTACACAGCTTTATTATCTTTTTTTCATAACACTTAAGTCTTGTGATATATATTTGTTTGCTTATTACTAATGTGTTCCTAGTAGATTTAGGCAGTGACTTATATGAGCTAAGGGGTTTCTTCTGTTTCTGTTACTGTTACAGCAGCTAGAAATAGTAGACAGGACTTATAAAAGAAAGACAAATCAATTAGTGGCAATTAGTTAGTGGCAATAATAGAAGATAGAGGATAATGGAATAATGTTTTCAATTGGTTGATTTAAAATAATTATCAACCGAGAAAATTATCCTGCAAGGCGTTTTCAGGTAAACGAAAACAAGAGTAATTTACCTTTAAGAGACATTCATTAAAGGAACATTGGTTCATGTAGGAGGAAAATGATCCTAAAATGTCTTTGATCTAAGATGCAAGAAGGAAAGGTAAGAAATACATACATACTTAAGTTTACATGCCTAAGCAAATATTATTTATCAATAAATAAATATTAATGTCCAACTTACGGAATTTAGGAAAACAGAATCAAAATGTAAATAGGAGTGTAAAATTCCAAGCCAGTAGAGGAGCAAAAATGGAAGAAGAAAAGAATGAATACAAGTTTATTAAATATAAAAAGGGGAAAAAAGAGAAGAAAAAACAGCATAGAAAAAGTGAGACAAAGATGAATCAGTCATTAAGGTTGTAGACACCATCAGAATATATCAAGAATCACATTAAAAGTAAACTAAATCCATCAGTTACAAGATGAAGTCTGTAAGTTTAGATTAAAAGAAAAAAAATACACCTATTTATGCTATTTATAAGAAAAAAGAAGAATCTGGAAAGATTGGAAGTGAAAGGATAGAAAAATATATACCCGGCAACACTAACCAAAACAAAGCTAGAGTAGCATCATTAAATTTAGTCAAAATAAAATTTTAAGTCAAATAGAATATTTTAAGACAAGGAGGGTCACTACATAATATAAAAATTTTAATTCACCAGGAAGACATAACCATTATAAATTTCTAGGCATCTAAGAAAATAATCTAGAGAAATATAAATATATAAGTAATACATACATCAGATTGATAAAAATTATAAAGAGAAATTGACAAAGTTACCATCACGATGGGAGATTTCAACACAGCCCTTCCAATTATAGAAAGGCAGATAAATATTAGTAAAGCCAGCGAAAATTTAAATATATAATCTAATAAATTTGAGCTAACGGAGCTTGCAAAAAATTCTGCACCTGTCAAATAGAGTATGCGTTCGTCTTAAACACAATGAAACATGTATAAGAATTTACAGCAATTTCAACAAGATGATTTTGTTTTCTGACTTCAGGTACATTAGAAAACTTAATAGAAATTTCAAACATGCTTAGAACTAAATGAAAATGAAAATACTATACACTAAAACTTGTATAATCCATTAAACTTTTTAGGATGTGGCACAATGGTGAAGGGAAATTTATAATCCTCAATGCTTAAATATTTGTGTGCAGAATAACTTAGTAATATATCGATTAAATAAAATGTTAAGAATACAAGGACAAGTTGACAGACACACAACTATATTTGAACACTTTAATAAGCAGTCCTTAGCCTCTGATAGATCCACAAACCAGAATAAGATTATAGGATATCTGATCATTCAAAATTAATGTGATTGTTAGTAAATACATAAAAATCTGCATACACAATAAAAAATTCACTTTTTCTAAAATTTTATTTAGTGTATAGTATATAGGGTCTCAAAAAATTTCCTCACTACATTAATTTTTTTTAGATGCTAAACAAAAAAACACAAGTATCAGTGAATTAAGTGTTCTATTAGTGTTAGAAAAACACCTATAAAAAATCTCAGCTATGTTAGTTAGGATTCTTTGGTTGCAAAAGACAGAAACCCAATACCAATTCACTCAAGCCTAGAAGAGGGATTTATGGACACTTACGCAGACTGTGGAAAGGTGAGGTGGACCTGGCATTAAAGATAAGTGGTTTCAGACCATAAGCGGTCAGACTTTCCCTCATGATTTTTAATTTCCACTCCTCTCATAGCTTCTGCACAGAGGGTTTCTCCCAGAGTGGGGGACGTGGCTTGGACCATTTCAGTGTCTGTAGCAGAGAAAGCCACTATGTGCTTACTACTCTGTGGCCTCTTCCTTGCACAAAGGACTATGACATTTCCCAGCCTCCTTTGCAGTTAGTTTGGGGCCAAGTTGTCAGTGAGCTTTACGTGGAAGAGACACAAACCACATCTAGTTGGAGGTACTTAAGGGTTCTCTTTGTTGTGTCCTCCCCTGCACAGTGACCCTAGAAGTGCTATGTTGAGAAGCAAAGATACAGGGATCTTTGAGTTACAAGTTGTGAGGGGTTGCTCTTTTTTTTTTTTTTTTTTTGCAGTACGTGGGCCTCTCACTGTTGTGGCCTCTCCCATTGCGGAGCACAGGCTCCGGCTGCGCAGGCTCAGCGGCCATGGCTCACAGGCCCAGTCGCTCCGCCTCATGTGGGATCTTCCCGGACCGGGGCACGAACCCGTGTTCCCTGCATCGGCAGGCGGACTGTCAACCACTGCGCCACCAGGGAAGCCCGAGGGGTTGCTCTTGAGTGCTTATGGACGTGCTGAAGACTTCATGTGAGTGAGAAATAAATTTTGAGCTTTGCTACCACAGCATAACCTCACCTCATCTAAATGAGTCAGATACTGTAGTGACTAGGATACATTCCCCAAGAGCTAGAGCAAAATCCTGAAGGATTCTGATGAATTCAAATTCACTTACCTGGACTAATCAATGTGGACAGGAGGATAAGATAATAGGATGGGCTGAATTATGTACACACTCCTCTGACCAGGGTTGGGTCTGTTACCAGAAGGGTCTGGAGTTGCACAGATACAGCCACTATTGGGAGTCATGAAGATGTCCCAATTTGTGGCTATTTGATTAAGGCAAACAAAAAGATGATAATAAACATGAAAATTAAAATTAACATATTTTAAAGAAAAAAATTAACATATTTTATTGAAAATAAGTAAAGCCAGTAAATAAGCCTAACAGTTCATTCAAAGAGAAAGTAAAATAATTAAGCCTTTGGCTGATTTTGTCAAGAAAAAAGAAAACACAGACACAGAATCAGAAATTAGAAAAAGGGTATTGGCCACCAAATTCAAGGGGAGCTGATTTATACTCATATGTTTTAAAAGCTTTATGAAATATGTGCCTTTTTTGGGATGTGACAACATGATCCTGAAAGTCATATATAAAAATAAATGGAAAGAAATTACTAAGAAAGTTTTGGTAAAGAGAGAGAGGGGGGAATGATTTTCTCTATTCATTATTAAAATATATAAAATGGTAATAATTAAAATGTACTCATATAGGAATTTGTTCTTATTGTAAGCTTATTAATTTTATGTGATTATAATGTTTATGACTATTAATCATATATAATTTTTAATACTCTATTAAATTGATTTATGATTATTATATTTTTACTATATCTCTTCTCTTTTAAAAAATCATTTAAATTTGTATTCCATTTTCTGCCATATTTATAATTTATAATTCACCAAAATTTTAACTGATTTCAGGGCTCGTGGCTAATCTACCTTTTCTACATCTATTATTTTTAAAAGTTTTTATTTATTTCATTTTTTTCACCATAGCACTTAACACCACTTGTGTGTGTGTGTATATATATATATACACATATATATGTATATATACACACATATATATAATTTTTGCTTATGCTTTCTTCTTAAGATTCATGAATGTTGTCATGTATAGTAATAGTTTATTCATTTTCATTACTATATGGTATTCCATTAAGTAAAGATACTATAATTTATCCATTCTACATGGATAGACATTTGGTTATTTCCAATTATTGTGGCTATTATGAATAGTGCTTCTATGAATGTCATCATATATGTATATGGTACACATAAGCATGCATTTCTATAAGGTATATACCTAGGAATAGAATTAACATGTAATAGTTTACAGGTATCCTAACTATAGTGGGAAAATACAGCCTGCTTCCCAAAGCGGTTGTACTTCATTTTAAACCGGTCTAGCAGGTGTGTAGTGACATGTTATTGTGTTTTTAATTTGCCCTGCCCTGATCACTCATAAGGTTGAGCTCCTTTTCATGTGTTTATTAGCTGCTTGAATTTCCTCCTTCCTGAAGTGCCATTTCAAGTGTGTTGGTCTTGGTCAGCTGACATTTTCTTACTGACTTAGGAGTCCTTTACTTATTCTGAATGTAATAAGTATTGCAGAAATCTTCTGCTCTTCTGTGGCTTACCTTTCATTCTCTTAGTGACCTCTTTTGATGAACATAATTTTTTTTTCTTATTTTAATGGTAAGCGTTTAAATCTTTTCTTTAATAGTGATGTTTACATCTCTTTTTTAAGAAGTCTTTTCCTAGGATACAAGAGCCAATCAGATGGTGCTCCCAATATCCAAAACTAAAACAGCTTGAGCAACAAAATAAATAATGATAATATTAGGTTATAACCCACAGAATAAAATTAATAGCTATTAACTCATACTGATACAAATAAATCATTGAATAAATAAAAAAGCGGGAAGAGGGATAGCTCTTCCTTATAGAAGAATAATAATTTTAAAATGTAGAAGATATAAGGCAATAGAAAGTCACTGTTAGGCAAACACCATAATATTGAAGAAATGCAACAACTTGGATTTAAGATCCAAGATCTCCAAAGGATGCTAAAATCAGTGGATGAAACTTTGAGGAGAAACAGGATATTTATTTGGTCTCAGAGTATTTTCACCAAGAAATTTATTAATTACAAAGGGAAAAATAGTGACTTTGTAGTGGAGAAACCCAGTAGACACCATCTTAACTAGGTGATCAGTTAACACCACAGGTAATAAGATATACTGATACCATGTGACCCTTTGTATGATGCACTGGAAAGAGAACAACATCACTTCTAAATATTCTTGCAAAAATGCATAACTTCAATATAATCATGAGAAATTATCAGACAAACCCAAAGTGGGAGACTTCATATGAAATAATTGACCAGTACTTTTCAAAATGCCAAGATCATGAAAGACAAAGAAGATTGAGGAATTATCACAAATTGGTGAACACTAATGGGACATAAATGCAACGTGGGATCCTGGATTAGATCTCAGAATCGAGAAAGGACAATTTAGAAAAACTGGTGAAGTTTGAATAAATAAGGGCTACAGTTTTGTTCATAGTCTTTTGTCAGTGCTAACTTCCTGTTTTGATAATTGCACTGTGGTATGGAAAATGAGAACATTAGGGAAACTTGGGTGAAGCGTACACAGGAACTCTCTGTACTATTTTGTTCGTAACTGTTCTGTAACTATAAAATTATTTCAAAATAAAAAGTTAAAATGTTGATGTCCTCTGTTCTTGAGGTCAGTTTAGTCCGATATAAAAGGCTCACATTATATTTTTTTAAGTATATAAACTGTTACTCTTACTATCATCTGGCATATCACATTACTGTCAAAAACAAAGTGACAGTTTGATTTTCTTTCCCCTAACAGTGACTTAGTCTTTTTGTCTGGATATCCAATATATGTTTTCTTTTATTTTTGTTAAAGTTTTGATAAAATTACTAGACTCTGTCTTGGTGTTGGCCATTCTGGATAAAATTTTCCAACATTTAGCGTGTCCTTTCAAAACAGAATTTTACATCTTTAAATTTATTGTTTAAGTAAAGTTTTTTCCCAACTTTTTATTTAAATAAATTTCAACTGTCCAGAAAAATTGAAAAGATATTAAAGCCAACATCCATATATGTTTCACCTATATTTACCAATTGTTAACATTTTACTAATTTACTCTGTATCTCTGTCTATACATGTGAGCATTATTTACTTTTATTTGCCAAACTTTTTTAAAGTAAGTTGTTGATATAATAATACTTTATCTTTGAATATTTCGTCATGTATCTCCTAAGAATTAGAGCATTCTCATATATTAGCACAAAATAATGATTATGCTAAACATTGATAAATACAGTTATCTAATATAGTCATATTCAAATTTCCTCAGTTGTTCAATAATGTTCTTAATAGCTTTTTTTTTCAACCTGAGTTCCAATAAAGGATTACACATTACACTTAGTTGTTGCATTTCTTAAATCTTCTAATCTAGAACAGTTCCTGCATCATTTACACAAGTTTGAATCATTGAAAGGATTCACAAAACTCCGGAGAGTGTACTCCTGTAAGCCTTTAGTCAAGTAGAGAATATAGTACAGCAGGAGAAAGAAAGCACAGGGAAACATCAAAGAGGCCCAAGATTTCCGGGCACGGCTCCCCAGGCTTCCGTCTTAGTCATCCTGAACATGCTTCATGTTCTAATCATAGATTATTATTATTATCTGGGAACTACTACTTGTTTAGCCATTTGAATCTGTGACAAAAGAAATATGAATAAGTTCCATACAAAGAGTCTAAACAAGCAGACCAGCAGGTCTTAATAGTCAGT
Organism: Aethalodelphis obliquidens; assembly: GCF_003676395.1. Lineage (NCBI taxonomy): Eukaryota > Metazoa > Chordata > Mammalia > Artiodactyla > Delphinidae > Aethalodelphis > Aethalodelphis obliquidens. The sequence goes on along the minus strand of NW_020837949.1, from coordinate 45,023,670 downwards.
GGTTATTATTCTGGGGCCATAAAATACCCCAATCCAATATTTTGTCCATTCTACTATATCTGAGTCAATTCACACGATCAAATTTAAGTAAAGATTGGGCAAATTTTCAATATACTTGACTAATCAAGTAATCATAATCTGGAAAGCCAGGTATTAACAGCCACCATTTACTATTTACAGCATTTACTATTTAAATGACGTTAGGTTAGGAGATTTCACAGACTGAAAGATCATTTATTACAAGACAGGTAGTATTATCCCTATTTTTACAGCCCAGTACATAGAAGGAGATAAATAAGTAAACTAGAGATGACTTTTCAATCACTAATAAGTGATTGAAAGCAGATTTGAAGTCAGATCTGTCTGAATCCAAGCCTACTCTTTCTGCTACAGAACACAGAGCATTTGGAAAGCTCAAACGCACGGCATGTATTAAATGTCTAAAGGTCTGAATGATTCACATGGGTCAGTCTGTACTGGTTGAGTTGAGGGGCTGTTTTCTGAAGCGCCATTCCTTTTTATGTGGCAGAGTATCCTCTTGATATCCAGTTCTGTGTGTATCAGAAAGAACATTCTTTACCCAGGCTGATACCTGTGTGGAAAATCTCCATGTAGCTTGACCTTCCAGAGAATCCACACTTTGCCCCTTCTGAGGCAGGCCTGGGATTTCCCTTCTCAGTATCTGACATTGGCAGGCTCAGTGTGTGGCAGGCACCAGAGCTGGAGTGCTGGATCCCAGCACATAGGGTGCTCCTCTTCAAGTATGGTGCTGATTGGGTGGGTCCCTAAATCTGTAACATGACCTCTGGGAAAAAGAAGTTGGCTTTGGCTAATTCTGTCCTTGTTTTTGAGATCAGCATTTCACCTACCTCGTATTTTTTTAAAATCAACGTTTTTGAGGATTAATTTGCATATTTCCTTGTATTTTTGGTAGGACTCTTTTCTGTCCTTTTTCCTATTATCATAATACATACTTATTGTAAAAATGCAAATAGTACAGAAATGGATGACAGAAAGCTTCTTTAATTTTTTAAAAAAATTATTATTTGTTGGGTACTTAACCATGTCCCCTATGCTTTATATGCATACCTTCATTCATGTCTTGAAACAACTCTGTAAATGGGCATTATTATTCCTATTTTGCAGATAACAAAAGTGAGGCACGCAGATGAAATCATTTTTCCAGAAGGTCCACCAGGTAACAAAACCCATTCTCTTAATCATCGCACTGGACTGCATTTAATTCTTGCAGGGCTGACCTAGCCGTCTCACTCTGGCTCTGCCCGTTATGGTCTTTTCTCCACGTGATATTTATTAGAATCTTTTTTCCCCCTCTGTGACTTCAATTATATCTCTTTCTGACATGACATGTACTATGGGGACCTCACTAGCTAGTAAGCTTTATAAGAGCAAGAAGTAGTTGTGTTTACTTTCTTAAGTAGCTGCGGTGTCTGTAGTGCAGGATCTGACATGGAGTTGCTGAGCAGTAAATCTTCATAGAATCAATAAATGAATAAGTGAATGAATAGAGTTTTAACTGACGGGCCCTTTGTATGCGTTATCTCATTTGGTTCTGTTAAAATAAAATAAAATTCATTTGAAAGGGACAATGTATAGTGTTCCACTGCTGAATTCAAGTCATCCTATCAACTGTTTATACAAAGGTTTAATAAGAATAATAATATTAAGAGTTTAGGATTTTTAGGTTCTCTGAAGAAGCCAGATGCTCTTCTTTTTTATATATGAATGTGGATTTGCTTCCATCATACTCTGTTTTTACCGTGTCGTGTGGGCGCTCTTCTCTCTTGCCTGATTTAAAGCCCTCTTTATTCAGAATTTTCTTGCCAGCGATGTCTTCCCGGTTCCCACTGGATGCACTCATGCCAGTAGGCATCATGTTGGCGTTGTAAGAGGCACCTTAAAATCCAGTCCAACTGGTCACTTACCTCAGCCTCCTTTCTCTTCCAGAATCAAAACTTTCTAGGGGGACTTCCCGGGTGGCGCAGTGGTTAAGAATCCGCCTGCCAATGCAGGGGACATGGGGTCAAGCCCTGGTCCAGGAAGATCCCACATGCCGCGGAGCAACAAAACCTGTGCGCCACAACTACTGAGTCCGCGTGCCTAGAGCCTGTGCTCCGCAACAAAAGAAGCCACCGCAATGAGAAGCCTGCGCACTGCAAGGAAGAGTAGCCCCCGCTCGCCGCAACTAGAGAAAGCCCGCGCGCAGCAACGAAGACCCAATGCAGCCAAAAATAAATAAAAGTTAAAAAAAAAAAAAACTTTCTAGGGAAGAAGAGATGAAAACACCACCTGAATTTCCTTCTGTTTTCAACTCAGATTCCCTGGTGTCGCACTCCACATTTCTCCCAGCTCTGTGATTATTCTCTGTGAAATTGTGTAAGTGGGAAGAGTCGTGGGTTTGAGGTACTTTGGTAGATTTTCCTCGCAAGTGTTTACGCGCATGCACTCTGTAGGACAGCCGTTTTCACTTCTGCAGCATCTTCACACGGGCCCCTTCTTTTTTTTATTTTCTGGCTGCACCACATGGCATGTGGGATCTTAGTTCCCTGACAAGGGATGGAACCAGCACCCCTACACTGGAACCGCGGAGTCTTTTTTTTTCTAATTGGAGTATAATTGCTTTACAATGTTGTGTTAGTTTCTGCTGTACAACGAAGTGAATCAGCTATATGTATACATATAGCCCCTCCCTCTTGGACCTTCCTCCCATCCCCCAGCTTCCTGCCCATCTAGGTCATTACAGAGTACAGAGCTGAGCTTCCCGGGCTGCACCGCTGGTTCCCACTACCTATCTATTTTTACATATGGTAGTGTATTTATGTCAAACCTAATCGCCCAATTCATCCCACCCTCCCCTTTCCCCACTGTGTCCACATGTCCATCCTCTACATCTGCGTGAAGGGCAGAGTCTTAACCACTGGACTGCCAGGGAAGTCCCACGAGCCCCTTCTCGTCCCTCCCTTAGACATTCACCTGCCCCACAGAGGGTCACATGCGCCACACCCCATGCTCCTGTCTGACTCAGCTAGGATCATACCCAAGCAGCCTGACTTCAAATATCCCACTGGTTTGTAGTTTGACCTTGAAGAAGTTGGTAGACTGTCTTTGACCATGTAGGAAATGGAACTTACTTCAGAAAGAGAATAGTGAACTAAGAGTTGTGGAATCACAGCTCTTAAAAAAAATAAGCAGCAGCTAAAATAGTTAATTATGTTAGTATTTCTCCACCCATTTTGTTGATGAAAGAGCTTCTAAAACATTACCTGTCAATCTGATCCTTCAGATAAAAGACTCTCCCTTTGAAAACAGTCATCATATGAAAATCTGAGGGCCAGTATCCATGTTTATTAGGGGATGCCCACCCCTCCTGTCCTGTTGTATCATAGGTTTACAGCACACCAGTTATCCTGAGCTCCCTAAGCTCTTTCAAGAATTGTGTTAAAATTAAACCTGTCGGCTCTTCCTTGGGAGAATCACAAAGTTTCAGACATCTGTGTAGCTGACTTGCCTGCAGAAGTATGGAAGCAGTGTTTTGTTTTTTTAAATCTCAAGTTAGCAAAATATTTCTCCTTTTATCTCCCCTGCCCCCGTGGTGGTGATTAGTATCTGAAGGCCAAGTTCCTCTGGGAATGGCTGACGTCTTCTGCCACTGCATAGATCAAAAGGAAAGAAGAGATATACGTTGGCCACTGAGTGAAGGGAAAAACAGAAAGATTGACCATCAGAAGGAATTAGAAAAAATTAGGAATAAGAAACTCACCAACGTGAAAGGAAGAAAAAAATCAAACTCTATTTTCTTAAAATTAATTTTGGAGAACGGTTAGGTCCATCAGGAAAGTTCAAGAAGCTCAGTGTCCAAAGCGAGGAGCAGCAAATAATCTGACAGTCCAGGTGAGCCGAAATTAGTGCCGCAACAGATATACAAGGAACTGGGAGGGCTCTTCCCTGAAGGGAGAGGTAGTAATACATCAACAGTAAGTGTGCTGAGCTGTGTATTAGGTACAATTCCCATTCTGAGAACTCCAAAAATTTCCTAGGAACAAGGATAGAAGGTGCCAGTGAGTGAATGAACTGAACAGAACAAGGATGATGACGTTTCTTCTCTGACCTGGCCAGATTGCACCTGAAATATTGTGCTCACACCAAAGGACCACTGAGATGGTGACGGTCTGGGAATCGCGTTGATGAGGAATTTGGAAGAAACAGGAAAGTTAGATTTCAAGGGGGGACACTTAAGGCCGTGGAGGTACCTCATAGCTGCTTCCAAATATTTAAAGCCTTAGTGAATGAAATAAAAATCTGAGCACTAGCTCAGAGCCAGCCCGGTACATGGAGCCTGGGATGAGTAGATGAATATGGCTACATCCTGCCGTCTGGTTGCAGGAAGGAAAATGAGATTGACTCTGCGTGCTTCTAAAGAGCAAACTGGGATGACGGTAACGGCTGTAAGACAGGAAGGTTTCAGTTTAATAAAAGGAAAAGGGCGTTTATAAACACACCTGTCCCAAGTTAGAAAGGGCTGCTTAAGACACAGCAAGCCTTCCTGTTGCAGGGCTTTGTGGTAGGTTAGCGTGACAAGGGATCTTAGCCGTCCTAGAGGAAGCATCGTGTAGAGGCAGGATGACCCCCTGTTTGGGCTGTCTTTGGAATGGATTCTCCATCCCCTTCCACTTCCCATGAATCTGTGTTTCTGAATCTTAAGATTTGGAAGAAGAATGAGGATAGAGTAGCCAAGTAGTAAAGGGAGCATAGTTTAAGTAATTGAAGCATAAATAATAATTGCTAACTTTTATTGAGAGCTTACCAAGTGCTTGGCAGGGTTGGGCAGTACTGGTCCTGTGAGGTAGTACTATCTTATCTTCTTTTCACAGCTGTTTCTGTTAGCAATACAGAAAATACCAATATCATCTTGCTTTTTTTCTTTTTTTAAATTAACAGTCCATTCTCTTGCGGGAAATGACCCAGAAAAAAAGAAAGAAAATGGAACACTTTCAACTAATGTAAAAGATCACTTCTATTCTGACTCAGCTTTTTTTCCACTTGCTTAATTCTCACATCCGTTTTGGAAGGACGGTCTCTTTGCCTAAGTGTCCATCACCATTCCACATTAACTTGCTGAAATCTCCGTATGTAACCTGCCTGGGCTTTCCATTATGGCTTTTGCAAATTGAGATTTCTTAGTTGTTATCAGCAGTGGTTCTTAAGTTTTTAGCTACGAGCCTGTAGATCAGTGTATGTTGGTTCTGTTGATTACCTTAAGGTGCTAATAAGGTTGAATAATATAACTGATATGTGAATAGTTTATCACAGTTTATAAACTGTTTTCATATTCAGATCTCCACTAATCCTAAAGAAACATGTGTTTGCTCAGAAAAGAAAATCATATTTTCTCAGCAAAGTATTGCATTAGGTTATTGTCTTTGCAAAAATGTGCAAAAAGTGACCATATATATACCATTGGTTCCTTTTCTCTGAAGAACCCTGACTAATACATTATCTCTATTATCTCTATCTCTCTATCTCTATGTCTATCTCTCTATCTCTCTATCTTCTGGTATCTGTCTCTCATCGCTCCTCTCTGGGATTGCATCTCCTTGCTACCAGTGCAATAAAGTAGGTGGGACTCTTTTCCATTGAGAGGAGACTCATCTCATACACTCACTGGTTGGGGGACTTCCTAGTCCTGATTCTGCTCTACTTTCTAGGAGCCAGAGGGCTGACTTGTCTCCTCGGCACTTACTTCTTGACACTCTTTTTGGTTGTGTCAGCCTTATAGACGAGTGACTATGTTCATTACCTGTGGGCTGAACTAGTTGGGCGAGGGGAGAAGAGGGGGTAACCTATGGTTATGAGCTAACAACGCTAACACTAATGGAAAGTACGTAGCCGTTGCTCTTACGGTATTGGCAATCACTCTTAAAAATCCAATTTATTTTTTAATAGACTTTATTTTTTGGAACAGTGTTAGATTTATGGAAAAATTGACAACATAGTACAGAGAGTTCCCATACACCACACACCCAGTTGCCCCTATTAGTAACAATTACAGGAGTATGGTATATTTGTTATATATAAATATATTTGGCATATTAATTAGTCAACAAATATTAGTCTGTTATTATTAACTAAAATCCATAGTTTACTCAGATTTCCTTAGTTTTTACCAAATGTCTTTTTTCTGTTCCAGGATCCCATCCAGGATACTGTATTACATTTAGGTATCCTGTCTCTCTAGGCTCCTCTTTGCTGGGACCATTTCTCAGACTTTCCTTGTGTTTGATGACCTTGACTGTTCTGATAAACAGTTGTCAGGTGTTTGGGGATTCGTCTGATGCTTTCCTTGTGATTAGACTGGGGTTATGTGTTTTGGGGGGCAGATCACAGAGGTAAAGTTCCATTAGCATGACGGCATTGCAAAGGTACATCCTATCAATGTGATTTATGATTGTTCATATTGACCTTGATAACCTGGATGAGGTAGTGTTTGTCATATTTCAGCACTGCAGAGTTACGATTTTCCCACACTCACTGTGTGCAGCCCACATCTAAGGAGTGGGGCGTTAGGCTCCCTGTCCCTGAGGGCAGAGTCTCTACCTCGATGATTTGGAATTCTTCTGTATGGGAAATTTGACTCTTCCGTCACAGAAATCACTTTTCAAAAGTTATTAAAGGCAACAGTATAAAAGCTTTTAGAAGGAAGATATGGTATAATTTCTCCACAATGTTACTAATCTGTCCATCTGAGACATATATTTTGAATCATTCACTCCATACACCTAAAATACAATTATGGCTACAGATGTGCCAGGCATTGTGCAAAAAAGCGAAAGGATAAACAGTATATGCAGTTCTCAATTAGTGCAGAAATGTTAGATGAATCGCTGAGAAAATTCCTAAATGGGCTCTGAAACCTCTGGGGAAGCCCAGAATAGGCAGGTAGAGGTAGAAACAGATAATCCCATACACTGTGGTGAGTACTGACAATACAAGGACAGTATACAGAGTGTGCACAAGGGGTCCTAAGAAGAGAGGCCCTAAGTGGGCAAATGTGGAAAGACACATCCAGCAGTGGTGGTTGACCAGAGGTGTTTTAGAAAGATCAGGAAGGGGATGATGATGGGAGGGAGATGATAGGGATGGTGAAGCCTATAAAGGGAACGAGTTTGTGACAAATCACTCCCCCTCTCACTCTGCCCTTTGTTTCTTAACTTTGTTACTGCTTGTTGCAAGGACGTGAAGTAAGGACCTCAGGTGAACAGAATTGAGTCAGTCAGACTCCTCAGTTCATGGCAATGAACAACGTTGGTCCATCTTTTTGGTTTGGTTTTATTTTTTCCACCCATTCCTCATTCTCTCCAGCCCCATTCTCCTTACTCCATATGCACCCACTCTGTTATGTTCAAGCTATGTCCTTTCAGTCTACTTTCCTAATATTCTTAAAAAATAGGTAGTGTTGTTTTGAGTTTGTAATTTTAAACTTTATGTGATAGTAGTATCATGCTCTAAATCTTACTATTTCTTAATTTAAGAAATTTTTTCTTTATTGTCACTGAATATTATTTTAAAAAATCTATCTAAAATGCCATACATAATTTAGTCCATTATTTCTGACTGCTAAATTATATTCCATCCTGCTTAAACTCCTATTTTATTTATCCATTTTCCTGTTGTTGTATCCAATTCCTTGTTCTCGTAAATGTTGCTACAGTGAAAATCCTAATAAATGTCCCCATGTGACGATTAGAGAGCTTCTCTGGGTTACACACTGTAAGTGGGACTGCTTGACCTTCTGTGTTGATATATGTATACCTACTTTCATTAAGTACAACCAAACTGCTGTCAGGATCACCAACGATCAGGTTGCTGAATTCAAATGTCGGTTCTAAGTAACTGCTCAATAACATTTGTCAGAATTATCATTGCCCCCCTTTTGAGTTCTTTTTCATTTTGGTTCCACTAAACTAGATGATATTCCCCTTTCTTCACTGGCCACATGTTCCCATCCTTCTTTGCCTTTTGCTGACCTTTAGATGGGGGCAACTCCAGAGATCTGCTCTAGGAAAAGAGAACCCCTTCTCTTCACTATTTATATGCAGGACAGCGGGTACGCTCATGCATTCTCCTGGCTGTTAATACCGTAACCATGTTAAAGTCTTCAAATATACATGCACAGCCCTGACCTTAACTCCAGACTCCATACTCACAGCTAACTGCTGACTCAGTGTTCCCATTTGAATATCAGCCTGACTTTCCCATGACAGGTTCAGGGATGGTTATAAGGGAGGGGCCTGGAAACACATGCTGATAACCACCTTGTTCATGTTGTTTTGAATTTGAATGGATTCTTCTCTCCTCTGGGTAGATTACTGGTTTTAGAAACTCAGAATCATTCTTTTCCTTTCGGGATCTTGAGCGCTCATGAAACCTACTCATCGTAACCACTGACACAGCCAAAGCACTTTTGCGATGCAGACTGAGAGTTCTTACAGAAAACAGACCACCAGGATGACCACTCTGCTTATGCCTGGGCAGGTTCCTAATGGGAACCAGAGTCCACCTTTGCCCCCCTACTCTGGGCCTAGGCACTTAGACATGTCTTTCCCAGAAGACAGTGCAGCAAATTCCCTTAGATATTCGTCTGGATTCTTTCTCCCTTTAGACAAATCTCCGCTCAAATATTGGCTTCTCAAAGAAGCAGTCCATGATCATCTGGACAAAAATAGGCTCCACCTACACCGTCACTGTCTGCCCACTTAGCCAGCTTTACATTTCATTATGTAACTAACACGATGGTATATATTTTCTGTCTCCCCACAGGAATGCATGCACCATGGTGCCTGGACTTTGTTTTTTTTTTTTTTTGTCATGGTATTCCTAGCACTTGGCACACCAAGAATGGTGAATAAACACTATTATCTGGCAGCCTCTATGCATGGATGTCACGAGGGAACATCCATGACCGTTTTATATTCTGCTTCTGTTTTTAGCTCTTTTCCTACTGGGGTCACTGTGGGAACCAGGATGGCTGGGCGAGGGCAGCAAAAATCCAGACAGAAGGGTGGGGATGCCCCAGTTGTGACTGTGGGACTATTTCAGCCCCAAATGCTATTCTGATGGAAAGTTTTACCCTTAGTCCTCTGCCACATTCCAGCCACGTGGCTGTGTGAAGTACCAGAGTTCAAGCTCTTGGGAGTGGAAGTCTTTGAAGCTAGGAGGCAAATTTATAGAATCTGGATCATATGCTGTTTTTCAGCTTCAGTTGCAAATGAGTTAGCAAAACAAAGTTTAAAGTTCCCAACTGAGCATTTAAAATAAAAATAGAATTTTTCAGGGAGCATAACATCTTTCATTGCACGAAGGGATAAGCAAGCAATAAGCCTTTTCTGAAAAATGACATGACGGAACAATCCAAGGTGGTTGCCCAAGATGACTGGAAATTTGTGTGGGAAATGAGAAAACTCTGGCTACTGAAAGCCTCCTTCCTCTTGCAATAATACTGAGAGAGGTGGTCAGCAGGGCATGTGCTTGGCTACAAATGCTTCTTCTTTCTGATGTGTCTAAGGGCTGAGTGGAAGGGATTTTAATAGTGGCTATTTTAGCTCTATACCTTAAAAGTTTATTTTCTTGTACTTTTGTAAATTAAAGGGAGGCTTTATAATATTTTGCTCGTTCCATCACTGGCCCATAGACAAGCAATGATAAGAGTTGGCACTAGTCAAACAATTCTTGTGAGTGACCTAAAGCATACATTTGGGAGAGACAATAATCAGAGCTACAAGTCCTCTGATAAGGAAGGTTGTGAAGCCACAGCAACAGGCTGAAGATGCTATTCCTTGTGTTTCCAAGTTTGCTGCATTCTTGCAGCCTGGGAATGATATTTCGCCCAACCTGGTAAACTAATCTCGTATGGATTCTACTCAGATGTCACTTCCGTTGTGCAACCTTCCTGACCATCGTTTTCCCCCTAGATGGAGTTAGTTCCTTTCTCCTCTAAGTTCCCACAACACTTCTTTTTCATGCCTCTATTGTGGACCCTACCCCATATTGTAAACAAGTGTTTATCTTGTTTCGCTAGATCATTAAGTCATCGAGGGAAGTGGCCTAAGTTTTCTTCATTCTTGTGTCTCTGGTATTAGCACAGTGGCTGGCCCAGAAAGTGAATAAATGAGTGAGGTTATTCATCTATTATGTATATTGACCAACCACCACTCCAATTTTATGACCACATTCTCCCATGGTACGATGTGTTAATTTCTGAGGCTGTCCGTCTGCACGAGGATGGGGTCATTGCTGCGGAAGTTCTCTCTCTGCAAGTCTTGGGGGTGAAATTGCACGGAGCAGCCAACTTGCACTGACTCCTACTGGTACGATTGAACATTGCTGCTAGTACACTGCTGTGCGTTTCCTTCCCATTTTGGTGACTTCCCAGCAGACCCCAAAGGCTTACTATTCAACCTGCCTCAGATGCAGAATCATCGTTTGACAGGAAGCCTGGGTCCGTTTCTCGGTGCTCCTTGCCTGACTTTGATGGCGCTCGAATTCTGCTCTGTTGAATTAATTTTCCCTGCCGTTTGGGGTCTCTGCCTTCTTAAAAGAGCGACCAGATGTCTCTGAGTGCCTCTGGCAGGCTTGGCATCCGAAGACACTGCCATCTCTCCCAGTGTACCTCCATCAGGATGCCAGGCCAAGCGGCCAGGGCGAGCTCTCCCGCCTGCCCTGAGTATAGGGACTCTTCTAAAACTGTCCGAGTTCTTAGGTGTCTGTCTTGGGCCTAGTAAATCTGTATTTGTTAAGTTTTCAATGGGCCTTTAAAGTAAGCGAACAAAACCTCCCTAAGATCATCTTGTCATAGAGTGGAGACATAACTAGGTCCAGTTCATTCTCTTAGAACCCCACATCGTGTGTTCACCAAGTAGGCATAGAATATATCTATGATGAGCTGGTGTTGTGCCTGGGATGAAGGGACTAAGATGCTCTCCCCAGAGTACGGCCAATTAACCATGTTCATCCCTGCTAAAATTGGTGAGTAGACCCTTGTAAAGTCCAATTATTTACCAGGCAAGTGAGCAGATTGTTACCTTGACAGTTAAGCTGCGTTTTGGTTTCTTAATCTGAAAAAGCATGAGAAATTATTAGTTTACTGGAGGGGTTATTAAGTATGTTTCTATTGCTCCTAAGATGCTGTGTTTTAGAAACCTCAAGGCCCAGTCGCATACACATTGCATGAAACAGGGCAGCAGGAGCCCTCACTTCTAGGCCTGCCTCTGCCAACATCTAGCTGTGTGACCTCGGGCTTGTCACCTCACCCTTCTGGGCTTCACACTCATAGGGGATGAGAGTTCCTTCCATGTCTAATAAATCAAGCATGGTGACATTATTGGAGCATCAGGGATTCAATTTTCTGCCTACATAAGAAGGTTCTTCCTCTCACTCGAGGCCATTTAAATCTCTCCACAGCTCTAGGTGGCTTGGCTGTTTTGTCCAGATCTGTCAAGAAGGCTCCAGGGAGCACCATTTTCCAGACCAGAATCCAAGGGTGCCTCTGGAATTGTGAGGCACAAAAATACATCAAAGTCTGCTTTTTTTTTTTCTTTAAAAGACATGTCTAATTTCAATTTCATAGCTGAAATTAAATAGATAATGGTGTATAAATCATGAGGCAAAGCATCATTTTGCAAAATGACATCTGAATATACTCCACAGCAAAGAATGTGCACCCAAACATAAGTACATCGAATGTAACAGCGTATATGTCCTTCTTCCCCCAATATCAGTGGTTGAAAGGAATTATTCTCCCTAAATATCCTTCCAAGTTCAGAGCTCTCTTTGTGGGTTCCCTTTCTCTAGTCATTTGAATGCAATCTGCTGTTTGACCCTTATGTGTTCTTAACGTTCTTCATTTCTCCTCTCAGTCGCTTTATTTTCTCTCTCATTTCTTTGTTCAAGCCTTCTCCGCCTCTCATTTCGACAACTACAGGGCCTTTTGGTTTCCCCACCTCCAGTCTCTTTTCTTTCCAAGACGTCTCCTGTGCTGCTGCCAGATGAATCTTCCCGGAGCACAGCTCTGAGTAAGCCCGGCCCCGACTCTGAGTTGATCCCACACTGCTCGCCAGCAGTGGTTAAGACGGTGGACTATTTAGTCAGACTCTTCGGTTTGGGTCTTCGTTCCTCAGCTTGCTGACTCTGTGTGCTTGCAAAAGTCACATCCCTTCTGTAAGCTTCACTTTCTTCTGAAAGATGGAATTCATTATTGATCTAACACAAAACAGTGTTAGGGAAACTATATGCTTGGCACATAGAAATTGTCAAAGAACGTTAGCTGCTCTTTTTATGACAGGTATTCGTGGCTCTTCCTAATCAGTTCTCATCATTTCTGCCCAAACCCACGGGTCACCACCCCTCTTTACATAATCTGTGTTAGTCTGAGTTGCTCACTGTTCCTTACAGCAGCCTGGATGTGCCCACCTCTGCACTTGCACCCATGTACGTCTTTCCACCTGGTTCCTTATTTATCCATGGTTAGATCAGTCATTCATAAAAAAAATTATGTCAATTTTCATGTATATAGTTAACCCTTGAACAACTCAGGGTTTAGAGCACTTGACCCCCATGCAGTGGAAAATCCAAGTCTAACTTTACAGCCAGCCCTCCGTATCTGAGGTTCTTCTGTATTTTCAGTCCTGCACCCATGGATTCAACCAACCACAGATTGTGTAGTACTGTAGGATGCACTTATTGAAAAAAATCCATGTGTAAGTGGACCTAGGCAGTTCCCCTGTTGCTCAAGGGCCAACTGTATACACTAAATAGAATAGTAAAGTGACCCTTCATGTACCTCTTACCCAGCTTCAACAATAACCAATACATGGCCAGACTTGTTTCAACTTTACCCTTAATAGATTATTTTTATTTTTTATTTTTAAAAATTTATTTTATTGAAGTATAGTTGATTTACAATATTGTGTTAATTTTTGCTACACAGCAAAGTGATTCAGTTATACATATACATACATTCTTTTTCATATTTTTTTCCATTATGATTTAGCACAAGATATTGAATATAGTTCCCTGTGCTATACAGTAGGACCTTGTTGTTTATCCATTCTATAGATAATAGTTTGCAACTGCTAATCCCAAACTCCTAACCGTCCCTCCCCCCGCCCCCACACAGCAACCACAAGTCTGTTCTCTATGTCTGTGAATCTGTTTCTGTTTTGTAAATAAGTTCATTTTTTTAGATTCCATATGTAAGTGATATCACATGATATTTGTCTTTCTCTGTCTGACTTACTTCACTTAGTATAATAATCTCTAGGTTCATCCATGTTGCTGTAAGTAGCATTTTAATAGACTATTTTAAAGCAGATCCCAGACACCATACTGTTTCATTCATAAGTACTTCAGTAAGTATCTCTAAAAGACAAGGACTCTTTTAAAAAACATAAACACAATACCATGATCACATCTAAAAAAATAAAAAGTCATTCTTTAATATCAAGTTTGTAGTCAATGTTTAAATTTCTCTGACTGTCTCATAAATGTATATGTACTTAGTTTTATAGTTGGTTATTCAAATCAGGATTCCAAGAAAGTCCATCCATTGTATTTGTTGATATGTCACTTAAATCTCTTTTAATCTATACATTCCCTTTTTTTCCTTATAATTTATTTGTTAAAGAAACTGGATCATTTGTCCTATAGAATTTCCCACATTCTGTTTTTTGCTGACTGCATTCCTGTAGCATGGCTTAATATGTTCTTCTGTCTTCTGTATTACCCATAAATTGGTAGTTAGGTCTACAGACTTGATCAGACTCAGGTTTGAAATACGGGGTAAGAATGCTTTAGAGACAATGTCACGGACCATTTCTTGGACACTGAGCCTTGGGTGCGGTTCTGGGTGTACAGGGGGGATGGGGCACGTTTTCCACATTAGGGTGCATACTTCTCCAGGGTCCACCTCACTGATATTTTCTGGCCAATAATTTTTTGCCTGATATTAGAGCTTTTTAGGCATGAATCTTCCTTTTTCCTACTTCTTTTCATCCTATTTGAGAAACTCTTGGCTTTTCCTTTTGAACCTGGAGTGCTAGGTTATCTAAGTGTTAATAAAATTTTGCTATTTGCTGAAGTCGTTGAGTGCGTAAATTCAGGTTTGAAAAATGCTGTGAGTGCTACAGCTTAGAAGGGGGCGCAGTATACCAGTTAGGGAAGGAGGCTATGGGGTGGAATCCTAACTCTGCAACTTGCCAGCTGTGTGACCTTGGGTAAGTTACTTAACCTCTCTGTGCCTTATAATATAATATGTATGCTAAGTGAAAGTAATGAGAACAGCGCCTAGCAGCATATAGTAAGCACTTGGTAAATGTTACCTGATGCTGTTATTATTGTCATCATTATCCAAAGCTTTTGAACAATTACCAGAAAGAAACAAATAAAAACCTTGAAAATAACTTATTTTGTGTCTCCTAATTCCTGTTGTGAAAAGGCCATCCCCCTTTTCCTTTAACCAGTCATTTCTTTTTCATAGAGGAATTAGAAGTACAGAGGTCTCTCTCCACCCTCCTCCCTCCACCACACACATTTTAATTAAGGTATCTTTTGAGAAGGAATACTTTAATCCAAAGTGATCACTTTGATACCCAAAGAGACACATTTGGAGGCTACTTGGCGAGGGGGAATTCAGGACGGAGAAGCTGAATAAATAGCAAGCAAAATGTTAATGTTTTGGCTTTGTGGTGTCTGCATCTGAGAGCACTCGCTGCAGATTTGTTGGCCCGCTCCAGCTGGAAGCTCCGGCGACTCCTTTTGTGTGCGCGGGAGCCCTGGCTGCGGATTGCCGCGCTGCCCCTAGGGGTCAGTCTGATCCAGGGATTGTCCGGATACGTGCCTCTCTAGGCAGATAGGAGCTGGGCGCCAGGGCCACGCGGCTTCCCTGAAGGCCCCAGAGAGCATCCCGGTCATCCCCGCCGCTGCGCGCCGCCACCCCGCCGCCGCCCCTCCCCGCGGTTCTCCTCCTGAAGACGCGTTTTTCCGAAGGCAGAAAAGGTCAAATTTTTCTTCAATTTCATGGGGTTAGCCTCACTTCTTAATGGTAAAAAACAAAAAAGAAAAGAAAGATGGCTCTAAGATGGCTTAGTAATATTTTCTAATAATCTCTAATTTTTGCTTGGGCTGCGTTCAACCTCTTGCATCCAAGAGCCGTAAAATGTTAGAGCTGTGAGAAACCTCGTACACCTTTTATGTCAAACCTTTATCCACAAAGAAACTGAGGCCCAGAGGAGAAAACAAACAAACAGCCTTGGTTATCACACGAGAAGTCTCAGCTGAAGGTTATTTCTACTATATGTAATCTTGTTCGTTATTTTTTAAAAAATCCTTAAGAGTGATTACGAATTTAAAGGCCCTAAAATGATATGAAAAGTAGTTATTAGATGGCAAACTAGCATAGTAATTAACTGGAGGACTTCAGAGGCGGGTTACCTGTGTTCACATGGGAGTGGGCTGGGAGGCAAAGGATCATCACTAACAATCTGTGAGGTCCTAAGTCCTTAACCTCTCTGTCCCTCAGTTTACTTATCTGTAAAATGATGGTGAATCGAGAGAATTCATTTCTTAAGAAGTTCCTACAAGATAATTCGGTAAACATTCAGTGACTGTTGGCTGACATTAATTATTACCATTGGAAGCATTACAAAGGCAGTCCTTGAATTTTCAGGAAGGGGTGGGAATGCCCTGGTTCATCTTGGGAAGCACAATTTTACTCCTTCCAATTTGTACCCTACATGACTACCAGAGTAATCTTCTTTAAATATATTTCGTGAGTCCCTTACCCCATCCCAATACAAAAACACAATGTCCAACTAAAGCAGAAGGAATGTCCCTTGGGAACCTGGTGAAGGAATCAGGAATGGGGTGATAACAGTCAGGGTGGCAGGTGTTGGAAAGGAAGAGTCTGCCCCCAGACACATTTTCAAGGGACAATTCTCAGGATTTAGTAACCCTGTCAAGTTCAAATGCCAAAGGAACAGGACTTTCATGGGGACTTTGGGTATTTTATTTCTTGCTCTGTGGTTCAGCTGGCTGTGTGTTGTTCACGCTCAGGTCATCCAATCACAGCTTCCTAGAGGACAGAGATCCGCCCCCCCCCACCAATCCCCCCTCCTACTTTGGCTTCATGTGCAGGGGGTGCTTATGAAAATGCTTGCTATGGTGTGAATTGCTGGACAAGATGCTCACTGCGATCTTCCCCTTATGAAATATCTTGGGTACCATTCTTTCTCTGCAAACACCCTGTACAAGATAAGTAGTAAGAAAGTTAATCCAACAATAGACCACTGCCTTTAGGCTTTTCTGTCTTCTTTTCCCATTGATTTTGCTGCATTTGTGGTGTTTGAAGATCCCGCCATGTACATTTTCCTCCTGTTAGTACTTAGTCTGCCTTCTGGAGAGGGGCTGGATCTTTCTTTTCACCTGTCAGTTCTGGGGATATTCAAAGACAGCTACCAAGGCTTCTGAATTCTCTTTCACAGGTCTCCAGCCATGCTTCATGGAGCATGATTCAGAATCATCATTATCTTGGTTGCTATTAGCTTCTAGATCTTCTCCAGTTTGTAAATGTCTCTCATCACCTCTTAGATTTTGGTACCCAAATTGAACCCGGAACTGTGGATTAGATCGGATTTTCCCAGAGTGCTAGTTTATCACGTGCTTTATCCTAAACACTGCACCGTCATTAACACGTTCCAGGAGTACATTAGTGTCTCTCAGAGCAACATTTTGCTCTTGAATCGTGGAGCATGGAGCAAAATAAACTCCAAAGCTTTTTCACATCGAGGGCTATTGAACCACATTACTTCCCGCTCCCCATCCTGTACTTGTCTGACTGATTGTTTGAGTCCAGAAACCGGATTCTGTATTTGTCTCATCAATACCAACTTGTTCATTTTGCAGACTATTAGTTTCTTTGGCTAGATTATGAATTCATTGAGGTCAGAGACTGTGTCTCTTAACTCTGTGTGTGCCCAACACAGCGCCTGGCATTGCATAGGTGCTTAACAAATGCTTGTGGACTGAAAGAATGAGCCAACTGAGAGTCTTTGAATCTTCAGTTTCTTATTCATAACTTTTACAACATTATTTGTAGCATGTAAATATGTTATATGTAAATATATTAAGTGTTCTTCTATGTTTTCATCCCAAGTCAGTAATATTTTGATTAAGACAGAGCTATATAGGACCTAACTAGACACCAGCCTTCATAAAGTTTAATAAGAATTGCAATGATAGTAATCCACACTTCTTGGCCAGGGCGAATCAATGTACCATACATTTACTTCATTTTGCTAATACCCAGCTAAACTGTTCAGATACCGAGCACAAGGATTTCAGGAAGTTTTGTTGAAGACCGTGTTAAAATCAACATGTGTTATATCCATAGCAATCCTGTTGTTGGTATTATTGGTAATAACCAAGCGTTGGAATTGAGGTCCATGTCACATAACTTGCGTTTTAGTGATTTGCTGTTTCTTTAGGCAAATTGCTTACCCTCTCAGTGTTATTACTGCCTCCTATGCAAAATGTGGATAAAATAGTACTACGTCATTAGGTTGTTGTGTGAATAGCACAGTAATCCATTGAAAGCATTTAGCACAATTCCTGGCACACAGTGTCACGCTTTAAAGTGCTCACTACTCTTATTATTGCTTTTATTTGGCCAGCTATGAACCCACTCTTTTGGATTAGTATCCAATAAATTGTGCATTCATGCAGTCAAGTCTGTTTTGATGTTTAAAATTAGTTTAGCTAGTTTGGTGTTCGATAGCCAAAAACCATGGTTGGCTCAATTTTTATCATATCAACCTTTTCTGTTTACTTGTTTGTTTTGTTTCTTTGCCTGGAAGAGACAAAGACCTGAGTGTGCTTCTTATGAGCAGATGCACGTGTTTGTTCAAGCTGGTGGCACAGGGCTGGGAAGAAAACGAGGTAGAATGGCCAACAGAGAACCTTGTAAATACAGGTCAGGCCAATGCAAAGAAAGTTTGTTGGCTAAATCATCTGTGTCTCAGTGATTTGTGAAAACAAAATGCAGGGAGTTTTCTCCATCTATCGGCAAGGTAGTTGAAGCACATGGCAAAATGTCCAGCATTTTTAATGCAATTGTATAAATTAATAAAGTCTAAAATCCAATGTCAACCAAGGTATGATCACTGAGTGGTTTGATATTTGAGCTTTACCATGTGGGTCTTTCTGTGGCTTTAGTTGAATGCAGGTTTTGATATCCTCATCTGTCACAGGGGATAGTTTCAGGTAATTGTTAAGAGGTACTGGTCCTGACCATGTCATTGTTCTAGATTTTTCTAAATTGTCTTTATGGTCTTGATATTATTTAATCCTCAAGTGAGTTAGGTATGAGTTAGATACTATTATCTAAACTTTCCAAAGAGGTTGACTGATTTGTCCAAGGTCACACAGCTTGTAAGTGACAAAGCAAGGTCTGTTTGACCCCAACAGTCATGATTTTAACCATTTTGCTATACTAGCCTCTCCTTTTAGGAGATCTCAATGACCCCTTCAGCTCATTCAGTGAACTTTGAGAATGCTTTATGGAAGTAGGAGTAGCTTAGAGATTATTAAAAAGAACAAAAGGGCCATATCACTTCTGGTTTTGATCTCTGGGACAAGTAAAACCAAAGAAGTTGGATATCAGTTATTCATAAACAGCCATTAATTACCTTCTTAGACTTTTGAGGTTCGATCTTCAGTTACTCAATTCAGAATTGATTAATTAATAATTTAATTAATTCAACAAATATTAATGAAGCACTTATCACTTGCCTGTCATCGTCTAAATAGCTGAGGAACTACGTTGATTCAAAGGCTTTCTATAGAGCTGGATATTGGTCTAAACTAAATACTCACTTTTTTTGTTTGTTTGTTTGCGGTACACGGGCCTCTCACTGTTGTGACCTCTCCCGTTGTGGAGCACAGGCTCCGGACGCGCAGGCTCAGCGGCCATGGCTCAGGGGCCCAGCCGCTCCGTGGCATGTGGGATCCTCCCGGACCGGGGCACGAACCCGTGTCCCCTGCATCGGCAGGCGGACTCTCAACCACTGCGCCACCAGGGAAGCCCTAAATACTCACTTTTTAATCATCATTGCGACTTAAGTTCTCACTTGACTGACATGTTTTTTATCCCTCTAGTATAATTTATATATATGTACACCTACTCCTGAACCCTGGCCATTCCTCACTTCTTGTATCCACTTAGCCAAACCCTACGCCTCCTTCATGGACCCAGGGCCACCTTTCCCTTGAAAACTTTCCTGACCACGAGGCTACAGGCTACAGGTTCCTCTTCCTCCTCTGAATCTCTATTTAGTGTCTCTAATACCCACTTGTCCCTAAGAGCATGACTGTTGCATTTTCATATTTCAAGGGTTCTTAAAATTGGGTGAGCCCAGAGTCATCTAGGGAGTTTTAATCAAAATTCATGTGCCTGGCCTTTATCTCACTGAATATTTGCTGATTCAAATATTCAATATTTCTGGCGCTGGAACGTGATTATGTATCATTGAAATAGCTCTCTGAGTGCTTCTGAAGCCTGAAACAGGCTAAGAGACGATAGTCTTGTATTGTGGTCAGTAGTTATTATGGAGCCCCTGCATTTTATATGCAATGTTATATGAATTAAATTTATATGCAATATTATAGTATTACCTCTTCCACTGGATTTAAGCACCTGGAAACATTGTGATTATATTCTTTGTATTTTCCGAATTTCCTAGCACAATGCTGAACGAATACTCAATAATCCCTGAATGAATCATCAGTAAAGGGGACTGATCCTGTTTCTTCTTCTTTCCTACTGCTCTCAGAAAATTTCAGGGGTGAAGTATGCAGTCTGATACTAAGTCTCACGTCTTAGAGACAAACTCCCTGGCTCTGGCCTGTGTGGTAGAAACAAGGCTGATTCACTTGCTTCTGCTTCTCTTCCTTACAATCGTAGTAGAATGGCAATTGCCACACCCTTGAAATTATTTGTGCAACCACGTGACTTCTTTTCTTCCTAGAAAACAAGTGATGGGTGTTTGTCCTAGGCCGGAGCATTGAGTTGCTACTGCGGTACCCACTCAGGTTCCCTTCCCCTGCCTGCGTGACCAGTAATGCTCTAGATACAGAGGCTCCAGGACATTGGGTCCCTGAGTGAGGAGACGAGAAGCAGACCCTCCATTTACCCATATGGGATGTGTAACATGAGCAAGAAACACAGCTGTGTGGTAACAAATGACACACATTTGTAGAGTTTTTGTTACTGCATCTTAATCTCTCTTGAGTGACCCAGCATGGACCAAATCCATATTGAATTATTTGCCGTATGTATTATATGAGGCTTTTCAATTAAAAAAACAAGTGTGTAGAGTTGAACTATTTCTAGGAACAGTAGAAACAAAGCCCAAAACTAAGGCCTATTATATAGAAAGTTAAGAAATGTGGGACTTTTGTTTATATGGCCACTACATGTGCTTGTTAAAAATCAATATTCTTTTCACTCAACTGGTAACATAATGAGGAGTTGTTTGTTAAGAGGGGTAAATACCATCTTCAGTCCTTTGATACGGAGGACTGAGGATTGAACATAAGGCAATCATCCGATGAAAGTTAGTACCTTGGTCACATTCTTAATTAGTCATTTGGGATAAATCCACTAAGAGAGATGGCTGGGTGACAGGTATGCCACTTTTCAGGGTTTTGATATTTACTAAAAAGTACCAGGAAGACAGTTCCACTTTACATGAGCACCAGTGATTTATAACAGGCTCTGTTTCTTTAAACTCTCCCCGATAATGGGTATTATCTTTTTCTCAGTGCTTGGTAGTTTAATAGATAAAAAATGATGTCTTAATTTGCATTTTTCATCAGTAGTGAGGTTGTCCAGCATTACGCGTGCTATTGAACCTTTATTTCTTCTTCTGTGAATTGTCTCTTCTGGTCTTTGACAGGAGGTGGGTGTATCTCTTGAAGTCAGGACACAAGGATTCTCAGCCCCTTTGCTCACCTTGGGGATTCATGACTGTTCCCAGGCAACCCTGCCAACATCTCAGCACACAGGCTGGCAGAAGGGCGGGGAGATGCTATCAGTGCAGGAATCCCTGCCTCCTAACCCTAACTTCTGAATGTCCCTTTCCTTCTGACTCCCTGAGTTCCAGGGTCTGATCAGCTTTCTGGAATGCCAAGGAAGGTTAGAGAGGGTGTGAGAATAAATCTCAGCTCAGGACATTGGGAGAACCCAGAGACTTTGACTTTTACGAACTGGCCTCTCTTTTCTCTTCCTTTCCTTTTTTGAACCTCTCTCTCCCTCCCTTTTCCAGTTTCCCTTGTACAGGGGGTCAGGTGGGCTGCAGGGCTGCAGCAGCTGAGCCTCTGACCCCTCGATTCCCCCTGGGAGCTGCCAGCAGCTTGTTCCATACCACGTGCTCCTCTCAACAGAGTGCAGGTTCACTCACAACCTCTCCTGACCTTGGGGAGGGTCACATTCCAAGGAAGCCGTGGTTCTCCCTCCTCCCAACCTCCCTATCCCACCTCTGCGCAGGCTACCTCCATTCTGGTCTTCCACCGCATGGGGTCTGGGTGATCTTTCATTGCAATCATCTTATCTCCCCCACTGCCCAGGGCCCATCACCTACAAGGAAGATGAAGACTCCTGACCTGGCCTGTAAGGTCTCTGATCATCTAACCTATCACCTGATAAGGAGTTTTAGTTATACTTGGAAAGACAGATTGAGGGCAGATCCTGATGGACCTTGAATGCCAGGTGGAGGAGTTTAGGTGGAATCCTTTAGGTAATGGGAAAACAGTGCAGGTGAGTGTGTCATGGCCAGAGGTGTCCCTTATCATATGGGGAGGCCAGGTGACTCCTCTTTTGTTTATAAACCCTGACAAGAAGCAAGGGGTCACCTTCCTGCATTGGCAGCTAACATGTAGTGTCCTAGGTGGGACACCCCCTTTCTGGGAGATCTACTGGAGAGAGGATGCAGGGGGGACTCTGGCTAAGATAGATGGATGAGAGTTTTCTTCTAAGAGAGAAGAGAAAGACTTCCTCCCACCTCTAAGGAGAGTGCTCTGTGAAATGACACTTTGGCTTCTGTGGGGAGGGTGTGAGGAGGGTGCAGCTTCGTACTGAGACCTGAGGCAAGGTAACTGCAGAGGATTCTTCTGGGCACATGGTGGGTGCTGGCTCAGCTGTCTTCTCACCGGATCCTGCAGAGACTTAATCAACTCTCTGATGAAAGAGAGACAGAGAAGATCAGTTTGTCCTTTACTCACAAGTGCGGCATGCTGGTGGTGGTACCTGGTTACTTCCTCCCCTCACCTTGACCGTAAGCATAAGGACAGTGGCCGAAGTGGCAGAGCAGTGATTGAGCTTTCACGGCTCCAAAGGAGCATGAAAAAGTTGGCTGGGACCCTGCTGCCAAATCAGGAGAGAGGGCTTGGTGTAACAGGCGTTCAGTGACTCCCCAGAGATGGGGATTACATTCAAAGGTAATGAGATTGCCTCCAAATTCATGATTGTCTTCCATCTTCCTTATATGTGAGCAAGGGTTCCGGTAAAAAAAAAAACAAAACACATCCAAATTGGGTAATTTGGAGGAGTTCATATGAAACCATGAACAAAGGCAGAGGGGGTTACAGAAAGCTTCAAGGGGTACAGTAGTACCCAGGGGCTAGATAGGACTCTCTCACCCTTAGACCAGAAAGGGTAAGAAGAGGCAGTCAGAGAAGTTATGGGGAGTGGGCTCCCTTGCAGGAGCTGGGCTTTCAGCTGAGGGACATAGCCCATGGTGACCTCACAGCCCTGGAGGGAACTGAGGGAATAAATACCTTGACCATATTCTTCTTTCTGTGAGCTCTTCCTGAGGCTTCCCATTAGCCAAACCAACTGGAAACTAGAGGACCGAGGGGGCGGGCCTGTTGAAGTAGTCCATACAGGTGAGTCTCCTAGGGCAGAGCCGAGAGCAGAGAGGAGAGGGTGGGTCTGGGGGCGTGGGCAAAGGGAGGATACCCAGCACAGGCTGATCCCACTGTAGAGGAGGAAAAGCCTTTCTTCTACCCTCTTAGGTTCAGAACTTGAGGACCTGCAAATTAAACTGACAAAAGAGAGATTAGCAAGAGAAAAGAGAGATTTAAAATGTACTTAAGGGAATTCACAGAAAGATGTAACTCAAGGAAGTGTTTAGAATTTGGGGCTTATACACCATCTTAATAGGGGAAAGGAAAAGGGAGAAGGGCACTTACAGGAAAATAAATGACTTCTTGCAAAGATAGGTGCATGCTTAGAAGAAAAGGTGGGAGACATGATAGTTTTATGACAGTGTCTCATCTCCCATGATGAGCCAGTGTTCCCAGTTGCAAGCTCTGGGACTCATGACGATTGAGTTCTTTTGAGTCCTTTTGGGAGACTCTGCTTTTAGGCAGAAAAGAGATTTCAGGAACTCAAACGCCTCTGCTCAAAATAGTCTTTAATGCCACAGTGGTGTGTTCGGGAACCCTTTACCACCAAAGGTAGCATGGTCTGTGGGGGACCATAGGGAGACCAAAATTTCCTATTTTCCTCCACACAGAGAGCTGAGTAGGTGGCCCAGCTTTGAGAAAGTGCAGTCCTGCCCCATCTGAGGTTTCTCTGAAGCATGACTAAGGGCACTACACCCTCATTTCCATGCAGCCCTCAGGGTATGGCCCACAGCATTCTCTTGCTAGGAAGTCAACGTCCTATCTATCTGGGAACTTTAGGAAATCTTATTGCTTCTAGGCAGGCTCTGCTGGAGTAAACAATTCCAGACCATGTTTTCTTCAGGGCTTTGGGAATATGCATAGCACTTCTA
This sequence comes from Aethalodelphis obliquidens, assembly GCF_003676395.1. NCBI lineage: Eukaryota > Metazoa > Chordata > Mammalia > Artiodactyla > Delphinidae > Aethalodelphis > Aethalodelphis obliquidens. The sequence goes on along the minus strand of NW_020837949.1, from coordinate 44,999,767 downwards.
ACTACTCTAAGACGATTCTATGTACAATCATAAAAGTTTTTTGGAGTTCAAGAAGAAAGTGAACTTCCTAGGGGTGTGTGTGTGTGTGTGTGTGTGTGTGTGTGTGTGCGCGCGCGCACTTTCCAGATGGAAGGAAGGTAAAACAGATAAGGTGATAGAATTTCCATTGTTAGATGCCTCTCGCTTGTCTGTGAAATACACACGAAGGAGCTATACTGAGCCACGAATACTGAAAACACTTGAGGGTTTTGCCACGTGTGAAAACGTTACCCTTTGAAAAATCCAAGGCCCGCCCCGGGCCACACATGTCGGATCCGGAGCTCAGCTGTTAGGCAGCTCCTCACCTGCGCCAACAGCAAAAGCAAAAGGGGTACGGCACAGACATTGTTTAAAATGAGTGCGTTAAAAATACCATCTCAGCTTCACAAGTTTATGGAACAGTGAGGAGGCATCCTCATTTATGTACCCGGGTGAAGGTAATTCTGGGAGAAATGCACAAGCCAGTTCAAAGTCTCATTGGATTATACAACAGCAGCTTTGAATCTCAGTGCTTAAGATTTTAAAGAACCAGCAACTCCTTGGGCCCCAAGGAGCAAAGCTACGTGGGATAGAACGGGACAGAGGCAGGCAGCCCCGTCAAGGTTTGACTTTGGTGGTGGCTTCCTCTATAAGATGGAGCGACAGGACTGTTGTGTGGGATGAAAGAGATCTGTTCACGAGGAAAGCTTCCCTAAGTGCTGAGAAAAGAAACTATGGGTGTGTTGAAGGGAAGGATGCAAGGACTCCAGAAGAAGACCTGACTCTGAGGGTCCGTTTCCAGTTAAGGATGTGGGTGATAATCTTGGTTCAGGTTTACTTTAGAAGCCGTGTGAGTTTTGTTTTCTCCCCGGCATGGTCAACTCCGAAAGAAACTAAGTCAGGTTCATGAGCTTGGTCTTCCTCTTCAGAAGGCATCTGTTTTGTGCCCCCAGGCAAACATTTTACAAAGGGCTTTCTTGACTGCTGTTAACTGCAACCTTAGCTGCCTACCAGCCCACTGACCCTTCCTCCCCCTTGTTTGACACAAGCTTGGCTTGGCCAGGCGCCATTCCAGGGGCACATGCCTAATGGGCTTGTCTAGGACTCACAGACCTTCTGAAAAGGGAGATCATAGCCGTAAAGCCAGTGGTATATTTGCTTCGAACCAGACCCTCTGTTGTCTCCATTTTTTATTTCTCTGACTATTTACTACTTTATTCTGCAACTAGCCTTTGAGGTATAGTCAGAACTGTCAATGTTTCTGAAGTTCCTGCCTCCAGAGGTGGTGGGGTGGGAGGTTGAGACGAGAGGAAAGGGTTAAGAAAGGCAGCCAATATGGTGGCCCCTTGGGAAGATAACCTCTAGTATTTACTCCTGAAAAGTGGGACAGTTGGCAAACCAGCCAGAAGTCAGGGGAAAGGATTGTAAAAACATAAGAAAGAGGAAAATCACTCAACATGTGTTGATTATGAATTTTAATTACTGAGTGATCTGTTCAGTCAAACAGGCTGGGAAAGAAATGTGGGCAAGAAGAGCTCTATGAATGTTACAGATGATAAAATTCAGTTTTTAGGAAATGCACAATTAGACTGTGTCTATACAACCCAAAGTAAAAGCAGATGTAGCCGTCGTCAGACAGTTTTGATTAATGGGGAAATTTGGAGCTTAAATTATCTGGTTCCGCCAGCTATGTTGATCAAATGAACTGGATCATTGCCAGATCTCCATTTCCTTCAGTGAGGTGTAGATACAACTTTTTGGGTGAGGCAGTTTCAGGGACAGAATTCATCATGTGAAGCAGCAGAGTCTAAGGGGAGGGGAAAAGCACCACAAAGCAAGTGATGATGTCATCCTTACATTTGGATACTCCATATGAGAGGTCATGGACTTAGTTTACTTCCTAATCACATAATCAGTTCAACAGGCCCCATAATCTCTGTATGGGACCATACTCCTTATTCTTCCTGGGAGTTGGTATCCAATTAGGAAAAAGGTCCTCATGATGTTGGTCTGTAATGAGGGGACTGAGTGACTAGGCAGAAGTAGAAGAGATGACAGAACCCTTCCACACCCAGGGAAGACCTCTTTCGTGATAGCTCATGCCAATGTTGGGGCTGGTGCCGTGAAGATGTACCATTTGCCATCTTAACTGACTGAACCAAAGTTCTCTCTTTATACGATTGTCTGCCCGCCAAAGTTTTCACTGAGCCACTCAGGTTTGATGATTTGTGTCTTGGAGGATGCTCTCGCAGAAACATATATCTGTAGAAGTAAGGCATTTTTGGAATATGGGTCTTTCAACATTAACTAAAGTGTCAAATGATCTTGAATGTCTTTTACTGCAAAATAATAGAAGCAAGTTAAAAATAAAAAGGAATAACCACGCTGGAAATCATTAATGATGAAGGGTGATTAGAAAATGGCTACGATAGCCCAAATGTCCAGCAATGGATGAAATGATGAGTAAATTGTAGTATGTACATACTAATAGGGTATCAGCCATGAAAAGAAATGAAGTACTGATACTTTCTACAACGTAGATGAACTTCAAAAACATGCTAAGTAAAAGGAACCAGGCACAAAGGGTTGCATATTATATGACTGCATGTATATGAAATATCAAAATAGGCAATGCCTCATTTAATTTGCCCTCAAATCATATGAAGTCAATAAGGAAACAGAGATCTACAAAGGGTAAGTAAATTTCCTCCAGAGGTTAGTAGTGGAGTTGGGGTTGGTGGTCTATTGCCAAGGGCTTCAGTGCTCTTAACCAGTACACCAGTGGTTTCTAGACCTCTAGATTTTACAAACTAATACAATTTCCAGAAACCAACATAAGGTAGTCATATTTTATTTTGTCTAGTATAAACATTGAGTAGCAAACAAATAATAAAAGCAAGAAAACCTACCACCATTATGCAATCAAATAAAAATATATTTTTATACCAAAAAGCAGAAGGACCTAATCTCAAAATAGAGAATTGTCTTTTGAAATGGATCTGTTTAGCTCTGTGAAAAATCTTGTCCTCATTTTGCTGTCCAGGAGGATTTCATAGTAGAGGCTGAGTTTTCTTTGCTGATGGCTGTTTGGGCAGCCAGCAATGAAGGTGGCCAGTGAGTGCTGGGGAGGGAAAGTCCCCATCTCTGTGCCCGTGCAAACCTCCCTCTCTGCCACCATGACCACTTTGTACATGGGACCATTGGACAAGTATTGGGGTGGCTGGAAAAGAAGAAGCTGATTGACACCCATCAGACAGGTCACATTGTCCACCAGATTCCTGAGATCGTCCTCCTCAGTGGATGTCCAATGGTAGAAATTTATGTGGGGCACAAATATCTTCCTATGCTGTGCCCATTCCTAGGAGTTACCTACCCACCTCCTCCTTTAGACCTCCTTGCCACCATTTTTCCAGTATCATTTTTTCCTAAAACTTGACCTCTGGCAAACCTTTTGAGCATTGCTCATGAATAATTGTAGATTCACATATGAAGCCTTCTCTCCTTGCAGATAAAGTGGACAACTAGATGTACTGCCCACAGTTTGGCTCCCTGGGAAGATTTTTCTCCTCTACTGCCTTCAGGGCTGTAACATAACCACCTTTCACCTCTGGCAGGTGCCAGTAGGCTGGAAAACACATCAGTAAACCTGCCCACGCATTCCCTTTCTCTGTTAACCGGTAATGGAGAGAACTCTCCAAGATATCACAGGTTCCGGCTGGGAAAGAGACAGCTCAGTATGAGGAGCAAGTACAGTGGGGGTCTGAGTCACCGTCTGTGCTCTTTACAGTCCCTTGCAGACTTGCTTGGGCAAAGTCTTAAGCAACCCATTTCCATTTGATGATGGAATACTGCTGTGCACATCCAATTTTCTGATCCAGTCAATCAGATCCCATCCAGTTCATGACAGGTAACCACTTGATGTTCCATGGTCAGGTGTTCAGACTCTATTAGGCTTGGTAGCAAGTCTGGATCTGACTTTCTAACAGAGTTGCCATTGGTAGGAGTTGGCATGGCCATACTCCAAACCCCAAGAGAGGTGTTCTGTGTTTGTCCTACTAGGACTTGCCAGAGAATCCGTGAGCATCCCTGTCTGCCGTAGACCCTTCCAGTCCAGTTGGATATGATTGGTCAGAAGGTCCAAGTGGCTAAGCAGTTTGAATGGCCGCCCATGTTTAATCAAAACTGCCAGCCTCACAGGTGATCCAGAACTTGGGTCAGAGCAGTATACCTCTGTTTTTTCTAGAATCCAAAGAGGCCCAACAAACCTAATGCTCTTTGGGAAAAATGGGTCAAGGTAAAATATTTGTCTTATACTTTAAAGAGATACCCTGCTATGCTCCCCAACTGCTGGACCCTTGGAACCTTCAGTAATATGGCAGGCCTCTGAAATTTTGTGGAGATTTTCTTCCGTAGTCTGGGATGCACATGTCTTTCTAAGACACCTGAAGTTCTTGCTACTCTCTGTTCTCCAGATCCAACTAGCATGATATCAGGGATGAACTGGACCAGAGAAATATTTTGCGGGACACCAAGGCAGTCAAGATACCTCTGGACTGTCTTATGACAGAAAGCAAGAGGGTAGACAGAAGCCTTGCAAAGTATACAGTTTTCCCTTCTACTTGAAGACAACCTATTTCCATGTATATTTTCTTATCCCTTCCCTGGTTTATTGGGGGTAATTACATGTGATGATTAAGCACTGCCATCTGGTTTCTATTACCCTGAGGTCCCATTATTTCCTTTGAAATCAGGAAGTTCAATGCCAGCTTCCACCTTTGTCTTCTGCATCACCACCTCAGGGACTTTCAAAGATGCTGGTTCTTCTCTTGTCAGTGCATTTCTAAATGCCTTGATAAAGCATTGTCCAGGTCCTCTCAGGGGAATGGTTAGGAGGTGATGATAATTTGATTGTTCATGATGGTAGCACATGCCATGGATTGCCAGTGTCTTATTTTTCCCTGGCAGGAAGTTTGTTTGTGCTTTCATGAAATATGTGGGCAACTCATTCCCAGAATCCCACTTTGAGGGTCTGTTTTCTAGAACTAACCTGTATTAGTCAAGGTCCTAGCAAGAAATAGATGACATACTTTAATGGGATAAAATAGAAGAGTTTAATAAGGGAAGCAATCCTCACCTTTAGACCTGAATAGGCAAGAGGAGGAAACTGTTACCAGAATGTGGAAAGTGCTACGTGGGAAATGGATTTCTGGCAGGAACTGTGGCCTTAAGTAGAGAAATGCAGCCAGTCCCCAAACCATATTCTGGCAGGGAAGAATAAGGTGGCTCCCTCTTCTTCCACACTTCAAACAATGTCCTCATTTAGACCTTTTAGGTTTTCTCTTTGGTTAAATGCAATTGGAAGCCAAAGAACAAGAGCTCCTAGCGTTCACCTCTGGAGGTAAGCCTACTGCACAGAGCACAGTGGAGAAGGGTGGAGAGTGGATCTGGAAGGGCAAATGGAGAACCCCAGCACTAAGGATGTTTCTGCATTCTGGAGTCATTGGGAAGTCATGACAACTTTTTTTGAGTAAAGACAATATTATTGGACTATGTTTTAGGATAAAGGTGGCATTAAAGTTTGGGTGATTTACAGAAGGGATATCTACCAGGAGACCAAAGTCTGAATGTCTATGACGTGAAGGTGTTGCAATGGGAATGGAGAGGATGGAGAAGAAGCTTGGAAGAAAAATATTCCGTGTATGTATGTCTTTTATGCCAATCAGGTGATAGACAGTTGGGGTTTGAAGACTAGAGCTTCTGTCTGATGCTGTATTAGTGAACCCAGTCAGGAGGCTGTGAGGACTGCCTGCTGCAGCAGATTGCCTCAGAGTTCTGCTTTTGAAGTTAGAAAGCCAAATAGATGTGAAGAGCATTTGGTGTCTCCTCATTTCTATGCACATGGAGATTTCATATTCATATCAAAGGAAGTCAGTTGTGTATGGAAAGGAGAAAGTAATTTATGTTGGGGTCCTTATTTGTCAAACTCTATCAGGATTTCCTTCTTCTTGCTTATGAAAATGACAGAATTCACTTTAAATGCTTTGACAGCATGTGATGAAACTTTTATTGCTACCAGAGGTGGTAACCATAAAAATAATATTAGCTAATATTTATTGAGTACTTACAATGATCCAGGCAGTGTGCTTTGCACTATGTCTTATTAATCACTGGCAACAAACCTATGAGGTGGCAGGTATTCTTTATTATTCCCATGTTACAGATAAGGAAGCAGAGACTTAGACAAGTTAAGTCTAAGTTCACATAGAGAAGAAGAGACAAAGTTAGTTCTCTAAGGCAGAACTGGCCAGCTCTAAAGGCCATATTCTTAACTTTTATTCTCTATTGTATCTCAATAAAATTTACGCTGATGATTGTCTATCGCCTGTTAACTATGTATGCTTACGTGTGTGTGTGCGTACTCAGTGCATTTGAATCTTTGGTTTTATCCAGTGCTGCCATCAAAGTCAGGTTTTTAAACATATTAATAGTTAATATGATTAATTTTCCATTGGATGAGAAATTGATCAGGCTTTGGCTGAGTTATTTGGGCATAGGTAAGAATGAACAGAAGAATTATAGCTAATGTTTACACCAAGCACTTACTTTGGGCCAGGCACCGTTTAAGTCCTTTACATATATTATCTCATTTTATCCTCACGACAGTTCTGGGAGAGAAATACCAACGGGGTTTTTCTGAAATTTAGCAATAATTAACAAGGTGGAAAAATTGCCCTCAGATTGAAAGGCTGTATTAACACTTGTTTTAACATTTCCACATAAAATGACCCTTTGGAAACAGAATTTTGTCAGGACTAGTCAATTACCCATCCATACTTTCAGGTTTACTCATTCACTCAGAAACTGCTGCCAGCTAATATTTATTCAGTTCTATTCTCAGTAATGGGTCTATTTTCAGTAATGGACCAGGCTGATGGATAAAACATAGCGCCTGCTTTTGAGATGCCTACATCTTAGCGGAGGGAGAACTGAGGTCCATCCACACGCCGCCAACACTTCCTGCCCTGGTGAAAAGCCGGTAAGAGAAACTGGATGGATCCAACCTTGATTGAGGAAGGGATACGATAACTAACAGTTTCTTAACATTTAAATTGAATTGTTAGTTCAATTTTGGTTGCTATCTTGGAGTTGTGATTACGCTGCTTTGTCCTAAATCGGGAGTATTGCCCTTCCTGACCTCTAACTCTAACCAAATTCTTGCCTTCCTGCTTGACTCACAGGTACAGAAAGCTAACCCCATTCAAATATTTTCTTTAAATGGGACTATTTTTCACTAGAAACAAGAAAATAACATCCTCATTTACCAATGTCTATTCTACCACTAATATGAGAGCTACACACAATTCTTTAAGCAGTCACTGAGGAGTAGTAAATGCCATTTAGTCGCCCCCTTGAGCAAGGACAGTTGGGTAACCCTGTTAATACTTCTGATGGTCCCCGCGCCTTTAGGAAAAAAGAGGGAAAAAGAAGTTATTTCTTAATGTGTCAGTGAAAATTTCCCCTGTACATTAGGTTAAGATATTTTCGTACTCAACCTGCATCAGAGTGGTGCAACCCATTATGTTGATCATAAAATATTAGTCCCCAGGAAGAGTTTAGCTAAGAACACTTGCTAGAGCAGCAGTGTAGTCTGCAAATCGTTTGTGCAAACCATTGCTTCCATACAGCACCAAACTTATCCAGGGAGAAGAAATCACATTTCATCAGAGAACAGGTTTTCCATCTGATTTGTGCTCAGAACATGTAAAAAACATAGCAGATTGCATGCTGCATTGACTTAGGAACATACATATGCATTAAATCACTTATGTTTTACTCTTTTATGATGCATTGGTGAATTGTATTTCTTTTGCATTTGTAATTAGAAGGCGGAACAGATGTGATGGCTTCGTTTAAAGTGATATGTCCATTAAAATAACCTATACTACCAAGTAATTGTTTCCTCTAACAAGGGAGTCTGTCCATTGCGATGCCTTTTTTTGAGCCATTTAAATAGACAATGAGGAAAAACATGCATGTCTTTAGGAAATGTGGATTGATGATGGAAGTCAGAAATTTTTGTGATGGGGTTCAACTATTTTTATATATTGGTTGTTGCTTGTTTTTGTTGTTTTCTTCTTTTTATTCAGAGATGGGACATCATCAAATAAACATTCATTCCTTCAACATCACTTTTTATTCTCAAACTGAGACAAATAATCAGACCTGTCTGTATTTCCAAAGAGACCAAGACGTTTTTATTTTAGCAAGTTGCAGTACAGTAAACCTGAATACTCCACTATCACACGCTTGGTGATCAAATGTAGTTGATATTAGCACCAGCCCTTTGAACCTAAATAAAATGTAGATTTTTATTTTGATCAATACAGCTTTCTGGAGATCTGCAGTTATGCTTGATTGAGACAGACTGTGACAGCCAACGCAATAGCCAGCAGACAATTCTTTAATATGTGAACTCAACTGACCCAATTACCCACCTCCAGCCCCAATGCAAATAACATCTGCGGCAGCCTTTTCACCATTTTATTCTTGCAACATCAATGCACTTGTGATAAAAAAATTTAACTAAAATTAGTCTTTGTAGAACAGATGCATAGTAATACCTTGTACCACTATAATTAAACAGCTCTGTCTCTGAGTCACCAATGCTTGTAGACACATCCTCAAGTTCAAAGTTGACAATTTCTTTAAAGGGAAATTTAATATTGGGAACACCACATGGTCTGTACATAGCTTAAAAAGACAGTATGGTTTCATACAAATTCCGTTTAAGATACATTACTGCCAAAAATAACAATCCTTTCTTGACATAAAGCATGCGGAAAGGCTTTATATGGGAAGAAATGTTGCAATGAAATGTTATGATGATTATGATGTCCAATCTAATAACTGACGCTTCTGTATAGAAGGAGGCTGCTGAAAGCACTAGTATTATGCCCTATGAAGCAGGTGGAAAGAAAATCCTTTCAAACTCCTTTAACCAGATTCCTGAGATGGTCAGCATAGTTGTACAATTGAACACTAGCAAAGATATTTTGAGGCTTACTTCTCCTTGCTTGATGGTTTTATAGGGGAGGAAAAAGTTAGGGTCTCTGGCTGAATCTGAACATTAAATTAACAAAGACAGATTAACAGAGAAAAGTATGAAAATTCACCAAGTTTAAGTTTTATGTGACATGGAAACCTTCATAAGGAAATGAAGACGCGAAGAAACAGTTTGACTTGAGAATTTTTATGCTGGGTTTGATGTGGAGTGGGCAGTCATGCAGAGATATGATAGGTTATGGAGTATGAAGTAAGTGTAGCAAACGGGGAAACTTAGCAAGACCCGTTTGTTAGGACAGTGTCCCCTTGTCTTCCAAGATAAGGATGCTCTCCTTTCTTCCATGTGTAGGGAAGGGACGTCTCACATGAAAGTTTATGACCTGTTTCAGGGAAGCAGGGTGGGAGGAAAGTCAAAGGGACTTTCCCGCTTCTGCTGTTTTCTCAAACTTCTTCAGCTTTAAATATTCAATATGCCAAGTGCCGTATTTTGGGGTAGTGTGTTTGCATGTACTGCAATATAGAAGAAAGGCTAGCTTTCTGTTTCTGCTGTGGAAGTTTATCACTATTTCATGTTTTCCGTGTTTCACTAGTCATGACTCTGATTTTCTATTTCTATAATAAACATATTGAATGTACACTATCTGTTGATAGTAGCTCTCAAATCCTATCTGGAAGGAGATATACAGACACTCTCAGATCGATGATTGTGAATGGATTTGACCAAGCAAATAAAACCTTTGATGCTTCCTAACCATTGATTTTCCATTTACAAAAGAGAAATAATGATAAATTTTCTTCAACTGCATTATATGCTCTGTGTTTCCTATAAATCCATATTTTATAAATTCTTTAAAGGTTTATTCAAAATGCCAATTAAGTAGTTGTTGGCAAAAGATTGATAGATATTAACAGCAAAGATGTTGCAATAGGAATAATAAACTCAATTTATTAAATTGATATCTTATTGGTTAGTTAATTATTTCTGGATATCATATAAACAGACACTCAGGAAGCATGTTAGGGAGCCTCTATTCTACAGTAGCCAAAAATGCACAGAAGGTTCAATACTCTATAAAGCTTACAACCGCTCATAAATCCACTTACATAAAGTATCATATCTCCTTCAAGCTCAGGGGCTTGGGGAATGAAAAGGAAGAGTTTAAAGGTAGTTCTCTTATCAAGGAGGAAGTCATCTTTTGGGGACCCTTCTCAGCCCATCCTTTCAATAAGCATCACCTCCTGTGGGGTCACAACTGTGAGCCCTGGCAACCACATTTGTATGTTGGGACAGATTCTGCCCTTCTGCCCTCAGCAGATCAGGTGGGCACTGGGTGGTCCTTGCATGTGGCTGTAACCAGGGATATTTAAACACAAGTGTTGCAGGTCAGCCTTGTGCAGAGAGAAACAGAAAGAAGAGGCCATGCAATGTATCAGCAAGAATAGTTTTATGGCTTTGATGTTTGTATCAATGTTCTATCACTGATGCAGTGGAAATATGAAAAACCAGTGTTTACTAATGTAAACTCTTTTGAGTTCTTTGACTGAAATTCTACTGCTTCCTGGGAAAAGAGGTTAGATTGGATCACTTCTAGGACCAATACTCTATGTAGCTGTATTTGATTTTTTTCTTCATATTTTATGAGAATACATTTATTTTCCTTAAAGGAAATTTTGAGGCTAGCAATAGCTAGTAGCCACTAAGTTCTTTGATTTTTGAAACTTTTATTTAGATTTACTGTAGCGAAGAAGAAATTAAGATTCCTGTGTCGTCTTCTGATAATGCAAGTAAAAATGGATCTACTTTATTGTCTAAAACGGGGAATCCTTTCATCTGTTCCCTTGAAAATTTTAATTATTTAAATGGAAGGAATTTTTTTCAAGTTTCTGCAACAGCTACGGTGGCTGAATAGAGATTTTCCAACAAGTAGAAGCTCTTCTCTTGCCTCTCCAAAGAATGCACCGTTTACTTCTCTTTTTTTTTTTTTTTTTTTTGCGGTACGCGGACCTCTCACTGTTGCGGCCTCTCCCGTTGTGGAGCACAGGCTCCGGACGTGCAGGCCCAGCGGCCATGGCTCACGGGCCCAGCTGCTCCGCGGCATGTGGGATCCTCCCGGACCGGGGCACGAACCCACGTCCCTGCATCGGCAGGCGGACTCTCAACCACTGTGCCACCAGGGAAGTCCCATTTACTTCTCTTTTGACCCTTGTTCCTTAAATGTTCCCTGTGTCCTTCGCCCAAACCTCTCTTCCGTTTTCCTGTTATTTCTCTTGGCAATTTAATCCCCTCTTATGGCTTCAGTGATGATCCAAAATTTGTATCTTCACGCTTAGTCCTAAGTCTGTAAATGTCCCAAGCATATACAAGCAAACTTTCCCCAAAGCAAATATATTATACATTTCCAAACAAAGATTGTGTGTATATAATATGTATGTATATATGTTGTGTGTATACATATCCCAATTTACATGTCTACAATTCTGTATCTCCAACCACATTTAAAATTGTCAGTCCCCAGGAGCTCTAAAACTGTACTGGTCATCATCCTTCCTAGACCTGTTTTTCCTTTTTGTTTATTTATTTTTATTTTATTTATTTTTGGCTGTGTTGGGTCTTCGTTGCTGTGCGTGGGCTTTCTCTAGTTGCACTGAGCGGGGGCTACTCTTTGTTGCAGTGCATGGGCTTCTCATTGCGGTGGCTTCTCTTGTCGAGGAGCACAGGCTCTAGGCGCACGGGCTTCAGTAGTTGTGGCATGCAGGCTCAGTAGCTATGGCTCGTGGGCTCTAGAGCGCAGGCTCAGTAGTTGTGGCACACGGGCTTAGTTGCCCTGTGGCATGTGGGATCTTCCCGGACCAGGGTTCGAACCCGTGTCCCCTGCACTGGCAGGCGGATTCTTAACCACTGTGCCACCAGGGACGCCCTAGACCTGTTTTTCTACTCTCTTCCTATTTCTGTAGTCAATTCCATCGTCTCATCTTCCCAGACCCCAAGCAGAACCTCCTGGCTGTCTTTCAGCTCTTCAGTTCTTTTTCTATCCCTTGCCTCCCATAGCAAAGCCATCTGCTGAGCCCCAGTGACTTTACCTCTTCTTCAGTGTCTGTCTTTTCTGAACCTTCTACTTCACCCCCTTACTCTGCTCTACTGCATTGGGTTGCCAGCTGTTCTGCCCCAACTCAGAATGCTTTCCTCTTCCAACTGATTATTACCTGATTTCCAGATTAATCTTTTTCAAGCACAGTTCTGATTTTGTTACAGTGCCGCCAAGGTATTTCAGTGGCTTTCGTTTGCATTCAGCCTAAAATCCAAGCTCGCTATTTGGCCTTAACGTACACTTTTGGTCTTTTCTCCTACTTTCGCAGCCATGTGCTTGACATGCTTTTCCCACTGAAAAACACCTAGCTTCTCCAACTACGTGTGGCCATTTTCTACTCCAAACGCCATTACAGAAGCCACCTAGATAAAGCTTTCTCCAAGGCTCCCAGCTGGAAGGATGCTTCCAGTTCCCTGAATCCACGTAGTTTTTGTTTTTCTTTTCTCTATCTCATTGGTTTACCAGAGCTGCCAAAACAAAGTACAAAGACTGGGGGACTTAAACAACAGAAATTTATTTTCTCTCAAATCTGGAGGCCTAGAAGTCTGCGATTAAGGTGTTGGCAGGTTTGAGGCCTTTTTCCTTGGCCTAGACATGGCGGTCTTCTCCCTGTGTCTTCACGTGGTCTTCCCTCTGTGTGTGTCAGTGTCCTAATCTCCTCCTCTTAAAAGGACAGCAGTCATATTGGATTAAGGTCCACCCAAATCACCTCATTTTAACTTAATTACTCCTTTAAAGAAACTGTCTCCAAATACAGTTAAATTCTGAGGTACTAGGGGTTGGGGCTTCAACAGACACAATTCAGTCCCTAACACCTATCTTTGCAGCATGTCTCACTTTTTTGTGTACATATCATAACTTTCCAAATTTATTCTTAATATGAGAGGGCAGGGTCCACATTTCCTCCATGACATGACTATGCACATCCCATAAACACTCAACACAGTACCTTGCACACAAGAGATATGTAATACTTTTTTTAAGATGAAAAGAAAATAAATTGAACTTTCTTTAAGGTACATCTGGTATGTAAATAATAAAGACTATGTTAAGACAAATCAGTTTGGGCAGGTGTCAATTATTTGGATAATTCTTGCAAATACAGCTACTGAGAAACATGAAGTCTTTTAGCCAAGATTTTGCACATCGTTAGCGTTAGTTACACTAACCAACTAACTAACTAGCTGATGTGTACTCTGCCACAAAGTATATTCTTTGGTCTGAATTATCTGACTAGCATTTCACAATGAGTATTGCCAAATGTCATATTCAAAGCGTTACAGAACGGGCACGGACTATAAAAAAACTTAGTTTTGTCTCATGGCCAATCTGTCTAATATAGAAACTCAATTCTAGCATATAATTACAAATTGATACATTGCTGTGGATGGATGGAAGATTCCTCAGGACTACTGAAATATTTGGGAGATACAGATCAATGACTAAAAATGACATAGGTAATTAAGGATGGGCTAGTGGAGTACCCTTCCTTTTAAAATCAGCATATATGGATCTTTTGAGATGTTGATCCATGTTTGCCCTTGGAAAATTTGCATTAAAAAGCCTGCAGAATTAAGAAATATAAATTGGTGCAATTGGTACATAATATTGCTTCTGACTTTTACAAATGCCTATATTAGGATAATTAGCCAACTCAAAGTAGCTTGAGAGAGAGAGAGAGAGAGGACTTTTAGGCTCCTCTAACTGAGAAGTTTCAGACAAGCTGAGCATTAATTTTAACATCAACTTTCTGACTCTCGCCCTCTCTCTCTCCATCTCTGTCTTTCTCCCCTACTTCTCAGTATGCAGGCTTTTATCAGGAAAGAGCACACTCATCACAGAAACAAAGATGGTCCCTGTAGCTCCATAGACCCTTATTAATCATCATTTTAGAAGGAGAAAGAACCTCTTTCCTCTGACATACATATCAGCCCCCTCTTCAGGACTCTGAAAAGGGCAGGGTGGGGAGTTGGGTCTCCTGAAGTCAGTGGCAGGTGGGGAGGAAGTACAGATCCAAAGAAAGAGAAGTGCAGGTGAGGCAAAAAATAACAGAAGCCTCCCACAACTGCTGAACTATTTACAAACAAAATCTGTTTAACCTCTTTCTTGGGAAAATTCCCATCTTTTTTTTTAACTCAAAGTACATCAAAGTGGCAAAGATAATCCTTTTAAAGATAGGAAATCCATAAGAGAGTAAAACTTAATGCAATACAGTTAAATGAAATAAAGATAGGAAGTCCAGATAGTATTTTGTGATTAAACTAAATGCTGCTGCATAATAAAAATGTTAGGTGTTGGATGTATTCTGGCCTTCCAAGGTGAGCTTTTAAAGAGTGGTAATGGTAGCTAGGTACATTAGAATACTTAAAAGCTTTGGGGTAAAGCAAACAATCTGAATATGTTTTCTGCTTCCAAATCTTGCTCCTGCTGCTTGCTTATTGGAATTTTTCATTTCTTTCTCTTTTTATTACTTGAGCAAAAGGGACTGAATTTCTTTGGATTTTGCTTCATTCACTTGTCAGATGAGGCTATACTTTTCTTGGGTGGTGGATGCAAGGGTTAAAGAGATGATGCACATAAAACACGTGTCGTGGAGTAGATTCTCAATAAAGGGTAGTTTTCCAGCATGACGAATACTCTTAACACAGTCAAGTTTGATTTCCCTTTCCCTTTATTAGCCATTTTTCCCAGTTGACAGTATACAATACAAATGGCAGCAAAAGTAGTTTGTTCAGGTGGTATATGGACTAGGAACAAAATGAATAATAAACTACGCTCACCATATTTCTGCTAATGAAAAAGACAAGCATATAAAAAAATTAATTACACCTTGTTATATGTCAGAAAGCCAGTAGAAAGGAAAGACAGAGCTGGACACCCACTGAGTCACAATCATGGTAAGGCGAACATTTTGATAAGAGAGAACATTGTACGTCACGTTGTCCCCATCACTCTGTCAGTCATTGGTGACGCGGCCATATGAGGCCCGAAACAGCGCACAGCTGCTCAGCACAGCATCCAAACCAAAGAATACAGCAAGGTCTTATATGTTGACCCATTATTTAAAAAATTCAAAATCATATTTTCCGTTAATAGTGGAAAAATGGGTTGAGTACTTTACTGTAGCTTTGGATTTTGTGTTCAATATTTAAAGATGACATAACTTCCCTACACTTTTATTTCTCGAAAATAGGTTACTGGCAGGCTGAAAAATGTTTTTGAATATCTCTGAAAAAGATTCCCTTCCACTTGTAAAATGGCAAACCTCTCTTATAAGCCTATGGAAAGAATATTTAAGAGAGAGTGTTCGATAATGTTAGTTTTATCTAACTGTTGCTTCTTTGGGCCCACAACTGAGATTAAATGACAGGAATGGGATTTTCATCAGAAGAAATCATTCTGGAAGTTAGAGGAAAAACAGAAAAAAAAAAAAACTGAATTAATTTACACAGCCTAACATATGATCATAATTTTCTTCGCATGTGTTTATTGTTGGTAAAATTAAGAAAAATTCATATTTTAATCTGAAGTATATTCTCGTGAAATGTATGTGGCTGTGGAGTTAAATGTTTATGGAAACTTTTCAGTTTTTGCTGTTCAGCCTGCTTTCAAAATATTCAAATATATTTGGCTTTTGTAACTTCGCTAATTAAACCTTCTAAAACAGATGGAATTATAGAAATTAGAGGTATCATTTTAATTGGTTTACGATCTATGTGACACACAGTGCCATTCATACTGTATAAAATATATACGAATGGCTTGATAGAGATAGCATGCCAATTAATTTTTCTTTAACTCTTTCAATTAAATCTTGTTGTCTTTGTTATTTAATCCCCTTTCCTTTAACCTGGCTCCAGGCAAGTCTGGTCAACCCTAACTGTGAAGATACAGGTTGTAACCTGAACCATATTGGAGAGTTTCTTTTTTTTTTTTTTTTTTCTTTTGCTGTACGCGGGCCTCTCACTGTTGTGGCCTCTCCCGTTGCGGAGCACAGGCTCCGGACGCGCAGGCTCAGCGGCCATGGCTCACGGGCCCAGCCGCTCCGCGACATGTGGGATCCTCCCGGACCGGGGCACGGACCCGTGTCCCCTGCATCGGCAGGCGGACTCTCAACCACTGCGCCACCAGGGAAGCCCCTTGGAGAGTTTCTTTTAGGATGACTGAAGGGTGGAGAGAATCTGAATTTACCTTCTTTGTAAAGAAAATAAATGACTTTAAGCCTTTAAGCCTGCGTGTGGCAGCCCCCTGGCGCGTTGCATAGATTAATCTTTCCTTTTAAAATATGATTGCCTAATGTATGTGAGCAACCATATTCCTCCGATTTTCTGGAATACCCTTGATTTCAAATATTCTGTTTTATCATCCCACTAAGAACACTTGCATCTATCAGATCTCATGTTCAGATGTTTGAGTTGAGATGGGGAGCTATAATCTCTGTACATAGATTTTTAGAAGATTTGTATAGGCTGCTTCATGTGTGTCTGTGTGCCTGAAGATCAAGAATCTGGTTGAATGAAGCTCACCCCAACCCTCAAAGATTCTAATTTTAAGGCCCACAACGAAGGCCTTGATTAAATAAACCTGGTTTACCCAGCAAAATAACATGCTGTTTTGAAAGAAAAACACTATACTATCTTTTTTGGGCTAATTTTTAACAAAATTAAACTTGACTGTTTCTTTCAAATATCTCAAGTTGCCATTTCAATGTGATTTTAAACACACTATTCCCCTTTGTTGCCATGGTAACAGGTTTGGGCCCTCATGGGTGACAGGATAGTATCACAGGACTGGTTCCTGTTTGAACACCCATGTTCACTGGGTCTTGCCTTGCAGTGCGAGGACAGGAGGTTGGAATCACCGCACTTCCCACAGCAAGGTAAACCCATGTATCAAATCACACTCAGAGCTGGGAAAATCGCCCACAGCAGGGACAGATTACCTCTTAGAGTCACTATGGAAAACGATTCAAATTCTAGCTTTAATGATCCCAGATAGAGCCCTTCTCCTCCCCACCAATGTGACATTTTGCAGACATTTTATATATCAAGGAAATATTTAATTGAAACGTGCTTCTGAGAATGCCTACCGAGCTGGCTCTAGGCATCTTGCAGTGTTGCAGGGGTCAATTAAAAGAACGAATCAACTGTTTTTAAAACTTTAAAATATTTTTTAAAAAAAGGTGGGGTAAAGAAAGTGGACAAAAAGTAATGTTAAATAGCATGGAGCATGACTAATGGCGCTAGCATGTTAAAATCATTGGGAAAATGTCCTTGGAAGACAAATGAATTTTCAGCAGAATAATTAACTTAATTAACAAATTTGCATGCATATTCATCAGGCTATTGAAGTCTTTCCAGCCCAGCTTGATGAACGTTGGTGTAATAATTGTCTCATTTACATTCTGCAATCTACTACAATTTAGGGCATGCAAAAAAAGCCGACCTCTTCCCTTTGACGTTCTTTAGAACACACACACTCCTAATAACAGGGCCATCACCCAGTCAGTGGCCTTAAGTTCTGGCCTTTTGAGAGAAACCCCCCCAGAACAGCTGAATATGGTTTCCCCAGCCCCCAGCCTTCCTCTTCTTTTTTTTTTTTTTTTCCTTTTGGCCCAGGTTCTCTGTTTTTGCCTCTGCTTGCTCTCCTGGGTAAATCTTGGCACCAGTTCTGACTTCAAATCTCCTGGGTCGCCAGACTGCATCATGTAAAAATTGCCATTTCCCTCTATCTCTGCAGGGCAATCTTTAAAGGCAGCAAGGTGTGACGCTCCAGACTGGCAGCTTGGCAAGACGGAGCCCATGGATACCAGCACACGGGAATCTGGACCGTTCACTCTGACAGCAGTCAGCACTGGGAACAAAAGGAATGGAGGGGAAAAAAAAAGAGCAAATGTATTTTTACATATTGTAGGCATATGGCCACAAGACCAGCAGAAATATATTTAATTACCAATTGCGTACATTCAGGAGAAAAACAGTGGGAAGGGAGGAAAAAAAACTGTGTACACAGCAATATTATTCTACTTTAACTTTTCACCTCGTTTTTGTTGTTTTGTTTTGTTTTGTTTTTTAGATGAAGACGATGGGGACGTTGATTAGAATTGCGAAGGGTTATCTGCTGGAATCCTACCAAAGGTGATGCGGGTTTTGACATGCCTTCCTGAATGGCGTAACATTACATAAGAAAATATAAAAGTTTTCTTTTAATTATTTTAATTATAAAATAATTGTACGAAGGTATTTTGGGGGGCCTGGTCGGGGGGACCTACCTGAAATACAACAATTAGATAATCTTACTGTTCTGTTAAAACTATACTTCTGATGTTACACATTCGTTTGGGCCTTAACAATGAACAAACCACCTTTGAAAATTTATAGTTTTGTTCTTTCTTATGAAATCAGAACAGTTCAGCCCCCATTTACTGTCTGCTAGGAAGCAGGCACTGTGCTAGCCAGTGGGATGAACCAGATCTACTCCCTGCACTCGAGAAGCTCATAGTCTAAGATGGAAGACAAGTACACATATGTATAATTACACTATTAAATTATTAAAGATATTAAAATATAACAAAAATTAAAAGTATAAGTATAGGGACTTCCCTGGTGGCACAGTGGTTAAGAATCCGCCTGCCAAACCGGGACCCCGGTTCGATCCTTGGTCTCGGAAGATCCCACATGCCGCGGAGCAACTAAGCCCGTGTGCCACAACTACTGAGCCTGCGCTCTAGAGCCTGTGGGCCACAACTACTGAGCCCATGTGCCACAACTACTGAAGCCCCCGCACCTAGAGCCCTTGCTCCACAACAAGAGAAGCCACCACAATGAGAAGCCTGTGCACCGCAACAAAGAGTAGCCCCCGCTCGCCACAACCAGAGACAAGCCCGTGTGCAGCAACGGAGACCCAAAACGCAGCCAAAAATAAATAAAATTTAAACATAGTATAATTATAGTACACATACTAAAATATGTGCGTGTTATTAGGTAGGTATATTGATCCAGGGACCAGAGAGAATTGACTCTTACTTCAGCCTGGGATTCAGTCACCCAGGAAGGCCAGGGAAGAGTTCATTAACCCCTGGAAGAGTTAATGAAAATGTGCTTTTGGTCTGAGCAAGAGAGTAGATAAGAGGTCTCATGGAGCCCGCTGATCCTGTTGATTCTGTTTCCTCTGTGCCCTCTGAGGAGTGCTGGGGAGGGAGACCTTCAGCAGTAGGAGAGGCAGCAGCCCCAGCATTGAGGTAGGGTTGGGAGACTTGGCTGTATGATCAAGTTAGTAGCCATGGACTCTAGTTAGGAAGAGGAATCCCAAGGACCAAGGCAGGTAGACCTGATCCACCAAATTAGTGGCCAGGCCATGAGTTTCCCAGCCGTGATTAATATCTGGCAGGTATGCCTCTCAGGTTGACATTTCTGAAAATCATGTGGGCTGTTCTCTTCCTTTTTCTTTTTTTTTTTTTCATTTTAACATCTTTATTGGAGTATAATTGCTTTACAATGGTATGTTAGTTTCAGCTTCACAACAAAATGAATCAGTTATATATATACATATGTTCCCATATCTCTTCCCGCTTGCGTCTCCCTCCCTCCCACCCTCCCTATCCCACCCCTCCAGGCGGTCACAAAGCACCGAGCTGATCTCCCTGTGCTATGCGGCTGCTTCCCACTAGCTATCTACCTTACGTTTGGTAGTGTATGTATGTCCATGCCTCGCTCTCGCTTTGTCACCGTTTACCCTTCCCCCTCCCCATAGCCTCAAGTCCATTCTCTAGTAAGTCTGTGTCTTTATTCCTGTTTCACCCCTAGGTTTTTCATGACATTTTTTTTTCTTAAATTCCATATATATGTGTTAGCATACGGTATTTGTCTCTCTCTTTCTGACTTACTTCACTCTGTATGACAGACTCTAGGTCTATCCACCTCATTACAAATAGCTCAATTTCGTTTCTTTTTATGGCTGAGTAATATTCCATTGTATATATGTGCCACATCTTCTTTATCCATTCATCCGACGATGGACACTTAGGTTGTTTCCATCTCTGGGCTATTGTAAATAGAGCTGCAATGAACATTTTGGTACATGACTCTTTTTGAATTATGGTTTTCTCAGGGTATATGCCCAGTAGTGGGATTGCTGGGTCATATGGTAGTTCTATTTGTAGTTTTTTAAGGAACCTCCATACTGTTCTCCACAGTGGCTGTATCAATTTACATTCCCACCAACAGTGTAAGAGGGTTCCCTTTTCTCCACACCCTCTCCAGCATTTATTGTTTCTAGATTTTTTGATGATGGCCATTCTGACTGGTGTGAGATGATATCTCATTGTAGTTTTGATTTGCATTTCTCTAATGATTAGTGATGTTGAGCATTCTTTCATGTGTTTGTTGGCACTCTGTATATCTTCTTTGGAGAAATGTCTATTTAGGTCTTCTGCCCATTTTTGGATTGGGTTGTTTTTTTGTTATTAAGCTGCATGAGCTGCTTATAAATTTTGGAGATTAATCCTTTGTCAGTTGCTTCATTTGCAAATATTTTCTCCCATTCTGAGGGTTGTCTTTTGGTCTTCTTTATGGTTTCCTTTGCTGCGCAAAAGCTTTTAAGTTTCATTAGGTCCCATTTGTTTACTTTTGTTTTTATTTCCATTTCTCTAGGAGGTGGGTCAAAAAGGATCTTGCTGTGACTTATGTCATAGAGTGTTCTGCCTATGTTTTCCTCTAAGAGTTTGATAGTTTCTGGCCTTATATTTAGGTCTTTAATCCATTTTGAGCTCATTTTTGTGTATGGTGTTAGGGAGTGATCTAATCTCATACTTTTACATGTACCTGTCCAGTTTTCCCAGCACCACTTATTGAATAGGCTGTCCTTTCTCCACTGTACATTCCTACCTCCTTTGTCAAAGATAAGGTGACCATATGTGCGTGGGTTTATCTCTGGGCTTTCTATCCTGTTCCATTGATCTATATTTCTGTTTTTGTGCCAGTACCATACTGTCTTGATTACTGTAGCTTTGTAGTATAGTCTGAAGTCAGGAAGCCTGATTCCTCCAGCTCCGTTTTCCATTCTCAAGATTGCTTTGGCTATTCGGGGTCTTTTGTGTTTCCATACAAATTGTGAAATTTTTTGTTCTAGTTCTGTGAAAAATGCCAGTGGTAGTTTGATAGGGATTGCATTGAATCTGTAGATTGCTTTGGGTAGTAGAGTCTTTTTCACAATGTTCATTCTTCCAATCCAAGAACATGGTATATCTCTCCATCTATTTGTATCATCTTTAATTTCTTTCATCAGTGTCTTATAATTTTCTGCATACAGGTCTTTTGTCTCCTTAGGTAGGTTTATTCCTAGATATTTTATTCTTTTTGTTGCAATGGTAAATGGGAGTGTTTTCTTGATTTCACTTTCAGATTTTTCGTCCTTAGTGTATAGGAATGCCAGAAATTTCTGTGCATTAATTTTGTATCCTGCTACTTTACCAAATTCATTGATTAGCTCTAGTAGTTTTCTGGTAGCATCTTTAGGATTCTCTATGTATAGTATCATGTCATCTGCAAAGAGTGACAGCTTTACTTCTTCTTTTCCGATTTGGATTCCTTTTATTTCCTTTTCTTCTCTGATTGCTGTGGCTAAAACTTCCAAAACTATGTTGAATAAGAGTGGTGAGACTGGGCAACCTTGTCTTGTTCCTGATCTTAGTGGAAATGCTTTCAGTTTTTCACCATTGAGGACGATGTTGGCTGTTGTTTTGTCATATATGGCCTTTATTATGTTGAGGAAAGTTCCCTCTATGCCTACTTTCTGCAGGGTTTTTATCATAAATGGGTGTTGAATTTTGTCAAAAGCTTTCTCTGCATCTATTGAGATGATCATATGGTTTTTCTCCTTCAATTTGTTAATATGGTGTATCACGTTGATTGATTTGCGTATATTGAAGAATCCTTGCATTCCTGGAATAAACCCCACTTGATCATGGTGTATGATCCGTTTAATGTGCTGTTGGATTCGGTTTGCTAGCATTTTGTTGAGGATTTTTGCATCTATGTTCATCAGTGATATTGGCCTGTAGTTTTCTTTCTTTGTGACATCCTTGTCTGGTTTTGGTATCAGGGTGATGGTGGCCTCGTAGAATGAGTTGGGGAGTGTTCCTCCCTCTGCTATATTTTGGAAGAGTTTGAGAAGGATAGGTGATAGCTCTTCTCTAAATGTTTGATAGAATTCGCCTGTGAAGCTATCTGGTCCTGGGCTTTTGCTTGTTGGAAGATTTTTAATCACAGTTTCAATTTCAGTGCTTGTGATTGGTCTGTTCATATTTTCTATTTCTTCCTGATTCAGTCTTGGCAGGTTGTGCCTTTCTAAGAATTTGTCCATTTCTTCCAGGTTGTCCAAGCATAGAGTTGCTTGTAGCAATCTCTCATGATCTTTTGTATTTCTGCAGTGTCAGTTGTTACTTCTCCTTTTTCATTTCTAATTCTATTGATTTGAGTCTTTTCCCTTTTTTTCTTGATGAGTCTGGCTAATGGTTTATCAATTTTGTTTATCCTTTCAAAGAACCAGCTTTTAGTTTTATTGATCTTTGCTATCGTTTCCTTCATTTCTTTTTCATTTATTTCTGATCTGATTTTTATGATTTCTTTCCTTCTGCTAACTTTGGGGTTTTTTTGTTCTTCTTTCTCTAATTGCTTTAGGTGCAAGGTTAGGTTGTTTATTCGAGATGTTTCCTGTTTCTTAAGGTAGGATTGTATTGCTATAAACTTCCCTCTTAGAACTGCTTTTGCTGCATCCCATAGATTTTGAGTCGTCGTGTCTCCATTGTCATTTATTTCTAGGTATTTTTTGATTTCCTCTTTGATTTCTTCAGTGATCACTTCGTTATTAAGTAGTGTATTGTTTAGCCTCCATGTGTTTGTATTTTTTACAGATCTTTTCCTGTAATTGATATCTAGTCTCATAGCGTTGTGGTCGGAAAAGATACTTGATACAATTTCAATTTTCTTAAATTTACCAAGGCTTGATTTGTGACCCAAGATATGATCTATCCTGGAGAATGTTCCATGAGCGCTTGAGAAAAATGTGTAATCTGTTGTCATTGGATGGAATGTCCTATAAATATCAATTAAGTCCATCTCGTTTAATGTATCATTTAAAGCTTGTGTTTCCTTATTTATTTTCATTTTGGATGATCTGTCCATTGGTGAAAGTGGGGTGTTAAAGTCCCCTACTATGAATGTGTTACTGTCGATTTCCCCTTTTATGGCTGTCAGTATTTGCCTTATGTATTGAGGTGCTCCTATGTTGGGTGCATAAATATTTACAATTGTTATATCTTCTTCTTGGATCGATCCCTTGATCATTATGTAGTGTCCTTCTTTGTCTCTTCTAATAGTCTTTGTTTTAAAGTCTATTTTGTCTGATATGAGAATTGCTACTCCAGCTTTCTTTTGGTTTCCATTTGCATGAAATACCTTTTTCCATCCCCTTACTTTCAGTCTGTATGTGTCTCTAGGTCTGAAGTGGGTCTCTTGTAGACAGCAAATATATGCATCTTGTTTTTGTATCCATTCAGCCAATCTGTGTCTTTTGGTGGGAGCATTTAGTCCATTTACATTTAAGGTAATTATCGATATGTGTGTTCCCATTCCCATTTTCTTAATTGTTTTGGGTTCATTATTGTAGGTCTTTTCCTTCTTTTGTGTTTCTTGCCTAGAGAAGTTCCTTTAGCAGTTGTTGTAGAGCTGGTTTGGTGGTGCTGAACTCTCTTAGCTTTTGCTTGTCTGTAAAGGTTTTAATTTCTCCATCAAATCTGAATGAGATCCTTGCTGGGTAGAGTAATCTTGGTTGCAGGTTTTTCTCCTTCAACACTTTCAATATGTCCTGCCACTCCCTTCTGGCTTGCAGAGTTTCTGCTGAAAGATCAGCTGTTAACCTTATGGGGATTCCCTTGTGTGTTATTTGTTGTTTTTCCCTTGCTGCTTTTAATATGTTTTCTTTGTATTTAATTTTTGACAGTTTGATTAATATGTGTCTTGGCATATTTCTCCTTGGATTTATCCTGTATGGGACTCTCTGTGCTTCCTGGACTTGATTAACTATTTCCTTTCCCATATTAGGGAAGTTTTCAACTATAATCTCTTCAAATATTTTCTCAGTCCCTTTCTTTTTCTCTTCTTCTTCTGGAACCCCTATAATTCGAATGTTGGTGCGTTTAATGTTGTCCCAGAGGTCTCTGAGACTGTCCTCAGTTCTTTTCATTCTTTTTTCTTTATTCTGCTCTGCAGTAGTTATTTCCACTATTTTATCTTCCAGGTCACTTATCCGTTCTTCTGTCTCAGTTATTCTGCTATTGAGCCCATCTAGAGTATTTTTCATTTCATTTATTGTGTTGTTCATCGTTGTTTGTTTCATCTTTAGTTCTTCTAGGTCCTTGTTAACTGATTCTTGCATTTTGTCTATTCTATTTCCAAGATTTTGGATCATCTTTACTATTATTATTCTGAATTCTTTTTCAGGTAGACTGCCTATTTCCTCTTCATTTGTTAGGTCTGGTGGGTTTTTATCTTGCTCCTTCATCTGCTGTGTGTTTTTCTGTCTTTTCATTTTGCTTATCTTACTGTGTTTGGGGTCTCCTTTTTGCAGGCTGAAGGTTCGTAGTTCCTGTTGTTTTTTGTGTCTGTCCCCAGTGGCTAAGGTTGGTTCAGTGGGTTGTGTAGGCTTCCTGGTGGAGGGTACTAGTGCCTGTGTTCTGGTGGATGAGGCTGGATCTTGTCTTTCTGGTGGGCAGGTCCACGTCTGGTGGTGTGTTTTGGGGTGTCTGTAGACTTATTATGATTTTGGGCAGCCTCTCTGCTAATGGGTGGGGTTGTGTTCCTGTGTTGCTAGTTGTTTGGCATAGGATGTCCAGCACTGTAGCTTGCTGGTCGTTGAGTGAAGCTGGGTGCTGGCGTTGAGATGGAGATCTCTGGGAGATTTTCGCTGTTTGATATTATGTGCAGGTGGGAGGCCTCTTGTGGACCAGTGTCCTGAAGTTGGCTCTCCCACCTCAGAGGCACAGCACTGACTCCTGGCTGCAGCACCAAGAGCCTTTCATCCACAGGGCTCCTTAATTTGGGATGATTCGTTGTCTATTCACGTATTCCACAGATGCAGGGTACATCAAGTTGATTGTGGAGCTTTAATCCGCTGCTTCTGAGGCTGCTAGGAGAGATTTCCCTTTCTCTTCTTTGTTCTCACAGCTCCCAGGGGCTCAGCTTTGGATTTGGCCCCGCCTGTGCGTGTAGGTCGCCGGAGGGCGTCTGTTCTTTGCTCAGACAGGACGGGGTTAAAGGAGCCGCTGATTCGGAGGCTCTGGCTCGCTCAGGCCGAGGGTAGGGAGGGTCACGTAGGGCGGGGCGAGCCTGCGGCGGCAGACGCCGGCATGACGTTGCACCAGCCTGAGGCGCGCCGTATGTTCTCCCGGGAGAGTTGTCCCTGTGTTCGCACACAGGCTTCTTGGTGGCGGCAGCAGCGGCCTTAGCGTCTCATGTCTGTCTCTGGGCTCCGCACTTTTAGCCACGGCTCGCGCCCGTCTCTGGAGCTCTCTTAAGCAGCGTTCTTAATCCCCTCTCCTCGTGCACCAGGAAACAAAGAGGGAAGAAAAAGTCTCTTGCCTCTTCGGCAGGTCCAGACTTTTCCCCGGACTCCCTCCCGGCTAGCCGCGGTGCACTAGCGCCCGGCAGGCTGTGTTCACGCCACCAACCTCAGTCCTCTCCCGGCGCGCCGACAGAAGCCGGAGCCTCAGCTCCCAGCCCCGCCCGCCCCGGCAGGTGAGCAGACAAGCCTCTCGGCTGGTGAGTACCGGTCGGCCTGATCCTCTGCGCTGGAATCTCTCCGCTTTGCCCTCCGCACCCCTGTTGCTGTGCTCTCCTCCGCGGCTCCCAAGCTCCCCCACTCCGCCACCCGAAGTCTCCGCCCGCGAAGGGGCTTCCTAGTGTGTGGACACTTTTCCTCCTTCACAGCTCTCTCCCGCTGGTGCAGGACCCGTCCCTATCCTTTTGTCTCTGTTTATTTTTTTCTTTTGCCCTAACCAGGTACGTGGGGGGTTCCTTGCCTTTTGGGAGGTCTGAGGTCTTCTGCCAGCGTTCAGTAGGTGCACCGTAGCAGTTGTTCCACGCGTAGATGTATTTCTGGTGTATCTGTGGGGAGGAAGGTGATCTCCGCGTCTTACTCTTCCGCCATCTTCCCGGAAGTCCTTCCTCTTCCTTTTTCTTGCTGGCCTCTGAAGGGGTTTTGTTTTTAAATTTTTATTGGACTATAGTTGCTTTACAGTGTTGTGTTAGTTTCTACTGTACAGCAAGGTGAATCAGCTCTACGTATATCCCCTCTTTTTTGGATTTCCTTCCCATTTAGGTCACCACAGAGCATTGAGTAGAGTTCCCTGTGCTATACAGTAGGTTCTCATAAGTTATGTATTTTATACATAGTATCAATGTATATATATGTCAATTGGAAGGATGGATATAGAGAGGGTTCCAACCCTAGGGATGGTTTAGTTGAGATAACCACCAGAAGCTAGTCCCACCTTTACTGGAACAAGTTTGGTTTATTTGGGTCTTGACCCTGGAGAGGCCAACACCTAAGAAAGAGGCCAAGGTCATTGCAAGGCTCAAATGGACCCCATTTGAGCACATGAGTTGTGCTGACTCAGTAATTAGTGACTCAGGTGTGCTTGGGTAGGAATTAAAAGTTTTGCAATTGTCATGGATTAGGAGCTTGCTGGAAATTACCTTCCTATAGCCCAAATTTAAGGTACTTCTGGAAAATAAAGAGACTGCATCAGAAGAATTCTAAGATCTTTCATTCACTCACTCATTTATCCATCCATTCATTCATTTATTCATCAGATTTATCCAACACCTACTATGCACCTGGTATTGTGCCACCTGTTGGCGATATAATGGTGAACAAGGTAGACAGACACAGTCCCTGCCTTTCCAAGGCTTCTAGTCTGGCTGTGGAGAGAGGTGATTAAGCAAGCAGAGATGACTAACTCCATGTGAGTATAAAAGATCAGGGGAGCACCTGGTAGGAACAGCTAACCCAGTATAGGGGGACCAGGAAATTTTCTGAAGAAAACGAGCCTAACACTAAAGGTTTTAGCCCAGAAAGGACGGCGAGGAGACCAACAACAACCATCCATTGAGGGCTTGCCCTGTGATCAACACTTAAGTGACTTGCCCAAGGACATTCTAAAGGAGGAAAAGTCTGAATTTTGCAAAACCAGACTCTATGTTCTTCATCACTTTGCTCCATTGTCAATATTGAAATTATTATTTAAGAGGCCCAAATGCTGGTCACAAACACATTGGGGACCAGACGGTAGATTTGGCTGCTCAATTGGCCACGTGGAGTTTGGAGCTTCAGCTTCTCAACCAGTAGAAAAAACCCAATCCAAACTATTGGGTAGTAGAGGGAGCTAGGTCTCTTACCTGCACGATACAGGTGTTGTTTATACCCTGAATAACATATTCCAAACAACTTTCCTATTGGTTTTTTTTTTGCAGTACGCGGGCCTCTCACTGTTGTGGCCTCTCCCGCTGCAGAGCACAGGCTCCGGATGCGCAGGCTCAGCGGCCATGGCTCACAGGCCCAGCCGCTCCGCGGCATGTGGGATCTTCCCAGACAGGGGCACGAACCCGTGTCCCCTGCATCGGCAGGCGGACTCTCAACCACTGCGCCACCAGGGAAGCCCTTTCCTATTGTTTAAGTAAGTCCACATCACTGGTTTTCAATTTGGTTGAAACATGCACATTTATGCCTTGAATAAAGTCTTCCTTGCCTGTTAAAAAAGCACCATGTGGTGCTTTAGCTTGCAGAGTAAAGTAAGGATGATACTTACTACCAAAGGTCTAGAACAATGCCTTGATAAATTAGACACCTGCTTTTAAATTTATAAAAGGTGTGGCTCCAAATACATATATGTTGATATTCTGTCTCCCAGAAGCATATGGAATATCTTAAAGGAAAAGTAATTTTTAAAAGTTAAGATTCAAAGGAATATAAAGAGGAAGTTCATTTGAATAGGAATATGTATATTCTTCTGAGCTTCCTAGAAACCAAAGCAAAAAGGGAAACATGGAAAACTGCATAATTTTTTATTATCAAAAAGAAGGAAGTACATTCTCAGGGAGAAAAAGTATTTGCTAAGACACAAATTCTGAAAGTAACATAGACTTCACCTTTGAAAGAAGGAAGGTACAACTTAAGGTGTTTGTAATGGAGTGGCTCACAGTACAATTCAAGAACTGTAATGAAATACACCCTTTCCCTTCAACCTAGACTGGAGGAAGCATTCCAACCAAGGCACTATTAGTGGAAAGTCAGAGAACCACTATGCCCTGATGCACTGATCTGGGTTCAGAATGCAGCACTTATTAGTCTATTTGGTTATGTATTCATGAAGCAAACATTTGTTGATTACCTGATTTGTGCCATTCATGCTCGTAGGGCTGGAATTGAGTGATAAAAACAAAAGAAAATTCCCTGCTCGCAGTCCAAATGAAAAAGATTCTAGAACGTTAATATAAAATTTTATAGTTTTAATTGTTCCAACGATGTGTGATGGATGAATTATGGGTTACTCAACTTACATGAGGCTTTATGGTTTACAAGATGTTTTCATACATCATTACAACCCAAGTATCCTTATTGGGACATTCCAGGTATAACTTAACATTCAGATTTAGACAGATGTTCCTGGTTATATTATGAAAGTATTGTTTGTGCATATATTTTTCCATTAGAAAGGATATGCTTGAGAGCCTATTTCAGAACTTAGTAAGAATATCTGCTAGTTAATTCCACAAGAGACCTTAACATACTTTCATATGTTTGAGACTCGAAAGTTATACTGAGTGACACTTGGTTTTTAATGAACATCTTAATTTTCTTCACATCCCATGAAGTATGGCAGGACTTTTGGCAAATAGTGAGATCCTTGCACGAGGCACTGCTAGGAAATATTAATAATTGTTAAGTGATAACCACTTGTCTGTCTCAAGGCGATGATTGCTAGTCATATGGTCCACTCAGGCTCTCAGGCCCTTTATTATCCTTCCTCAGCATACCTATTGTGCACAGTGGGTGAAGAATTCTGCTTCTTTTCCAGTTAATTAACCCACATGCTAATGATACTGTTCCATCCTTGGTTAATTCAGAGCAACCTCCAGCTGTCTGTCTCTTGTCTATAAGAAGGAAGTAGCTGCAGACATTCACCAGTGCAGGCAGGCAATGGGCTGGTGGGATGACCATCTCATCCCATCTTGCCCATGACTTTCTTGGTTTTAGTGCTAAAAGTTCCAAATCATGGTAACCACCTCAGTCCTAAGCAAACAGGACCAGGATTGGTTACCCCAAGTGCAGGGAACTATCTGTATAATTGAAAAGCAACAAATGAACATCTCCATCACTGAGTAAAATACAAGGGGCATAGATAACGTTGGGTGCCTTGGTTTGGATTCCCCTAAGAGTCTGTCAGTAGTGGAGAAGTATTAGCAAATACAGAGCATCTGTGTGGAGCTGCATGGCCACAATGGTGGATCACTGCAATGAGAAGCAACATTGGCCTGCCATGCAGAGGAAAAGGAAATAGGTGGCTCAACTTGGCTTGTGTCTTAACAGTCAATCCAGTGTCTGTGAGTGTGGCTAAGAGGCTGCTGGGAGAGTTTTCTGTCTTCTTCAGTTCCCGCATGCAGCCTTATAAGCAACCCAGTTAATTGAAGAAATCTGGGTGTCCCCATCTACCTGACTAATTATATTTTATATATTTGAAATTGCTTCTCACCTTTCTGATTTAGACTAAATAATTTAAATTCATTCATATTTTTTATTCTTACAAAAACTTTTTGGGTTAGGTTTCATTTCTTTCTCATTCTGTCATTTTTCCTTTAGAATTGGTTTATTTCATTTCTTCACCCTTGTTGATGTATAATTGTCAAATGAAATTGTAAGGTATTTAAAGTGTATGATAATTTTATATAAGTATACATTGTGCATTTTTTCAATTTGAATAATAGTTTTATTCAAAACTTTTTAAAGACTAATAGATTTAATTAATTCTTTTCAAGTCCTCCTGCCTAATAGGCATTGGGTAAAGGGGGAGAAGAGTCTAAGATTTGGGGAAAGAAAGATACAGATATAAATCTTGGCCCTGAAATTTACTATAGATGTGCTCATGGGTAAGTTACTCAATGTCTCTGAATCTTGAGTAAGGATAATATTTACTATGAACAGTAATTTTACCATGATTATTACCCCACAAGAAATAAGATGTGTGAAATTCTTTCTCCCCAGCTATCCCTGTCCCCAAATACAGTCTATAAAAGATTGTTTTGTCATATTAAAAAAAAACTCTAATAATAAAAAGAACAGAATAAGAACAAAAACATGCTAAAGGGACAAGAGATAAA
This sequence comes from Aethalodelphis obliquidens, assembly GCF_003676395.1. Lineage (NCBI taxonomy): Eukaryota > Metazoa > Chordata > Mammalia > Artiodactyla > Delphinidae > Aethalodelphis > Aethalodelphis obliquidens. The sequence goes on along the minus strand of NW_020837949.1, from coordinate 44,969,163 downwards.
CTAAGCAAGCCTATTATAATTGAGCTAAAACCTTAGTAGTGAGCTTCTTGGAAACAAAAGCAAAACACCATAGTCATATCCTATTCCAGTAAAATAAAATATAAAATGAAATCTTATAAGGTGAGAAATATTATTTTGTTTTAATTATAATATGAAGTATTACATGATTCTGTCTATCAGAGACAGTGAAATACACAGTAGAAATTTTACAGTAGACAGAGAAGGGCCTCTGTGTCCTATTTCTTCTGTTGACTGCAGATTAAAAGCTATGAATGTAGGGTTGTGTTGAAGGTTCCTAAAGGTATTCTACAGAGAACTAAGAGGAGATAGCCCAGACATTTGTTTTCTAATAAAATGAATAAATGCAGCAATACAGCCTAAAGAAACTAGAGAAATCATTTGGTTTATGTCCTTTCTGTAATCATTTTCCAATGTGAGTTGTCATGGTTTACTTCGATGTTACATGAGCTTCCTAACTGGTCTCCTTGGCTCCAATCTTTCCCACCTTGACACTCTTTCTTTATACTGCAGCCTGTGTAGTATTACTTCTTTCTTTTTTTATCTTTTTTTTTTTTTTTTTTTTTTTGCGGTACGCGGACCTCTCACTGTTGTGGCCTCTCCCGTTGCGGAGCACAGGCTCCGGATGCGCAGGCCCAGCGGCCATGGCTCACGGGTCTAGCTGCTCCGCGGCATGTGGGATCTTCCCGGACCGGGGCACGAACCCGTGTCCCATGCATCGGCAGGCGGACTCTCAACCACTGCGCCACCAGGGAAGCCCTGGAGTAGGGATTTAAATATAAAGAAACAAAACACAGGAGAACTAGGAGAAAATAAAGATACATTGTTTGCTTTTAAATTAATAGTTATTTTTTAAAGTTTTTAGAATTTTAGGTTTACAGAAAAATTGCACAGAAAGCACAGGGTTCCCATATGCCCCTTCCCCCTCTTCCCCTCACAGTTGCTCCAATTAGTAACATCTTGCATTGGTACATTTGTCATCATTGATGAACCCATATTGATACATTATTATTAACTAAGTCGTAGTTTACATTAGGGCTCACTTTGAGTTATACAGTTATTAGGATTTTGACAAATGCATTGTGTTATGTATCCACCATTACAGTATTACACAGGTAGTCTCACAAAAAAATCTCCTAAGCTCCACCTATTCATCCCTGTTGAGCCCCTGGAAACCACTGAATATATATTTTTTTACTACCTATATAGTATTGCATTTTTCCAGAGTGTCACTTAGTTGGAATCACACAGTATGTAGGCCTTTTAGACCGACTTCTTTCATTTAACAATACGAATTTAAGGTTTCTCCATGTTTTTTCATGATTTAATAACTTATTTCTTCTTAACTCTGAATAATATTCCATTGCATGGATGTACCATAGTTTATTTCTCCATTTACATATTGATGCACTAGATATTTTTAAAGGAAATTTTGTAATATTCATTAAAACAAAATAAAACAAAACATTTATTTTACTTTTTTTGAATTTTTAAATTTATTTTACTTATTTTTTATACAGCAGGTTCTTATTAGTTATCCATTTTATACATATTAGTGTATATGTGTCAATCCCAATCTCCCAGTTCATCCCACCAGCACCACCCACCCCTCCACTTTCCCCCCTTGGTGTCCATATGTTTGTTCTCTACATCTGTGTCTCCATTTCTGCCCTGCAAACCAGTTCATGTGTACCATTTTTCTAGGTTCCACATATATGCGTTAATATACGATATTTGTTTTTCTCTTTCTTACTTACTTCACTCTGTATGACAGTCTCTAGATCCATCCACGTCTCTACAAATGACCCAGTTTCATTCCTTTTTATGGCTGAGTAATATTCCATTGTATATATGTACCACATCTTCTTTATCCATTCGTCTGTCGATGGGCATTTAGGTTGCTTCCATGACCTGGCTATTGTAAATAGTGCTGCAGTGAACATTGGGGCGCATGTGTCTTTTTGAATTATGGTTTTCTCTGGGTATGTGCCCAGTAGTGGGATTGCTGGATCATATGGTAATTCTATTTTTAGTTTTATAAGGAAACTCCATACCGTTCTCCATAGTGGCTGTATCACTTTACATTCCCACCAACAGTGCAAGAGGGTTCCCTTTTCTCCACACCCTCTCCAGCATTTGTTGTTTGTAGATTTTCTGATGATGCCCACTCTAACTGGTGTGAGGTGATACCTCATTGTAGTTTTGATTTGCATTTCTCTAATAAGTAGTGATGTTGAGCAGCTTTTCATGTACTTCTTGCCATCTGTATGTCTTCTTTGGAGAAATGTCTATTTAGATCTTCTACCCATTTTTTGGTTGGGTTGTTTGTTTTTTTAATATTGAGCTGCATGAGCTGTTTATATATTTTGGAGATTAATCCTTGATTCATTTGCAAATATTTTCTCCCATTCTGAGGGTTGGTTTTCATCTTGTTTGTAGTTTCCTTTGTTTTGCAAAAGCTTTTAAGTTTCATTGGGTCCCACTTGTTTATTTTTGTTTTTATTTCCATTACTGTAGGAGGTGGATCAAAAAAGATCTTGCTGTGGTTTATGTCAGAGAGTGTTCTTCCTATGTTTTCCTCTAAGAGTTTTACACTGTGTGGTCTTACATTTAGATCTCGAATCCATTTTGAGTTTATTTTTCTGTATGGTGTTAGGGAGTGTTCTAATTTCATTCTTTTGCATGTAGCTGTCCAGCTTTCCCAGCACCACTTATTGAAGAGACTGTCTTTTCTCCATTGTATATTCTTGCCTCCTTTGTCATGGATTAGTTGACCATAGGTGCATGGGTTTATCTCTGGGCTTTCTATCCTGTTCCATTGATCTGTATTTCTGTTTTTGTGCCAGTACCATATTGTCTTGATTACCGTAGCTTTGTAGTATAGTCTGAAGTCAGGGAGTCTGATTCTCCAGCTCTGTTTTTTTCCCTCAAGATTGCTTTTTTCTCTTTGGGGCCTTTTGTGTCTCCATACAAGTTTTAAGATTTTTTGTTCTAGTTTGGTAAAAAATACCACTGGTTGGGCTTCCCTGGTGGCACAGTGGTTGAGAGTCCGCCTGCCAATGCAGGGGCCATGGGTTTGTGCCCCGGTCCAGAAAGATTCCACATGCCGTGGCGTGGCTGGGCCCGTGAGCCATGGCCGCTGAGCCTGCGCATCCAGAGCCTGTGCTCCGCAACGGGAGAGGCCACAACAGTGAGAGGCCCGCATACTGCAAAAAAAAAAAAAAAAAGAAAAAAAATACCACTGCTAATTTGATAGGGATTGAATAGAATGTGTAGATTGCTTTGGGTAGTATAGTCATTTTCACAATGTTGTTTCTTCCAATCCAAGAACATGGTATATCTCTCCATCTGTTTGTGTCATCTTTGATTTCTTTCATGAGTTTCTTATTGTTTTCTGAGTACAGGTCTTTTACCTCCTTAGGCAGGTTTATTCCTAGGTATTTTATTCTTTTTGTTGCAATGGTGAATGGGATTCTTTACTTAATTTCTCTTTCTGATCTTTTGTTGTTAGTGTATAGGAATGCAAGAGATTTCTGTGCATTAATTTTGTATCCTGCAACTTTACCAAATTCATTGATTAGCTCTAGGAGTTTTCTGGTGGCATCTTTAGGATTCTGTATGTGTAGTACCATGTCATCTGCAAACAGTGACAGTTTTAGTTCTTCTTTTCCAATATGTATTCCTTTTATTTCCTTTTCTTCTCTGATTACCATGGCTAGGACTTCCAAAACTATGTTGAATAATAGTGGTGAGAGTGGACATCCTTGTCTTGTTCCTTATCTTAGAGAAAATGCTTTCAGTTTTTCACCATTGAGAATGATGTTTGCTGTGGATTTGTTGTACATGGCTTTTATTACGTTGAGGTAGGTTTCCTCTATGCCCACTTTCTGGAGAGTTTTTATAATAAATGGGTGTTGAATTTTGTCAACAGCTTTTTCTGCATCTATTGAGATGATCATATGGTTTTTATTCTTCAATTTGTTAGTATGGTGTATCACATTGATTGATTTGTGTATATTGCAGAAACCTTGCATCCCTGGGATAAATCCCACTTGATCATGGTGTATGATTCTTTTAATGTGTTGTTGGATTCTGTTTGCTAGTATTTTGTTGAGGATTTTTGCATCTATATTCATCAGTGATATTTGTCTGTAATTTTCTTTTTTTGTAGTATCTTTGTCTGATTTTGGTATCAGGGTGATGGTGGCCTCATAGAATGAGTTTGGGAGTTTTCCTTCCTCTGAAATTTTTTGGAAGAGTTTGAGAAGGATGGGTGTTAGCTCTTCTCTAAATATTTGATAGAATTCACCTGTGAAACCATCTGGTCCTGGACTTTTGCTTGTTGGAAGATTTTTAATCACAGTTTCAATTTCATTACTTGTGATTAGTTTGTTCATATTTTCTATTTCTTCCTGGTTCAGTCTTGGAAGGTTACACCTTTCTAAGAATTTGTCCATTTCTTCCAGGTTGTCCGTTTTATTGTCATAGAGGTGCTTGTAGTAGTCTCTTAGGATGCTTTGTATTTCTGCGGTGTCCGTTGTGACTTCTCCATTTTCGTTTCTAATGTTATTGATTTGAGTCCTCTCCCTCTTTTTCTTGATCAGTCTGGCCAATGATTTATCCATTTTGTTTATCTTCTCAAAGAACCAGCTTTTAGTTTTATTGATCTTTGCTGTTATTTTCTTTGTTTCTCTTTCATTTATTTCTGCTCTGATCTTTATTATTTCTTTCCTTCTACTAATTTTGGGTTCTGTTTGTTCTTCTTTATCTAGTTCCTTTAGATGTAAGGTTAGATTGTTTATTTGAGATTTTTCTTGTTTCTTGAGGTAGGCTTGTATTGATATAAACTTCCCTCTTAGAACTGCTTTTGCTGCATCCCATAGGTTTTGGATTGTCATGTTTTCATTGCCATTTGTCTCTAGGTATTTTTTGATTTCCTCTTTGTTTTCTTCAGTGATCTCTTGGTTATTTAGTAATGTATTGTTTAGCCTCCAAGTCTTTGTGTTTTTTGTTTCCCCCCCCCTTAATTGATTTCTAATCTCATAACATTGTCATCGGAAAAGATGCTTGATATGATTTCAATTTTCTTAAATTTACTGATGTTTGATTTGTGACCCAAGATGTGATCTACCCTGGAGAATGTTCTGTGTGCACTTGAGAAGAAAGTGTAGTCTGCTGTTTTTTGGATGGAATGTCCTATAAATATCAATTAAATCTATCTGATCTATTGTGTTATATTAAACTGTGCTTCCTATTTAATTTTCTGTCTGGATGATCTTCTATTGGTGTAAGTGAGGTGTTAAAGTCCCCCACTATCACTGTGTTACTGTCGATTTCCTCTTTTATAGCTGTTAGCAGTTACCTTATGTATTGAGGTGCTCCTGTGTTGAGTGCATATATATTTATAATTTTTATATCTTCTTCTTGGATCGATCCCTTGATCATTATGTAGTGTTCTTCCTTGTCTCTTGTAACAACCTTTATTTTAAAGTCTATTTTATCCGATATGAATATTGCTACTCCAGCTTTCTTTTGATATCCATTTGTATGGAATATCTTTTTCCATCCCCTCCCTTTCAGTTTGTATGTGTCCCTAGGTCTGAAGTGGGTCTCTTGTAGACAGCATATATATGGGTCTTGTATTTGTACCCATTCAGTGAGCCTGTGTCTTTTGGTTGGAGCATTTAATCCATTTACATTTAAGGTAATTATCGATATGTATGTTCCTATTACCATTTCCTCAATTGTTATGGGTTTGTTTTTGTAGGTCCTTTTCTTCTCTTGTGTGTCCCACTTAGAGAAGTTCCTTTAGCATTGTTGTAGAGCTGGTTTGGTGGTGCTGAATTCTCTTAGTTTTTTCTTGTGTGTAAAGCTTTTGAGTTCTTTGTCGAATCTGAATGAGATCCTTGCTGGGTAGAGTAATCTTGGTTGTAGATTCTTGCCTTTCATCATATATATTCGTAAATATTTTGTGCCACTCCCTTCTGGCTTGTAGAGTTTCTGCTGAGAAATCAGCTGTTAACCTTATGGGAGTTCACTTGTATGTTATTTGTCATTTTTCCCTTGTTGCTTTTAATAATTTTTCTTTGTCTTAATTTTTGTCAATTTGATTACTATGTGTCTTTGCGTGTTTTTCCCTGGATTTATCCTGTCTGGGACTCTCTGTGCTTCCTGGATTTATGTGGCTATTTCCTTTCCCATGTTAGGGAAGTTTTCAACTATAATCTCTTCAAATATTTTCTTGGGTCCTTTCTCTCTCTCTTCTCCTTCTGGGACCCCTAAAATGCAAATGTTCATGTGTTTAATGTTGTCCCAGATGTGTCTTAGGCTGTCTTCATTTCCTTTCATTCTTTTTTCTTTATTCTGTTCCTCGGCAGTGAATTCCACCATTCTGTCTTCCAGGTCACTTATCCATTCTTCTGCCTCAGTTATTCTGCTATTGATTCCTTCTAGTGTATTTTTCATTTCAGTTATTGTATTGTTCATCTCTGTTTGTTCTATAATTCATCTAGGTCTTTGTTAAACATTTCTTGCATCTTCTCAATCTTTGCCTCCATTCTTTTTCCAAGGTCCTGGATCATCTTCACTTTCATTATTCTGAATTCTTTTTCTGGAAGGTTGCCTATCTCCACTTTGTTTAGTTGTTTTCCTGGGGTTTTGTCTTGTTCCTTCATCTGGTACATAGCCCTCTGCCTTTTCATTTTGTCTGTCTTTCATGAATGTGGTTTTCCTTCCACAGGCTGCAGAATTGTAGTTCTTCTTGCTTCTGCTGTCTGCCCTCTGGTGGATGAGGCTATCTAAGAGACTTGTGCAAGCTTCCTGATGGGAGGGAGTGGTTGTGGTTAGAGCTGGGTGTTGTTCTGGTAGGCATAGCTCAGTAAAACTTTAATCCACTTGTCTGCTGATTGGTGGGGCTGGGTTCCGTCCCTGTTGGTTGTTTCGCCTGTGGCGACCCAGCACTGGAGCCTACCCGGCTCTTTGGTGGGGCTAATTGCAGACTCTGGGAGGGCTCACACCAAGGAAAAACAAAACATTTATTGAGAGCCTACCATGGGCCAAGTCTTCTCCTCGAGTCTTGGGATGTATCAATGAGCAAAATATGCAATGATCTTTGCTCTTGGGAAGCTATATGAACGTGGGAGGAGACAGACACACAGAAAATAAAGAAGAGTAACAATAAATAGATAAATTTTAACGTATACTGAAAGTGGTAATTGCTATGGCAAAGTATAAAAGAGAGCAAAGTAAGGGAATTGGGATTGTGGGGGCTGGTGAGATAAGGCAGCAAGTGGCAATTGTGAATAAGGTGTCAGAGCCCCATAAGAAGATAATACTTACGCCCAGAGTTGGTGGAGATCAGTACAGACAGATGGCCTGTAAATGTAAAAATTTTAAACTTACTACTAATATAAAAGGCAAATTCAAACAATGTTATAATATTTCGCTTGTTAAATTGGCAAAAGCTTTTAAAAATACAGGGTCAATTATGTTATGTGGAGATTTCACACAGTAGTAAAAAATAGTAACTTCTATAATCATTATTGAAGGAAATGGTGTAATATGGAATATGGAGTCTTAACAATGTTTAAACACAGTCATTCTACATCTATAAATGAATGGTTAAAAGGTACTCAGGGATGCTAACAAAACTGGTGTAAAAATTATTTAATTGTAATTTTAAAATTTGAAATAGCTACAATTTCTATAATGAGGATAAAATTAGAAATTATTATGGTACATTCAATTAATATAGCGCTATGCCATCTTTAAAAATGATGAAATCATTTTTGAAGAATATTTAATGATTTGGGAAAGTGCTTATGCATAGAAAATGTTCCAAAAGAAATATACCAAATGTTAGCAGTAGTTATAAACCTTGGGTGGTGGGATTGTGGATGCTTAAAAATAACAACTTTTTGATATTTACGTATCATACGTTACAAAATTCATGCATAATACATATATGGTATAAAATACATGATTAAAAATGAAAATTTCAGAAAAGTAAAAAGAAAATAAAAATAGTTTTGGCTTATTTCTCCTAATTCTATTTGTTGTTTTACTTTCTTCTTCTGGATCAATTATCACTTGTCTTTTTCTTTGCTCCTTCCTTTGTCCCTCTCTTTCTGCTTCTACCTCCTCCACCTTCTGCTGCTTCTTCTGATGTTCACGAGGCAAAGGGTATTCACTGCCAGATTACACTCCTGGAAGGCATCTATAATTTCACTCTTTCTCCTCATCCTCACCAGCACTTTATATATATAATTTAACTTTCCTGTTTTTGCTATTTGGACAGATGAAGAGTCATGTCTTGTTCTGAATTGCATTTCTGTGATTTCCAGTGAGACTGAACTCCTTTTCATGTTCTTACTAGTTTTTTGGCTTTCCCTTCCTGTGAATTCAGTTTATAGGTCCTTTGCCCATTAAACTGAATGGGGGTGTGGGGTGTGGGGGTTGTTCATTCGTTTGCCCCTCCCTCCCTCCCTCCCTCCTCACTCCCTTCTTTCCTTCCTTCCTTCGTCCTTGCTGACTTGGAGGCATTCCTTGCTGGTCTGGATGGCAATCTCTTGTAAGTTTAAGCAATTCAAATATTTTCTCTCAACTTATGCCCTTCTTGTGAACTTTGCTATGCTGTCCTCTTTAGAAGAAATTCTTGAATTTTGATCCATCAATCTTTAATTGACTCGCCAATATTTCCATGTAGAACATCACTTAGATCATCAGTTAGATCTTTGAATTTCTGTGTCCATCATTTTTTCTCTCCCCATTTCCATTTTTGTCTTTTCCCTCTTTATTCTATAATGAATTCTCAAGTTTGTCCTCTATATTACTTATTCGTATGTCAATGCCAATTCTGCTATTTCTGCCTTAAGTAAGGGCTTAATTCTGCCTTTTGAAATTTCCTTTTCCTGATAGCCATGTCTTACTTCATTAAACCCTACTTTCTTCTCATCTTATTGTTTATTGGTCTATTTTATCATTAACCTTCTTTTTCCATTTCATCTCATCATTTATTGAGATATAAACTTCTTTTTTTTTTTTTTTTTTTTCTTCTTTGAGCAAAAATGTCTAGAGGTATCCTTTTTCTGAGTCTTTCAGAAGGTGTTACCTTTCTCTTAATCCCCCCTACTTTTTAGGTTGCTCTATCCTTACCTGGGGAGCTGGTGGGAGGGTACCCCTGTGCTCCGACCACTTCTGTAGTGGCTGAATCTCCTTCCTGGAGTCACAGATGGAAGGTAGGTTGGTGAGTCCAGTGCCTCACATGTTTCCTGTCTAGTTCTGCTCCCTAAGACAGAAATGGGATCCCCTCCTACGTCCATCGCCAGCTCTCAAGCGCATGAAACAGATGGACTGCATGGAAAACTATAGCCCTGGTTTTACTGCTTCTATTTCTATCTTCTCCCAGGCCTATTTTGTTTTATTTATGGAGACTACTATGCTGGTAGCCCACAACCTAAGTCCTGCCCAGGTGTTTTCTGAAGAGCTGAAGTCTCTGGATATAGATAGGGGTGAGGTGGGGGTGAGTGAAATGAGAAATTACCATCTGGCTGTCCTAAAAAATAACATGAGCTCAGTGAAGGGCTAGTTTTCTGATGGGTACAGTTCATGTGTTTCTCAACTAAGCATTGTACACTGGAGGAGAAAAAACGGATTTTTCTTCCTTCGTTCAGGTATACAGGTTTTTGTTTTGTTTTGTTTTGTTTTTCCTTTAGAAACAAAGCTCCCAGTGTCCCTTGTTGTGGCATGGTGTTTCTGAGTCTGGTTATAGCGGCATTAAAGCCAGATTCTCCTAGTATTTGGAAACAGGCTCATTGTTCTAGTTTTCACTGGTGTTACGAATTTTCATCTTTGTGTGTCTTCAGAGATATTTTAATGAGGCATTGAGAGAGACCAGGAATCACTTAAAGCTGATCCATTTATTTAAGAAGCCACAGTTTCATTTCTCGCCCTGGAGGAGCAGTGATCTCTGTGCGGAAAGTTCTTCAAGGGATGCCGCAGGCCAGGCCAGGCTGCTTCTCAAAGAATAACAGGCTTGAAACTGCTCCAGATATTGGCACAAGCAATTCTCTATGAAAGAGAAAAACTTGCCTGAGAATTTCTGAAATTTGATATTATTAACGCCCACTTCCACCATATAAAAAGTTTTAATATGGCTTCTCCTAAAGGTATGAACTTTAGAGACATTGCATCTTGATGAATCCGTTCTAGTAGTTGAAAATACAAAAATGAATAAAGTCTGGTTGTATGGATACTGAGTGACAGAAGGAAGCAAAGAATAATATAAATGAGATACATAACACACGGGGAGTGCTGTATGGTTTAACATGTTGTTCTGTGGATGGACTTATTTGGTATCATTGCTTTTTGTTTGGGGGCCGAAAGCCAAAGAAAAACAATAGGTGTTAATAGCTCTTATTTCAACATGAGAAATACACCAGCTGTATATAAGTTTGCCAAATAAAATAGAACTTGCTCAGTTAAATTTGAATTTCAGATAAACAAGGAATAATTTTTTTTACCATGAGTATGCCCCACATTTACAGGACTTGCAAAAGGTGGTGTCTGAGCATTTTTAGTGACACATTGAATATATTGTTATCAAAGTGTAGAGGCTGAGGAGTCCAGGTGATAGAGTTTGGTGTCATTCCCATTGTCCCCACCCTCATGGGAGAGAGGAGGGTGTGCTTCCTTCTATAAACCCCTCCTGAGAAAGGCCTGAAGAACCTGCAGCCTGGAGAGAGCGGGAGCTGATGGGGTTATGTGCCTGGTAGGCTCAAATTAAAGACTGGCAGGGGTCATCTGCTTGGCAGTGAGCAAGGGGGAGAGGGTATGTTAAAAGCAAGATGCGCCTCCCTGGAGAACAGGACAGAGAGGCCTATTTCTCATGGGTCGGACACGGGTCCCCTGGCAGGGACTGGAACTGCAGGTTATTTGAAAATGAGATCCACTCAGGAGGGCTTCCTTCCAGATGAAGAGACTTTGGCAGAAAGAGACCTTCCAGTTGCAGGCACTGAGGAGGTCGCTATAAGGTGCCACCCGGAGGAGAACTGAGGGAGGTCAAGGCTAATGTCCTCAAGGAAGAACTTTCTGTGGGATTTATGAAAATGTCCCAGAGCAGCAATCATCTAAAAGTCAGGGAGCACCAGTGGAGGTCATTCATTCATTCACTCATTCATTCATTCCTTATCAAAGATTTGTGCTACATGCTGGGTATGCAGGGTTTTCCATGCTTTGGATACATACATACAGCAGACACAGATACTTGCTCTTGAGTAGCAAAGGGGTGGCAGACAGTGAACTAAACGTGATAAATACATAAACTATAGAGTATGTTAGAAAGTAACTATTGCTATGCTGTTTTCTTAGACAGAGGCTGGGCCTTGGGGGTGCCAGGGAAGTTGGGGTGCAGGCCTTCATTAGCGAGGTAAGTATTGATTGGAGTGCTCAGGGCTCCTTGTGGAAGGCTGCATCATCTTATGTGATATGTCGAGTGGGCATGCATCCAGTTCATTTAAAATCACCATAAATAAATTAATGCATATGACCAGTGGTCATACATCATTCTTAAACATCCTTTCAATTGGTCGAAAGAAAGCACAGTCATAGTAAATAGGAAAACTCCCCAGTCAGAACTGTCATTTCATACAGAGAAACCTAAGAGAGACTCAAAGGAAAAAAAAAAAAGCTGGGGAAAAAGTTAATGTCAAGTTTTCCTCTTTGGTTCCTCCATCTACCTGGCTCCTGGGAAAGATGGTATTAGGAGGGATATGAGTGTACAATGAAAGAGGCTGAAATGAAAGGCCGTTTTCTATTGGAAATGGAAGAGAACTAATAGAAAGAATGACCCAGAAATGGGGGAGGGTGGCAGTAAAAAAGACCAGCATTTCTAAAGGCTGGTTTGAATGAGAGTTAAACAGGAAAAATAATATATTTAAAGTATTTAAATAGCTTTTTAATTATTTTAATTTATCAGAATAGTGCTTCTCCAAATACAATTCTGTGCCAAGTCTGACTTCAAAGTTAGGGAGCCATCTCAGTTCATGCAGGTTACCAGAGGTCATGTTCATAGCAGGATGGCTTTGAAGGAGTTGAAGATCCCCAGGGAATGTGTAAATGAAATGTGGTTATACCATCAACAATAATGGACTAAGTGTACATGTAGCAACAAGGATAGATTTTACAATATGGGGTGACATAAAAATGGAAAATGATTAATAGCATAACACCATGACAATAATTAAACACACACACATAAAACAACTACTCTGCATTTTTTATGCTACATGATGCCTACACAGACATAGTGAACGTAGACACAAAGCCTCAATAATAATAATACTAGAGTGGTTGGCAAGGAAAGGACGGGAATTAAGAGTGGAAATGGGGAAGGAACGGCATTGAACAGCCACTGATACTGTGCCACATCAGACCCTAGATGCCTGCAACAGATGAAAGCCTTAGGTTTCTCCCGGCCATCCTCTTAAAGTAAGTTTGCAGCTTCCCAGTAATGGGGTTTTGCACTGGGCTGTAGGTACCATGGCAGGTCCCAGGCTACGATCTGGCTCCGGTCCATGGGGGACTAGTACTAGGGAGCAGCCTTTCCTCTGGGGCAGACCGTCAGACCTCTCTTGCCAATGAGACTTGGGTCTTGATCCGTGTCCCACATCTTTCATCTTCTCTACAACTCACTGATGGTGTGATGATTAGCTAAAGGAGAAACCCTCTTCCTATATTTTAGATTCTAATTGGGGAATTGTTTTGCTGAGTTTTCAGCAGTCCAGCATGGTATTAACTTTCTTGCCAACTCATGCTTGCACTTAATCCTACCAACTTCTCCTGATACCGCATGTGAAATCTAGTTAGAGATGGAAACAATTGTCTTCTGCCCACCACTGGGAGATCAAATTGCTTGCATTCAAATGCTGTGTGGTTTATATAATAGAAATTGTTTTTACCATATATTATATTTTAAATTGGTTTTCATCCTCAAACAGTAAAGAAAGCACAGTTTAACTATTCTAGTATGGAATTCAGTTTTCCAAATGTAGTATATTTTCTTATTTCAAACTAGAATATATTTTCTTATTTAACCTAGAATTGTTTATTCATTAAACAATACTTATTAAACATCTATCATGTGTCAGGACCTAATGTTTAAAGAGCTCTGGTTTAAAAAGGTAAAAAGTCATGATTCCTACCTCCGTGAACTTCACGTTCTACCCGGGAAACTATTATAATACATTAAAGCAATTGCTATGTGTATAGTAGCATAAGAAAAAATGTTCCTTGCCGAATTAAAGAAAACTTTACAGAGGAAAATCTTTAGCCAAGTCTTGAAAGACAGTTCAACAAGAGACAGAGCGAGTGAAGAAGGGCTGTGAAAGGGTACTTGACAGACAGAATGACTATTTTGGGGACAGAGCAAAGCAGGAATGAGGATGCTGAGATGGAGTTCCCGTCCCTGGTTCTCAGCACAGCCTTTGCGAATCTCTTAGGTCTTAGAGGAACTTTGGTTGAGGAATCCTTACAGATCATTGATTGCAGCAGATTTGCGAAAAGTTTTTGTTTGCTTCAAAAAGAACCACGGATTTGAGAACCGGTATGCATTGCAAAAATTCCAGCTAATGTATCACAATTACAGAAACACCTGTTCTAGACATGGCAATATTTTTGTTGTTGTTGATTCGCTAGGCTGAGTATATCAAAAGTAACTTCTTCATTTAAAAATTAATGAATAAATGATATTCCTAGCTTCAATTCCCCCTCTCCAAAAGTTCAAAAAACGTTTAGGTTGAAAAAGCCATGAATTTTTGTAGTTCCAGAAAAATCTCATAGTGAGCACCGACTCACAAACTATTGCAGAAGTACCATTTCTTCAAATATTACTGTTGATCAAGTAAAATAAGTAAATTTAGATTTGACCTGATGGATTCTAGTTTCTTGCATGGAACTAAAATTTTAACAGTTTTTATTTTAAACTCTGAGAGCCCTAGTCAACTCTATCTAGTAACAATAAAAAAGCAGTGTCTTTTTATCTGGTTTGGATCTACATAAATAGAGTCCTTGGAATGGAATATGAGGCCGCTTGTTGTTCAGTGATATTGTCCCTTTGGTTTTAAATATTTGTCAGATGTTATTTTTAATTGTGATTATTATCCATTTTTTTTTACAGATACCTAGAGGGTACAGAAATGAATAATATTTGAAATTTTAAAAATGTGAATTTCTTTTTCTCCTCATTAATTCAGAGCAATTATCTCTTTGATTCAGCACTTTGCAAATGCTCTATATAGTAGCAATCTGTGTAGAGGATGATGGTGAGAAAATACGCTGGATTTCAGCTCCAAAATCCTCAGGGAACCTCAAGGCCAAGATTATGTAGCTGAAGCAAAGAGCAAGATTCCACAATCACGTGGGTTTTTTTTTTTTCTGGTAGTTTAGGAAGTCTAGGTGAATATTATAAACAAACATACGCATTGACCCTCTTCTATGATTGAAAGAATCCTATATCTACCAAGCCTTTATCTAACCCCTTTAAACAAGAGGATTGACCAATGTGTTGACAATTTCTCAGCCCCCCTACTTTTCTTTCAATGTGGAAAGCAAGCATTATAGGAATTAAATGTGCAGGCACTGGAGCCATACTGCATGGATCTGAATCTTATTTCTTCCCCTTGGTGGCTGTGTGACTTTGGGAAACCTACTTAAACTCCATATACCTCACTTTCCACATCAGCAAAATGGGAATATTAATAGTTCCTGCCTCATGGGGTGACCTACAGGATTAAATGAGTCAATAGATGCATTGCTTGCTTTCCCAAATTACCGGGCTAAAGTCACGTGGCAGAGATAGTGAGTTAGTGTTCACCAAATATCCATGTACCCCTATATATCCCAGCTTCCTTTGCCATTAGATTGGGGCTGTGTGGCTAGTTCTGACCAATCACCCTGAGCATCAGTAATCTACGTCACTTCCAGGCCAGGGTAATTATGGCTAAGTGTGCTTTCTCTGTCCCTCCTTTCCCCCACCATGGTGACTTCAGAGACCACATGTTCCTGGGTCATAGCTTTGACGTGGTAAAAACCTGGGCCCCTGAGTCATAACTTAAAAGAGAGACACACAGGACAGCTGCCCCATCTGCAGTAAATTTTGCATGAATGAGAAATAGACCTTATATTACAATAAGCCAATGAGTTTTGTTGCCATAACATAGCCTAACATTACCCTATTACAAGTCATAAGTAGCTTAATTTTAATTTAAATATACCTGCTTTCTCCTCCCTTTAAACTTTATTTTAGACATATTTTAAGTTTTCCCAATAATTAACTTAAAACATTAAGTCATAAAATTCTTCAAGAAATAAATTGGTAGATTTATTATATGACTTCTATGATTTCTGCATCAAACTAGGCTACTCTCTTTGATCTCTAGTGGGTATTAGGCCAATCTATGTAATTAGAGACGGAGACTTACCTGAAGAATTTCTGGTGCCAATTATCTAGAAAAGAGATGTGCTTTGCTTTCAGGAAATAGGGACTAAGGGGAGCCCGAAGGTGTGAAATTCTCTTGTTCTTGGTAGTTTGTTCTTAGTAAGGGAAAGGTCAAGGTATCTAAAAGGCAGTAAAAAGCTGGGGATTGCAATGTGAGTGATCTCTGCCCTTGAAAAGAGTTCAAGTTTCTAGTAAATAAAGACCCCCACCAAAGGCTATGGCCCAATACCATGGTAGTGGAGAAGTGATTGTTTAAAAAAAAAAAGAAAAATAATAAAAGGAAAGATGTCTTAGTTCATTCAGGCAGGCTGCTATCACATAACACCATAGACTGGGTGGCATATAAACAACAGAAGTTTATTTCTCACTGTTCTGAAGACTGGGAGGTCCAAGATCAATGTGCTGGCAGATTCGGGGTCTGGTGAGAGTCCATCTTCTGGTTCATAGCCAGTGCCTTCTCACTGTGTCCTCACGTGGTGGAAGGGTCGAGGAAGCGCTCTGGAGTATCTTCTAGAAGCAAACTGTAGTTGACCCTTGAACAATATGGGTTTGAATTGTGTGGGTTCAAATCACTTATACACAGATTTTTTTTCAATAAATACGTACTATAGTGCTATAGGATCTGCAATTGGTTTAATCCTTAGATGTGGAACTGTTGATACAGAGAGATAACTGTAAAGTTATATGAAGATTTTCAATTGCGTGGAGGGTCGATGTCCCTAACCCCAAATTGTTCAAGGGTCAACTGTAATCCCATTCATGAGGGCTTCACCTTCGTGACCAAATCACCTCTCAAAGGCCCCACCTCCTAATACTATCGCGTTAGGATTTAGGATCTCAACATGTGAATTTGTGGATGGGGCACAAACATTCAGGCTGTAAGAGAAGGTAAACTCAAGGCAACAAGAATGCTCTCTTGGTCTCCCCAGCCAACAAAATTCTCCTCCAGAATTAATCATGGAAGTGTTGCAGGAAGGGGACTCCCTTCCAGGGCCCAAGAGTGGGTTCTTGTCTAAAACTAGGAAATAAATTATCCGAGGAGACACACGTGCTGACATAGCGAGAGACTTTATTGGGAAGGGGCGCCCAGGTGGAGAGCAGCAGGGTAAGTGAACCCAGGAGAACTGCTCTGCCACGTGGCTCACAGTCTCAGGTTTTATGGTCGTGGGGTAAGTTTCTGGGTTGTCTCTGGCCAGTCATCTTGTTTGACCCATAGTCTGACTCAGGGTCCTTCCTGGTGGCGCGTGCATCTCTCAGCCAAGATGGATTCCAGCGAGAAGGACTCCAGGAGGTTGGTTGTCTCCTCCCTCTTTTGGATTCTTCTGATTAGTTTACGGAGGCAGCACCATGTTCCTTATCAGGACCTCCAGTTCAGGCAAGCTGGCCTGGCCAAGGTTGGTGGTTTCAGTCAACTGTTCCCAAACTGAAGTAAATGGTTTTGTTTTTCTTAAGAAAGACTCCATTTTCTTAATTATCTTGAAAAAAATTGATGAGTTTTCCACTAATTTTTAAGGATTTCAGTTACACTTGATTCATAATTTTATGAATCAGCACCAATTAGAATACCCCTTTGAATGTACTCCACTTCTCCTAATTTGAGGTCTTGTGTGTGTGTGTGCGTGTGCATGTGTGTGTGTGTTTCACAAACATAATTTTGTATTTGTTATGTGGAATAAAGACTGGGGATGGGAGACGCAAAAGTTAGAGACACCAGTTAAGAGCGCATTGTATTACAGGGATACAAAATAATAGGAAAGGGCAATTACAGAGGTAATTAGGAGAGAAAGCCAATTCAGGAAATGGTCTTTCCTTCTGATAGACTTCCAAGAATTTTTTTTTTTTTAAACATCGTTATTGGAGTATAATTGCTTTACAATGTTGTGTTAGTTTCTGCTGTATAACAAAGTGAATCAGCTATATGTATACATATATCCCCATTTCCCCTCCCTCTTGCGTCTCCCTCCCAACCCCTCTAGGTGGTCACAAAGCACCCAGCTGATCTCCCTGTGCTATGCAGCTGCTTCCCGCTAGCTATCTATTTTACATTTGGTAGTGTATATATATATAGTGTATATATATCAGTGCTACTCTCTCACTTCGTCCCAGCTTACCCTTCCCCATCTTCGTGTCCTCAAGTAATATGGAGTCTGGAATTCGTCTCTTCTTTACCATCTTTTCCAGTAGTCTAATCAATTCTCTGGACTCAGAATTCTTGCATTTTTATTCTACTAAGTTGAGGGCAAGCCCATAAAGCTGTCATGGAAAACAATTCAGATCCAAGGACTGGCTTTTCTTGACTGCAGACTTGAGTGACAAATTACAGCTGTGAACATGATACCGTATTTTCTTTCCCGTACCAAATCCTAACTCTTAAGCTCATGTAGCTGGGTGTTTCTCTAGCATTTCTCTTGATATTTGCTTCTTCTGAATTTTTATGTGGCCTTTACAGTAGAGTACCTAAGAGAATGGTCTTTTAGAGTTATAATTTTATTATTAAAATTTAAAACATAGGTAATAAGCTTGTGTGGTTCAAAATTCAAAAAGTATAAAATAATCAGCAGTGAAAATTGTCTCTCTATTCCTATTCCATCCCCTAGTTACCCATTTCCCTCCTGGAAGCAGCATGAGACAGTATTACTGAGTTTCTTATGTATATTTAAAGATATAAAGTGTTCATATACAAGTAAAGAAGTCATACACACACATGAACACATTTGCATACACACATATTCTTTGTCCTTTTTTTACACAAATGGTCGATACCATATGCCTTCTTCTGAGCTCTTATTTTCTCCTTTAACAATATATCTAGGAAATTATCCCATATCATTACATAAAGATTTTATTTTGTTTCTACTTTTTAAACCGAAGTAAAAAAATATATGATACACACACACACACTACACACACACACACACACACACAAATATCATAATTATACAGTTCAATGAATCCTAGTGTGAATGCATATGTGTTATCAAAATTTGGATCAGGAAATAGGTGATTATAAAAACCCTGTAAGGCCCTATTAGCAGGTCTCTGAATTACTACCACCTCTTCCACCACAGTATCCGTTAGATACACTCCAAAACTGTCATTTATGGATACAATTCTGTGGGTTGTCAATTTGGGCTCAGCTCAGCTGGGAAGTTCTGTTGATCTGGATGAGGCTCAGCTAATCTCAGGGTGGGTGCTTGCTCCTGCATCAGCTTGTGGCCACTAGATTGATTGCCTGGGGGCTGGTTGACTTCTGACTGGAGTGTCAAGGTTCTCCTCCGTATAATCCCTCCAACAAGCCAACTGAGGCTTGTTCTCCTAGTGGCAGAACTGCAACAGTAGCAGGAATAGAAGTTACAAGGCTTCTTATGGCCTAGGCTCAGAACTGGTATATCACTGTCACATTTTCTTTGTCAAAGAAAATCACAAGGCCAAGGGGTGAGACTCTACTTCTTAACACAAGGGTCTTCAAAGTATTCTGGCCATTTTTATAATCAACCAAAATCACCATTAATAGTTTTCGCCTGTCTTTGATTTTTATATAAATGAAATCATACATTATGTACTACTTTTTCGGGTTTTTTTCACTTATCATTATGTCTATTGTTGTGAATAACAGACACAACAATTTATTCCTGCATAGTATTTTTTTAAGAATATACTATAGGGCTTCCCTGGTGGCGCAGTGGTTGGGAGTCCGCCTGCCAATGCAGGGGACACGGGTTCGTGCCCCGGTTCGGGAAGATGCCACATGCCGCGGAGCAGCTAGGCCCGTGAGCCATGGCCGCTGAGCCTGCGCGTCCGGAGCCTGTGCTCCGCAACGGGAGAGGCCGCAACAGTGAGAGGCCCGCTTACCGCAAAAAAAAAATATATATATATATATACTATAGTTTATCTATTCTACTATTGGTGGACATTTGATGTATTTACCTATTTTAGCTATTATGAGTAGTACCAATATAACATTTTTGTCCATGTCTTTTGGTGAACACATATACACATATTGTTTGGTATGAAAATCTAGAAATGCAATTTCTAGGTAACAGTGCATGTATATATTCAGCTTTAACAAATACCGCCAAATAGTTCTTCCGATGTTGTTGTAACAATTTACCCTCCCACCAGCAGTTTATGAGAGTTCCAACTGATACATATTCTTGCCTAAACTTGGTTATCACTTGTTACCAGTGATTTTAATTTGAACCATTCTCAAAGGTGTGTACTGAGAGCTCATTGTTGAATTTGCATTTCCTTGGTGAATAATGATGTAGAGTTTCTTTTCATATGTTTATTGGCTAGTTGGATATCCTGTTTTGTGAAGTGTCTATTCAAGACCTTTGCTTATTTTTCTATTCAGTTATCTGTGTTTTAAAAAATTAATTTTTGAGTTATTTATAGATATTTGATGAGTCCTTTGACAGCTATATGTATTACAAATATCTTCTCCCAATCTTGCCTTTTCACTCTCTTAGAAGTGTCTCTTTATAGTCAGAAGTTGTAATATTTTAAGTAATCCAATTTACCAGTCTTCTGCAGGATGGGTAGTGCTTCCTGGGTCCACTTTAAGAAATTTTTGTCTACTCTAATGTCAGGAAGATATTTTTATGTGTTATTTTCTAGAAGTTTTATTGTTTTGCTTTTCATATTTAGATCAACAATCCTCCTTCAACTGATTTTTTTTTTTTTTTGGTATGGGCTGAGGTAGGAATAAAAGTTTTCTTTTTCTGTATGGATATCCAGTTCACTCAGCACTGTTTATTGCAAAGACCATCTTTTCAGTGTCACACTGCATTTTTACCTTTGTCATAAACTGAGCGTGTGTACGGTTCGTATGTTTCTGGATCCTCTCTTCAGTTCCATTATTCTGTTAATCCTTGTACGAAATACCATGCTACCTTAATTACTACAACTTTCTAAAAAATCAAGATACCCAGGAGATTAAGTACTCCAGTTTTCTTCTTCATATTCAAAGCTGTCTCTGCTATTCTTGGCCATTGCATTTCCATATGAGCTTTACTTACACACAAGTAAAAATCCTGTTTGGGTGTTGGCTAGGATTGTGTTGACTCTTTTGATCATTTGGGAAGAACCGACACTTTAACAATATTGAGTGTTCAAATTCATAATTATGTTCTGTTATTTCATTTATTCAGGTTTTAAAAACTGATTCTTAATAAATTTATGTCATATTCATTAGATTTGATATATATGAATGATTGATTTTGTTCTTGACTCATAACCAGTGACCAATCTGAGTTCACTTATGAATTCTAATAATTTGTCTCCGTAAAGAAGACATTCTTGTCTAGTCCCAGATCTTAGGGGAAGAGCTTTCAACCTTTCACGATTGAACATGGTCTATTTAACTTTGTTTTGACCCGAGGTACTCCAAATTTATTTGACTGAGGAATAAACTATTCATATTGGGAAACACTTTACCAATAGATAATACCTGGAATGAGTCTACAATAGCTGACAACGAGAACAAAAATTCTGATGCCCAGAGAAACACATGGCATTTAGGTTTCCACTTTTGATTCCAACATTTGACTCCACCATTTTGAGGAAGCCATTTTATCTGCTTAATCAATTCCTCTGTATACTTCAGATCAATTCACAAAGCAAACAAAAAATGTACTCTTCTCAAGCAATGAAGCAAGATGTGGCTACTAATTAAAATGCAAAGAGTGAGTTGTATGTGGTATTGTTAATAGAGGGAGGACCCTCACACACATGGCTTTGTGCTCTGTAGTATTGTATTGCTGGTGGTTGAGAGAATTCAGCAGAAACAGTTAACAGCCGAAAGTTTTATAATTTGCCTTTTAGGGAGAAAGGTGTGAGGGTGAAATGAAAACACTGGGTGTATTCTCCTCTTGACAAAAGTTTCTTGATTGTATCTTCTTCACTCCGATCACTACTCATTAATTTTCACCAAGCACTCCATCTCCACATGCATGCTCTCTCTCAAAAAATCCCGACCAAGACTCTGCCAAACTTCCCTCATCTGAATACATCACCCTTCTTACAGTTTACAGGTAACTGACAAAGGCTAGGAAATGAAATGACGAATAAACAAATTGGCTGAAAAATCAGAGTTGTTGTAAAATTGGCAGCAGTAAGATAAGCAAACAGCAAAAAACTGGTGATGGTTAAATAATCAAACAATAGGGTCAAAGGGCTGGGCTTTAACTGGCTTGCTTAGAACTTTCTGGCCTTGTGGACAAAACCAGATGAAGGACACTTCTTGCGGGATTTAGTCATACGACTAAAGTCAAAGGAAGTTTTATGTGTTTCATGGATGGCTTGGTTTTGTCATGTCTTTGCATGCGTCCTATCTCCATTCTGAATAGCACTAACTGGTTTTGCATATGATGGGAGTTAAATAAATGGTGGGTCAGAGAGTCACTGAGAGAAAGATTGTCATTTCTGTGTCAGCCACTCCGCACTGGCCTCCTTGTTCTTCCTCAGATATACAAAGCACTTTCTCATCTTAGTTTGAGCTTTTTGTCTCTCTGCCTAAAACAACCTTCCCCAAATACTTACAGGGTGTTTACCCCTGATTTATTTAAGTCTCTGTTTAGAGAGGTCTTCCCTAATTCCCCTTTATAACTATCTCCCAAAACTTACTATCCCACTACCCTGCCTAGTCTTCTTTATGGTTCTTGATTCTTGGCATTATGTTAAATGTTTATTGATATATTTATCTGTTCACCAATATCACTCCTATGAGGGTACAACTTTGTCTTATTCACTGCTATACCGCCAACACTTAAAACAATGCCTTGCCCATTGGTTAGGTACTTAGAAAGTATTTTCTGAATAAATGAACTAATAAACTGATAGAAAAGTTCTTTAAGAAACAAAAGATAATTCATTGGCTCACTGAAATAAAAGAAATCTTGTCTTATATAGGTGGTAGATGATACCCTCACACAAGGTCATTGGGACTCTCTCTCTGCCCCTCAGCTCGTCTTTCCTCCCTGTTGGCTTCATTCTCTTGCAGACTCTTTCCTCATCATGAACCCTGGCAACCCAAGGCTTACAGAAAACCATGTTAGAATATCCAGAGATGAGGACATGCCTCTTTCCCAGTTGTGTCAGCAGGATTTCAGGGCTCTCCTGAGCTCTACTGAGCAATACCTCTGAACCGAATATTTTGGCCAAAGAACTGAAATATTACCATAATATTGGTAATATTACAGTAAAATTGGTACTATAACACTGGTAATTGGCCAGACTTTGGGCACTTGTCCCATCCTGGAGTCTGGGTGGTATATGCACACTCAAGCCACATGGACCAAGAATGAGGAAGGACAGTTCTTTTTTTTTTTCTCTCTCACTGTTGTGGAAAGAGATGTTTCATGCTGGATTGAAGCCTTAAACGTCTTAGACAGTAAGGATGCAGAAGAGGACTAGAGAATGTAAGCTGCTCAGAAATTTGCAGAAGTCTTAGAGATGGCTCTAGGTGGTCTGGCCAATTTTGTGTACCTCTTGAATTCCTAGCTGACATTTTTGTTAATTAATACTATTATAGTTAACTGATATTATTTTAAAATGCACTTAATCCATTTGTACCTTGATTTATTCATTTAATAATATGCATTGAGTACAAACAAGATAATGAATAGCATGATAAACAAAGTTCCTGTCGTCCATGGAGGTTATTGTCACTCAGGAGAGGCAGAAATTAAATAAATACATATGGAAATAAACCTATTTATTCAGTCTACAACAATGCTCAGTGGTTATAGATTTATAGACTGTAGATTATAGGGTCTGTGAGTTGAGAACCATAGTACCAGGAGTTCAGGCTATTCTTTAAGTCTTCACATGGAAAGAACTAAATATACCTATGACAAATTTAATACTTGTCTTTTCTTAGAGTGTTCAGAGAGATTTCTTAAGTTTTGATGCCATAAGTGATCCATGCTAGAAAGTTAGCGGATATAATTAAAGAGGAGAATTTACATTTGAGGAACTAAAGATAATATATCAATCAGAAAGGGGAGGAGGAGGAGACAAACAAATAATCATAAAATTGATTGAAAGTTAACTAGATGAATATCTACCATTAAAAGCGTCATAACCCAGATAGTGTGGACGTTGAAGAACATATTGTTCCAAAATCATTTATCTATTCTAGGTCAAATGAAAGAATGAAAAACTTCCTAAGTTGTTTTCAGAAACTAACACAACGTTTATATCAAAATCTGATAAAGATATGAAAACTAGAGAATGAGTACACTTATTAATGTCAATGCCAGCAATTATAAATAAAATATTTCCAAACTAAATAGAGCAGTCTATCAAAGTAATAATACACCATAGTTAGGCTTTATTCCAGAAGGAGTAGTTTAGTGTTAGAATATCTATTAATTCATTTAATTAACAGATCAGAAAGAGAACAACATAAAATCATCACCATAGATGCTTTATATAAGCATTTAAAAATATTTAACATCTATCACTGATTGAAAAATTCTTAGAAAATTAAAAATAGTGGCAAACTTCTTTTACCACATAAAGAATATTTAAAATTAAGAATAAAAATAAATTCTTATTTCTATTATTATTGAGTACTTTTTGGCAAGTCTAACCATTGTGATAGATATGAAACAGAAATATAATTATTATAAGGAAGGGTACAGAATAATCATTATTTATAGATAATGCGAGCTTCTACCATGAGAATTAAAGAGATCATTCTGAACCAATATATTTAAATAATATAACAAGTAAAAAAATAAACATAATAGCTTTTCTCTGTGCCTTCAGTTGTCAGTAGAAAATATAAGGGAAAAATGGCCATGTTTGAAATAGTGGAAATACAAATTTCCACTATTTCCTATTGAAATAGGAAATACAAATTACCTAGGGAAAATACTAACAAAAAATGTTTAGTATTTTTATGGGGAAAAAAACACCTGAACCGAGCCTACTTCTCTGAGGTATAAGAAGGACTTCTTGAAACACTCAGGGAAACCTGAATGTTATAAGATGGAAGATCTCTCAAATCAAGGTATAAGTTTACTGCAACACCAAATGAAACTCGCTATGAGATTTTGGGGTGCGAGAGCTGGGTGAGACCAATAAAATGATTTTTAAGATAGTGTAGGGGAATAAATAAATGCTAGCTGTCAATGGCATTTCTGGGTTAAGCACTTTTTATGCATTGTCTCACTTGATCCTCATGAAATTTTAAGTCTAAGCTTAGGCTTGGAAAGGTTAAATAATTTTCCAAGGGTTACACAGCTGGGTGGAATGGGGACTCCAACACAGGTCTGGTGGCCTTATTCCAGAAACTGAGATTTTTTAATAACCATATTATATACTGCAAGAGCAACAGCCCTTTAAATTTTTCGTATTATGAATTTTGTCTAGCCTGTTTGAAGAAGAAGCAGTTTCCACTAAATAGTGTTACTCACATTCCCTTTACAGACTATTCAAAAAGGGATATTCAAAATCTTTCTTTACCTACACTTAAAATAGTAGTCTTATGGAAAGCTGTTCATGATATATGGTTAAGTGAAAAAGAAAAAGCCAAACCCCAAAACACATTGCAGAGCAGAATGATACACTTTTGCACAAAAATATCCTTTTATGTTTATATATATGTATATATGGCAGGATATTAATGCCCATCATATATATGGCAAATATATATATATGGCAAATATATATATGGCAAATATATGTATGTATATATATAATATATGGCAAATATATATATTCCTTTTATATAAATGGCAGGATATTATTACCCTAAAATGTTAACAATGGCTAACTCAGAATAATCTTTCTTCTTTCTGTCTCTATTTTCTACAGTCAGTTCTTTTAAAAGTTGTAACATTCCAATAAACAAAACAAAAAACAAAAATGCCCCCCAAACCCCGGCTCTTTTTAAGTCGAAGAATGCAGGGAGCTAAATTTGTTCCCTAACCTAGGTTCATAATGAGCAATTATCAGTATTTTTTATCTGCAGCCTGAAAAATATTAGTAGTATTAATAAAGTTATTCTTAGGCATTTTATTTGCGAAAACTGTCAAGTCCAATTAGCTTGATATTTAGCCGTTACGTAAGTGTAAGGTGAAAATAAATAACGATTTCAGTATGGTAATCAGGTGAAATTATACCGTGTGTTTATTTTAGAAATGGGTCTCGTCAACATCCGAGGCTGTTATAGCAAATCCTGTTTTTCGTGCTAACGTCAGAATGTGGTACTCTTGTCCCTGGGTTTCCGTGCCCCTCCCGTTTCCCCTATGCAATGCCCCGCTGACTGGTATACCAAGGGACGCTGGAACGCTCCACTAATAAGCAGCATTCCTTCCCCAGTCATGTTCTGCTTGGTAGTTTGAGAATGTCCAATGATTCTTGTTCTCACCATGCAGCTCTACATGTTAACATGCATCTTAGCAAGACCTTAAATACTGACTTTCAGGCAGCCGAATTTCAGCTATACTCTCAGTGCTTCCTTTTTGTCTGTTAGCTACATAACCGAGCAAATGGGACTGAGGGACTCTGGCAGGACTCCAAATCAGAGCGAAACGCATCTCGAATTGGCCCTTTGCCCAAAGGTATAATTTTCAGCTGTGAGTTGCCATTAATTTTGAAAATCACTTTTGTAGCTTCCGATTTTTCAGAGGAGTAGAAGCATTTTGTCTGCTCTCCAGGCAACCAGCATTCAAAAACAAAAACAAAATCACAGTATTTTGCTTTCTCTTTGCATCTGATTAGACTTGTTTAGCTAGAGGATTCAACATATTAAGGACATTCAAGTGTAAATGATATAACTACCTTGTGCTTGCCAGCCATAAACATCTCAATAACATGCAGATTTCTTTAGGTTATTTGATCTTGGAATAGATCATTCTTTCAAGTTTGATACCCGAGATATTTTAAAACTAGATTTCTCTGCCTTTATCAATAGTAAAAGTTTTTAACAGTTTCAATATGTTGGTATAAATAAATTATTCTGTGATTAAGGATATCAATTGACAATACATGTATTTAGTAAACATGAGTGTCAGTGGGTACAAACTATCCACAATTCGCTAATACTACAGAGCATGGGGACTTGGCAAACGACAAGTTGATATTTATTCCTATTGTTCTGTGAATAATGTCTTCTAATATGTCTTAAACTCCGTCAGGCAAAGGATTTGTGGTCCTAATCAATAGATATCTGTCCTTCTTTGAAAAGATCATTCCTATAAGAGCTTGAAGAATTTTTGTAGCTGCCATTTTGGTTTTTGTATTTATTATAAGATGTGTTATCTTTCTATTTTAACACGTGCAGCTTACGAAGAGCAGCTTAAAAAAAACAACTGAATTACATCAGCTAATCTTCTGTATCTTTTATCTCCCAAATTGAAAACTAAATGTACACAATTAAAGAGAATTATATGCCACTTATCATTAGTTCTGTGACAAATACAAACCACAGTCTTTGGAATCACACATGCTTGGTTTCTAATACTCTGGTAAAAGAATTAAGCCTGTGCAGAAGATGTCAGTCACTACCAACAATCTGACACTTATTCACTGTTTGAACCAAGGCATATACTCTCTGGCTTCAATTTCCTTAACTAAAAACATAAGAAATTATGCCTTTTTTTGCGAGGCTGTTGTGAGGAGTCAGGAGATAATACGTGAATAGATTTGGCATGGGACCTGACAAAATTTAAGAGTTTAATTACTGTGTGTGTATGTGTGGGTGTGTTGTTGTTGGTTATGAAAGGAATATAAGCGTATTATAGAAAATTGGAAAAAAAAAGTAGAAAAAATCACAATTGCCACACCATCCAGTTTTTTTGCTGGACTTTTTCCTATCATGGTTTTTGTAGTTGAGGTAATGCTCACTATAAAATTTTAGATTCTGCCTTAATTCAATGTACTTTATAACACCATCTCGTTTTCTCATCTCGTTACGAGCTCTTCATAAACATCAGTTTTAGTGTCTGCATAGTATTCCATCACGTTGTTTACTAACCATTTTCCTATCACTGGATACGTTGTTTCCAATGTCTTGTATTGTGGATAGTGCCATGATAAACGCCTTTGCTTCTAACTTTTGTATTTCAGATTATTCCTTCAGAATAGATATTTATCCCATCTGTTCTTTGTTCCATGTTTCCACCTTTTCTGTCTTCATTTGATTAAAGTTTTTTGTGATTCCATTTTATCTCCTTTATTGGCTCATTCACTATAACTCTGTTCCAGTGGTTGCTTTAGTACTGATAGCATACATATTGAACTTAGCACAGTGTACCGTGAAGTAACATTATACCACTTTATGTATAGAATAAGAACTTCACAACTGAGTATATTCATCCCTCCCTCCTGCCGTGTGCTACTTTTGTCATTTACTTTTCTTGTACATGTTATAAATTCCACA
Source organism: Aethalodelphis obliquidens (assembly GCF_003676395.1). Lineage (NCBI taxonomy): Eukaryota > Metazoa > Chordata > Mammalia > Artiodactyla > Delphinidae > Aethalodelphis > Aethalodelphis obliquidens. Next base: position 44,941,261 of record NW_020837949.1, on the reverse strand, counting down.
ACACATTGTTTTTATTTTTTGTTTTAAACAATCAAGTCTTTTTAAAAGATATTTTATAAGTGACAAAATATTCTTTTATATTTAGTCACATATTTACCATTTCTGATGCTCTTTATTCCTCTGTATATCTCCAGATTTCCACCTGGTATCATTGATCATTTTCCTTCTACCTGAAGGGCTTCATTTCTGGGCTACTTTTCTGGTAGTGCAGATCTGCTGGAGATGATTTCTTTCAACTTTTTTTTTTTTTTTTTTGTGGTACACGGGCCTCCCACTGTTGTGGCCTCTCCCGTTGCGGAGCACAGGCTCCGGACGCGCAGGCTCAGTGGCCATGACTCACGGGCCCAGCCGCTCCGCGGCATGTGGGATCCTCCCGGACCAGGGCACGAACCTGTGTCCCCTGCATCGGCAGGCGGACTCTCAACCACTGCGCCACCAGGGAAGCCCGATTTCTTTCAACTTTTGTGTGCCTGCAAAAATCTGTATTTTGCCATTGCTTTTGAAAGTTTTTTTTTTTTGCAGGGTATAGAATTCCAGATTGATAATTTTTTTCTTGTAGTATTAATACATTAGAAATGTTGTTCTGCTCACTTCCAGCTTGCATTGTTTCTGACAAGAAGTTTCTTGTCATTCTTATCTTTGTTACTCTACATACTCTGAGCTGTTTTTTCTCTGGCAACTCTTTAGGTTTCTCTTTTTCATGGGTTTTAAGCAATTTGAATATGAGGTTATTTGATGTAGTTTTCTTCAGGTTTCTTGGGCCTGGGATTTGTTGAGCTTGGACCTGGAGGTTTGCAGTTTTCATCAAATTTAGAAAATTTTCAGCCCTTTGTTTTCAAGTATTTTTTCTGATCCCTTATCCTATCCTCCTGAGACACCAATTACATGTACAGTAGGATGTTTGAAGTTGTTCCGCACTCACTGATTCTCTGTTCATTTCTTTTAGTCTTTGCCTATGTTTCACTTTTGGACAATTTCTATTGCTGTGTCTTCATGTTTGCTAATCTCCTTTTCTATATTATCTGAACTGCTGTTAATTTTATCCAATGGACTTTTCATCTTAGACATTGTAGTTTTCATCTCTGGAAATTCTATTTGGGTCTTTATATCTTGCATGTTTCTACTTAAAACACTCAATCTTTCTTCTACATGTGGAACATAGTTATAATAATTAATGTTATTTTCTAATTTAATCATCTGCGTCATTTCAGAATGTATTTCTGTTGATCAATTTTCTCCTCATTATGGGCCGTATTTTCCTGCCTTTGTGCATGCCTAGTAATTTTCTATTGGATTTTGGATTGTGTATTTTACCTTGGTGTGTGTTGGATATTGTTTTGTTTCCATAAATATTCTTGAGCTTTGTTCTGGAATGCAGTTAAGTTACTTGAAAACCATTTTATCCTTTCAAGACTTGATTTTTAAGATTTGTTAGATGGGACTGGAGCAGCATTTAATCTAGGGCTATTTTTTCTACCACTACTGAGGCAATATCCTTTTGAGTACTTTATGCAATGCCTCACGAATTACATGGTTTTCCACTCTGGCTGGTGGGAACGTGAATTAGTCCAAGCCCTGTGCCAGTTTTATTCATTTACTTATTTTTGTGCAGGAACACGTTTTTTTAAAAAATTGAGTACCTACTATGTGCCAGGTCCCATGTTGTGTGTTTAATATACATTACTTCTGATTCTTGCAAAAGCTCTTTGGTGTCAGTGGTATTATGTATCCATTTTGCTGATGAAGAAACTGAGATTCAGTGAGCATAAGCAATTTGCCAAAGACCATACACAGGAAATAACAGTAGTAGGATTGAAATCCCTGTGTTTTTTTTTTTTTTTAATTATTTAATTATTTATTTGTTTTTGGCTGTGTTGGGTCTTCGTTTCTGTGCGAGGGCTTTCTCTAGTTGCGGCAACTGGGGGCCACTCTTCATCGCGGTGCACGGGCCTCTCACTATCGCAGCCTCTCTTGTTGTGGAGCACAGGCTCCAGACGCGCAGGCTCAGTAGTTGTGGCTCACGGGCCTAGTTGCTCCACGGCATGTGGGATCTTCCCAGACCAGGGCTCGAACCCGTGTCCCCTGCATTGGCAGGCGGACTCTCAACCACTGTGCTACCAGGGAAGCCCCTCTGTGTTAGTTTTGAGGAGTGTTCGCTCTAATGCTTTCAGATGGTTCTTCCCCCGACCTTGGGCGATTTCTTCAGACAAATGCCCAGATCAGCATGCAGCTGAAGACTTGAGGGAAGCCCTCTGCAATTCTCCAGAGCACTCTCTCTATGCAGCTCTCCTCTCCCCACTACTTGGCCCTAACAGCTCTAGCCACAGTAAGCCTCCCCAGACTCCCAGCAATGGCTCCTCAACAGTGGAGACTGTTGGCCTCTGCCTAGGTTCCCCTTGACTGTGCCACGGCTTGGAAATGTTCTTTGGACCGTTAGCTGGCATAATCCTATGGCTCACATAATTTGTTTCCTTCTCTTAGGAATCACTGTCCTCCCTATTGTCCAATGTCTAGATCGTAGCTTAGTATATCTTGACCAGATATTTAGTTGTTTTAGGCGTTTGTGGTATGTGTGTGTAAATCTGGTTCCTTTTATTCCATCTTGGATGGAAAAGGAAATCCTTTCAGAGCTGATTTCTAGGAATTATATATTATCTTTAGAGACAAATTACTAATCAAGAATTCTCAGTATAAGCTCTAGTTTATTTGGCTAAGAAATTAGATCTATCCAGAATCTACTAATGACAAGTTTATTCTGACTAGCAAAGCTAGATTTAGAAATAAAAGTCTGTTATATGCTATGTGTTATAGTTTCATTCTAAGTTTGTCCTTTTAACTTTATCCTCTTAAGAGATATACCCAAATCATCTACTTGTGAGAAAAGAGCATAAATTTCATACTTTTTTGCCTAGCATAGTATCTGGTACCCAGTAGGTGTGTAATAAGTAATTGTGGGAGGAATGATGGATGAATAAGATTGTGAACATGCTAATAATACTACTAATTATAAGATAAAGGCATTATTGCCAGGTTTACACACATACATAGAATTCAACTAAAAGTTAATATTAGCAAATCTAAATATTTTAATGAATATTATTGGGTAGTTTTTGTTCAATGAAATATCCATTTTATTGGAAGAGGGAAATGTGTTAGGTTTAGTTGACAAAAATAGGGTATGCCGGGTCATGAATTCAGTAATGATATTGAGAAGAATGGTTAGCTAGGGAGCCTGCTGAGTGCTTACACTCTTCAAACTATGAGATTCATGTGAGCCCATAACAGAGATGAAGTTCAGACCAGTGGAGCAGATGCAGCTAATACTGAACTTTGTAGACACCACTTCCCATCACCTCAATTCGGATGAATGGATAAAGAAGATGTGGCACATATATACAATGGAATATTACTCAGCCATAAAAAGAGACGAAATTGAGCTATTTGTAATGAGGTGGATAGACCTAGAGTCTGTCATACAGAGTGAAGTAAGTCAGAAAGAGAGAGACAAATACCGTATGCTAACACATATATATGGAATTTAAAAAAAAAAATGTCATGAAAAACCTAGGGGTGAAACAGGAATAAAGACACAGACTTACTAGAGAATGGACTTGAGGCTATGGGGAGGGGGAAGTGTAAACGGTGACAAAGCGATAAAGAGGCATGGACATATATACACTACCAAACGTAAGGTAGATAGCTAGTGGGAAGCAGCCGCATAGCACAGGGAGATCAGCTCGGTGCTTTGTGACCGCCTGGAGGGGTGGGATAGGGAGGGTGGGAGGGAGGGAGACGCAAGCGGGAAGAGATATGGGAACATATGTATATATATAACTGATTCATTTTGTTGTGAAGCTGAAACTAACATACCATTGTAAACCAATTATACTCCAATAAAGATGTTAAAAAAAAAAATACTCAAATAGTATTCATATGGTGACAAGCATGACCATTGATTACTTTTAGTACAGAGACTAAATATTTTGCTGTTTGATTAACATACTGGATAACACTGACATTTCTGCTGCTTTAGGTAGCATGTAACAAGAAATAGTCGAAGACGATAAATATATAACTCTAGTAGAAAAAATAGAACAGACACAGAACCAAGGCACGTGGCCTTAAGTCAAATACCTTGGTTAGCATTAGTTCTGTATACATCTGTTTAAGTGTAATAGAAAACAGAAAGATCATTACATATTTCAGTTAAATCAGCAGGTGCTAGTTTTGTAAACCAAATATCAAGAAAATGATTTCTTAATATATAGGAATCAAATCCACGTGATAAACGCTCATATTATTTTAATGCATTAAGATCTGGTAAAATAAAAAGACTTCACTTAACATTATGTGGTTAAGTCATTATATGAATTATTACTTGTTCCATGCTCTTCATAAAATGCTAAAATGAAACAATAATATTACTTTCAAAAATCCAGTTTGTTAATTTCCATTTTTATTTAAAACATCTACACAGCATCTGGGATTCAACCTAATACAGTGGGCAGAACGCTTACGATGTTCGTGAAGCCTCAAGTCTGCCATGCATGTTTATCTTTTTTAAAAGTGCCCCAATCTTGTTACTTTTTATGCATCAGTATATCTAACAGAGCATAGGTTGGATATACTTACAACTGATTGGATCCGTGATTGAAGTGTTAGCCACAAGGAAGCTTACTTAAGTGTCAGAGAGGCCAATACACTCTGAATTGGCTTGTGGTAAAATTATGCTAAGTATTGGATAGTATAAACCCATCCCATCAGATCTTCTTCTTCTTCTTTATTTTTTTAAATAACATATCCATTTTAATTGGAAAGTGTTACACATGTGCTTCGTAAAAAGCATTTAATCAACATGAAATGTTCAAAGACACACCTCAAAACCAACTACCCAGAAATCACAGTGTTAATATTTGAATGTCACTCAGAATTTCTCTAAGGATACACAGAAGGATGAGTAGAAATAATTTAATAGTATTTTTGTTATCTAGCTATGTAAGTGTTATATAATTATATCATTATATGTTAATTAAGTGTTATAATATAAATGTTACAAATATCACATCTTCTTTTGAAAAGCATAAACACTCAGCAATTTGAAAGAAATTAAAACTAGTGTGTGCTTTGAGAAATTCTGACATATGTTTCTAGGTCCTTCTGATATGTGCTTTCCATCTCAGCCTAGAAAGTATGTGGACATAATTGCAGAGGCCCTGTTCCATGCTACTTCATATTCTTGGATATACTTAAATAATTCCTTATTATTATAGATAGTCTGAGTATATTTTCCAAAACCTAAGAGCATGGCAAATAAACCTAACTTAATCAATATACCTATTGCCTCTTGGTAAACCCTGTCTAGCAATCTTTGTGTAGCTTTCTTAAACAAGAGGTAGTCATTCACGATTTATCATAAATATTGAATTTATATTTATTACAAGGTATATAGGGAAACGTCTTAAAAATCATGAAGATAATTTTATCAGGAACCAAGAGTGATAATTATAGTAGAGGGAAAATGATAAAGGTATTCCATATTAGATTAAGAAACAATAATATATCTACTGTCGTCATTATTTTTTAAACATTCTGAAGGTTCAAGCAAATATCACAATGCAAGAAAATAATCAGTATAAATATTGGAATATAAGAGAAACTATTATTAACAGTTGATATGAGTATATGATTGTATACCTACAAAATACAAGAGCATCAGTTATAAAACTATTAATAAAGCTAAAAGAATTTATTAAATTGCTGGAGTACAAAAACACACACAAAATCAATGCTTTCCCATTTCCTAGCTATAAGTGACAAAAAGTTGAAATGAAAAAATAAGATCTCATTCATAATGACTGTAGAAACTATAAGTTACTTGGGGATACATACAATAAGAAAAAATCTACCTAAAGAGAAATAGAGTGGAGTCATAACATATGCCCGTTTATCATATACAAATTAAACTTATTCCATGCTGCACATGCTTCTTTTTTTTTTTTTTTAAGATATGTATATTTCATGCAATTGAGCCCCCAGATATAGGCCAAGTCCTATACTGGGTGTTCAACTTAAGAAACAGCAATCTGTTTCAATATTGGAGGAAAAGCTGACTGTGTTGAATTTATTGTAAGATATTACATCTGTATACTGTTTATCAGGGGCAATTTAAAGGTTTTTCAAGGATAATTTTAACTATAAGCAATTGTCACCTTGAGTGCTGGTTTTGGAAACCAACCCTTATGTAAGATGAGTTGCCACTGTGGTATACAAGTTTTCTGAAGGATGTAAAGTAAGACCAGAATAAATGGAGTATGAGGTTATAGTAGTATTAAACATTTGGTTGTCTAATATCAAAATAAAACATACAGAAAAGCCAAAAGAAGCAGAAAACTGTCAAACTATGCTCCCTCCTCCAACTCATTCCTGGAGGCATCTTAAGGCCAAATGCTTAGAACTGCCAGACATCTGCCTTTCCTTGATGCTTTTCTTCCCTGGCTGAGTTAGAGAATCCCCATTATTAAGGAAACGTGGCTGCATGCAGACTTTCAAACCATTACTTACCTCTGTAAATAAGATTTCAGGTAGTAAAAGTGAAGCATGCTTGATTTCCTCGAACTAGTACGTCCATTTACAATAGCAGAGGCTGGACTTCCCTGGTGGCGCAGTGGTTGAGAATCCGCCAGCCAATGCAGCGGATATGGGCTCAAGCCCGGGAAGATCCCACATGCCGCGGAACAACTAAACCCACGAGCCACAACTACGAAAGCCTGCGAGCCTAGAGCCTGTGCTGCGCCACAAGAGAAGCCGCGCACCGCAACGACGAAGAGTAGACCCCGCTCACCGGAACTAGAGAAAGCCCGGGCGCAGCAATGAAGCCCGCGCGATAGCCAAAAATAAAATATAAAATATATAAATAAATTTATTAAAAAAAAAAAGAATAGCAGAGGCTAGGTCTGGGCTCCATGATGCTGCTAATGCTTAGATGCTTTGGGTATGGGTGATGGGAAAGATCAGGAAGGTGCAAGAGCTCACGAAGATAGGATAAAATTAGAGAACTCCTAAAATGAAGTGTGAAGAAAGTCAAGTTCTCCTGAGACACTCCTCCACTGTTCTGCTTCATTTTGTCGGATGTTTGTGTATTGTACTGGGAGAGGGGTGTTACCTGACTCCCTCGGTCTAACCTCTCCCATGAGCATAACCAAAACCTCTAAAATTTGTCAACCAGCTGAATGTTACATATATAGCCTTGGGGGACCATAGCAGGGGAAAATGCGGTGGCTGTGACCTGAAACAATATAATGCAAATGTTGGTCTTTTCCAGATGAATATAGACATATAATGCAATTACAATCAGAATCCCAATTGCCTTTTCTGTTTGCTTGTCTCTGGACCTGGACAAGCTGGTTCTAAATATATGATAGTTGTCAAGAGAATTTTAAAAAAGAGCTAGTAAGAGGCATTTACTCTATCAGCCATAAATAGACACTAAAAATACTGCAATAAAAATCCTGTGGTACTGGAATAGAAATAGTAAATTGAGAAAACATAATAGTAAAGACCTAACTGCAATCATTCAACAACAAGTAATTTATTGGGCGTGTACTATGTGCCAGAGGCTATGCTAGTCATTGGTCAAAAGCTGTGAACAATATACAGCCATTGCCCTCGTTATAGACTGGATATTTCCAAAGTATGAGAAATGTCAGGGAGAATGAAAGGTGCTATGAAACATAAAACAGAGTGATGGATCCTAGTGTGGGACCCAAGAGAAGCATCCCTGAGGCTGAGATTCTGGCTGAGTCTTGAAGGATCACCACAGCTAGCCAGGTTAAGGAGGGCCGTGTCAAGAGGACATGGCTCGGGGGGAAGCACCCCGTGTGGGAGCAGTCTGGCATGTTTAAACATAGGGAAAGCTTGTAACTGGTGTGTAAGAGGGCCTCAGAAAATGAGTTTAAGAGCAGATCATGCAGATCCTAGGAGAGGCTGAGAGAAATAATTTTACCTTAAGAACAATGGAAAACCCTTGAAGGTTTTATATAAATTTCCTTGTCTTTCAACTGATGTGGATGTATACATTTCAGTGCAATATTGATTGGTAAATGATATCTCAGTATCTCTTTGATACAGGACAACATTTGAATAAAAATACCAATAAATACTGCTTATCAAGTAGAAAAGTACTAGTATCTGTATTATCAATGAAAAATATCCCTTTTCTTTGATTTTTTTTTCTTTTTCTGAGCTTACTACGTCCTCTGCTTTCTTGTCATCAGCTTTTATATGGTATATTTTGCTTATCAATTCTCCCTCATGGTGTGTGCTGTTGTTGTTTCTTTTTTTCTCTTTAGTGGTTTTTAAGGGATTGACCAAGTTTCTCTTTTTTATTTATTTCTTCAAATAGTTTTGATGCAGAGCTAGGATTAGAGTGAGCTGAGTGAGAGGCCTTGAATGTAAAATTTCAGAGGGTGCCAAGAACTCAGTAATCAAGATGAAGGATATTTTCATGCAATATATTAAAAAAATCAAAATGAATGCAAAAAGTCCGTGATGAATAACATCAAAAATTTAAATAAACACAGAAATCTGCACTGCACACTTTGCCTCATCCTAACCCCAGCCCAGGATCTAATAAAACTGGACTTACAAAGACAGCCAGCTAGCTCTTGGGCTATAGTTTGCTGGTTTGATTTTAGCTTTTGTAGCACGTGTATGGGAATTTAGCTTTGTCTTTGAACACCCAGAATTTAACAGTGTTTATAACACTGTCCATTCCTTAAAAAATAAAAGGACATGAATATGTTTTTATTTACTTCTACCTGCCCTTCTCCCAATTATTTTAATAACCTAGAGTTCTAGTTTCAGTTTACTTTGACGTAATATCTTTGACTTTAAGGTTCATTTCTAAATAACAGCATTAAACTTCACAACTCCATTAACCACAATTGTTTAGGTTTAGTTATATATTTTAGCAGTTATATTGCTCATTTCTGTATGTTAATTTTTCCTCTCTTGAGCCCTGCATTCAGAGTCTTTCTTGTTGTTGCTGTCGTTGGAGTGATTGACTAAATGATTTTCCCTAGGACTTAAAAAAGATGTTTTTTTCCAGAAAATGGACATAGGTGGTACATTTTCAAATCTTTAAATGTCCGCAAATGTTATACTTTCCCCTCTTGTTTGCACACCAGTCTGTCTGAGTACAGAATTTTAAGAGAAAATTTCTGTTTCTTTATAACTCTGTGAACGTTTCTTCATCTTCTAGTATTTAGTCCAGTGCTCTTCTGGTTCACTTGTCATTTATTCTTGGTATTTGGAAATGTCAATATGATATGACTAATGCATGGTTTCAATATTCCTGTCCAGGACCTTTTAGATCTGGTGACTCAAGTCTTTTTTTCATCTTTCTATTTTTGAACTTTGTTTCCCCTCTCTCCACTCAAATTCAGCTTTCTAGAACTCCGCTTACATGGATTGTATAGGACCCAGTGTGTGGTTAAAGGCCTTGGAGATGCCACTCATTATGTGGATCTCCCATGGCCATGCCTGTGCTTTCTGGCCTGAATCCACCCTGCCTATCCAGGGTTGGCCACCTGACCCCGACTGGACCAATCAACATCCTTCTCCAGGAATTTCCTTTTCAACTGAAACTAAGGGGACTGGGTTAGTTCTCCTGAGTAGTAACAGAAGAGAACTGTAAAGTTTTTGGCTTGTAACTAACTATTTTCTGCCATCAGGAACATCCCCCAGTTACAGTGAGAAAGAGGGAAATTGAAGGAAGAAAGGAAAACAGATGGTGGTATTTGAAAACTTGGTTCCTGGTGTTTCACTTTTAAGTCAGGAAGAGAGTCATTCATTTTAAATGACCAAATTGGCACCAAAGTGGAGGGACCAAGAGAAAGGAGGCAAGGAAACCAGTTGAGAAAATATGTTGATAGTTTTCATGAGAGGTGATTAGAGTCTTTTTTTTTGAGTCTTTAATTGTAGGGATGAGTTGAAAATATAACTAGGAGTTATAGTCAATAGACCTGTTCATAGATTAGATGTGAGAGTGGTGAAAAAGGGGAAGCTAACATGTGCTAACCTTTCCTGTTGTGTGCCCGACAGACACAAGGATGAAGTCGACATCATATGCAATAATGAAGTTGAGAGAAGGAAGCCAGATACAAAGAAGCACACACTGTATGATTCAGGTTACATAAGCACAGAGCTAGGCAAAACCAGTCTATGGTGTCTGAAACCACTTTGGCAAGATGGGCCGTGAAGTGGCTTTGGGGGCCCCTGGCGATGTTCTGCTTCTTGACCTAGGTGCTGGTTACACATGAGTGTTCATTTTATGAAAAATGTAGACATGTTTCTATATGAATTTCATACTGCAAAAAAAATGATGAAAGCAAGGGTGAGGAGCTTTGGGGGTAAAGAGGAGGATTACTGTTTGAAATATTCTGAATTTGAGGTGTCTATAGAACAGTGGTTCTCAAAGCGTGGTTCCCAGGGCAACAGTAGCATCACTCAGGAACTTGCTAGGAGAGCAAATCTTTGGGCTTGATATCAGATGTATAGGAGTCAAAACTCCTGGTGGCAGGGCCCAGAAATCTGTGTTTGAACAAGATTCCAGGGGATGCTAACATACGCTAACACTTGAGAAAGGATATCTGGATGGATCTGTTAGGCATATAGCTAAACATGACTCTGAAGTTAAGTAGAAAAAGGTTTGGGCTAAAGGCACAGTTTTGCGATTGCATCATTTATTTATTTTTTAATTTTTATTTTATATTGGAGTATAGCTGATTAACAATGTATTAGTTTCAGGTGTACAGCAGAGTGATTCAGTTGTACATATATATGTACGTTGCGATGGGTCTTAGTTGTGGCCTGCGGGATCTTCTAGTTGCGGCATGCGGGATCTAGTTCCCTGACCAGGGATCGAACCCAGGGCTCCTGCATTGTGGGTGCGGAGTCTTAACCACTGGACCACCAGGGAAGTTCCATATATGTATATTTTAAGAGATCTTTAAAGTCATGAGAAGAGATGAACCCCTTCAAGGACATTACATACAGAAAAAAAAAAAAAAAAGACCCGTAGGAAACTGCAGCATTTCAGGGATAAATAGGAAAATTAAGAAAATGCTTGAACTGACAGCATACACACGCAAATATTACCCAGCTTTAAAAGACATTGGAGATAAACATTCATATGGAAAGATTTTTGTGACGTATTTTAAGTGAAAGAAGACAGACAATAAAAGGGCACAAAACTTACGATCCCACTGGCATACATTGATTATCTTTAAAGTGTGCAATTAAGACTCTATTTTTATTTTCTTCATTCACCTATCTGTTCTTTCTAGTTTTTCCTAATGTGAAGATGTCTTGCCTTTTGTAAATAAGGGAAAAAAAACACAATAAAATTGTTTTCAAAAGATATCTTGTACACATGGAGCTAGATAAAACATTTGCGAAGAAAAGGCAATTTTAAGACTAGAAAAGTCTATATGAACAGATGAAAATCACAATTCCAAAATTCTAAACTGTAATACAGGGAGAGAATTGGGTGCTCCAGAAAATTAAATTACATTAGAAGAGTTCAGTAAATTCTTTCCGAATGTGAAAGAAAAGAATAAGGAGCAGAACATAATGGGAGTAAAGAGAAGATATATAAAGTACAGGCCCAAGAGACAGTTGTACCCCTGCTTCCATCGCTGTTTCTCCCACAATTTTTTTTTTCTTTTTAACATCTTTATTGGAGTATAATTGCTTTACAATGGTGTGTTAGTTTCTGCTATATAACAAAATGAATCAGCTGTACATATATCCCCATATCTCCTCCCTCTTGCGTCTCCCTTCCACCCTCCCTATCCTGCCCCGCTAGGTGGTCACAAAGCACCGAGCTGATCTCCCTGAGCTATGTGGCTGCTTCTTACCAGCTCTCTATTTTACATTTGGTAGTGTATATATGTCCATGCTACTCTCTCACTCCATCCCAACTTACACTTCCCCCTCCCTGTGTCCTCAAGTCCATTCTCTACATCTGTATCTTTATTCCTGTCCTGCCCCTAGGTTCTTCAGAACGTTTTTTTTTTTAGATTCCATATATCTGTGTTAGCATGTGGTATTTGTTTTTCTCTTTCTGACTTACTTCACTCCGTATGACAGACTCTAGGTCCATCCACCTCACTACAAATAACTCAGTTTCGTTTCTTTTTATGGCTGAGTAATATTCCATTGTATATATGTGTCACATCTTCTTTATCCATTCCTCTGTCGATGGACACTTAGGTTGCTTCCATGTTCTGGCTATTGTAAATAGAGCTGCAATGAACATTGTGGTACATGTATCTTTATGAATTATGGTTTTCTCAGGGTATATGCCCGGTAGTGGGATTGCTGGGTCGTATGGTAGTTCTATTTGTAGTTTTTTAAGGAACCTCCATACTGTTCTGCATAGTGGCTCTACCAATTCACATTCCCACCATCAGTGCAAGAGTGTTCCCTTTTCTCCACACCCTCTCCAGCATTTATTGTTTCTAGATTTTTTCATGATGGCCATTCTGACTGGTATGAGATGATATCTCATTGTAGTTTTGATTTGCATTTCTCTAATGATTAATGATGTTGAGCATCCTTCCATGTGTTTGTTGGCAATCTGTATATCTTCTTTGGAGAAATGTCTATTTAGATCTTCTGCCCATTTTTGGATTGGGTTGTTTGTTTTTTCGATATTGGGCTGCATGAGCTGCTTGTAAATTTTGGAGATTAATCCTTTGTCTGTTGCTTCATTTGTAAATATTTTCACCCATTCTGAGGGTTGTCTTTTCATCTTGTTTATGTTTTCCTTTGCTGTGCAAAAGCTTCTAAGTTTCATTAGGGCCCATTTGTTTATTTTTGTTTTTATTTCCATTTCTCTAGGAGGTGGGTCAAAAAGGATCTTGCTGTGATTTATGTCATAGACTGTTCTGCCTATGTTTTCCTCTAAGAGTTTTATAGTGTGTGGTTTTACATTTAGGTCTCTAATCCATTTTGAGTTTATTTTTGTGTATGGTATTAGGAAGTGTTCTAATTTCATTCTTTTACATGTAGCTATCCAGTTTTCCCAGCACCACTTATTGAAGACACTGTCTTTTCTCCATTGTATATTCTTGCCTCCTTTATCAAAAATAAGGTGACCATAGGTGCATAGGTTTATCTCTGGGCTTTCTATCCTGTTGCATTGATCTGTATTTCTGTTTTTGTGCCAGTACCATACTGTCTTGATTACTGTAGCTTTGTAGTATAGTCTGAAGTCCAGGAGCCTGATTCCTCCAGCTCCGTTTTTCGTTCTCAAGATTGTTTTGGATATTCAGGGTCTTCTGTATTTCCATACAAATTGTGAAAATTTTTATTCTAGTTCTGTGAAAAATGCCATTGGTAGTTTGATAGGAATTGCATTGAATCTGTAGATTGCTTTAGGTAGTATAGTCATTTTCACAATGTTGATTCTTCCAATCCAAGAACATGGTATATCTCTCCATCTGTCTGTATCATGTTTAATTTCTTTCATCAGTGTCTTATAGTTTTCTGCGTACAGGTCTTTTGCCTCCTTAGGTAGGTTTATTCCTGGGTATTTTATTCTTTTTGTTGCAATGGTAAGTGCGAGTGTTTCCTTAATTTGTCTTTCATCATTAGTGTATAGGAATGCAAGAGATTTCTGTGCATTAATTTTGTATCCTGCCACTTTACCAAATTCATTGATTTGTTCTTGTAGTTTTCTGGTAGCATCTTTAGGATTCTCTATAGTATCATGTTATATGCAAACAGTGACAGCTTTACTTCTTCTTTTCTCATTTGGATTCCTTTTATTTCTTTTTCATCTCTGATTGCTGTGGCTAAAACTTCCAAAACTATGTTGAGTAATAGTGGTGAGCGTGGACAACCTTGTCTTGTTCCTGATCTCAGAGGAAATGGTTTCAGTTTTTCACCATTGAGAATGATGCTGGCTGTGGGTTTGTCGTATATGGCCTTTATTATGTTGAAGTAAGTTCCCGCCTTGCCTACTTTCTGGAGGGTTTTTATCATAAATGGGTGTTGAACTTTGTCGAAAACTTTTTCTACATCTATTGAGATGATCATATGGTTTTTCTCCTTCAATTTGTTAATATGGTGTATCACATTGATTGGTTTTCATATATTGAAGAATCCTTGCATTCCTGGGAGAAACCCCACTTGATCATGGTGTGTGGTCCTTTTAATGTGCTTTTGAATTCTGTTTGCTATTATTTTGTTGAGAATTTTTGCATCTATGTTCATCAGTGATATTAACCTTTAGTTTTCTTTCTTTGTGACATCTTTGACTGGTTTTGGTATCAGGGTGATGGTGGCCTCGTAGAATGAGTTTGTGAGTGTTCTTCCCTCCGGTATATTTTGGAAGAGTTTGAGAAGGTTAGGTGTTAGCTCTTCTCTAAATGTTTGGTAGAATTCGCCTGTGAAGCTATCTGGTCCTGGGCTTTTGTTTGTTGGAAGGTTTTTAATCATAGTCTCAATTTCAGTGCTGGTCTCCCACAATTTTCTACACAGTAGCTAGAGAGATCTATTCATAGTATAAATCAGACCAGTTCACCACCTTCTTAAATCCCCTCAGAGGCTTTCCATTGCATTTCAGATGAAATACAACATTCTTGACTGGCTACAGAATTGTCCACCATCCTCTCTAGCCGTCTTCTTTTTTTTTGTTTTTGTTTCTTGTGGTATGCGGGCCTCTCACCGCTGTGGCCTACTCCCGTTGCAGAGCACAGGCTCCGGACGCGCAGGCCCAGCGGCCATGGCCCATGGGCCCAGCCGCTCCGCGGCACGTGGGATCCTCCCAGACCGGGGCACGAACCCGCGTCCCCTGCATCGGCAGGTGGACTCCCAACTGCTGCGCCACCAGGGAAGCCCTCTCTAGCCATCTTCTATCTTCATGCTCCCAACACTCCAGCTACACTGACCTTCTTTCTGTTCTTTTTGGACCAAGTTCTTTCTCATCTCAAGGACTTTGAGAATGCTGCTGCCCTCACTAGAAATATTCTCATTTTTGTTATTCTTCAGGTCACAACCTAAATCAAACATCCTCAGTGAAGCAGTCCTGCCATGCTGTACTTCTCCTTCATAGTATCCATCATAATACATAGATATAACTTATTTGTACATCTTCCAGTATAGTATAAACTTAGTGAGGGCAGGGTCCACGTCTAATTTATTCACCTCTGTTAGGCTGTGCGTAACAGGGTCTCTAGCACCCAGTAGGTGCTCAATAAATAATTGTTAATGAATGATGGTTGCAGATGTTCTCTCATTGGTGTGTTTTCATGGCCGTTTAAAAGAGAAGTTTGAAAATGGATTCCCCTGCATCTATGCTTATGCCACCATCTTACACAGACATTGGCAGATGTGAGTCTTTAATTGCAGCTCTTCCTATTATATAAACTAATTTCTAGATGTAAGCTAACTAAATCTTAGAAGCTGTGTTGTCCATTTGGAGTTTCCTTGTGTGGTGTTCAGATGGCCTGGAAGAATGAAAATGGCATCAAAATCTGCCTAGTATAATCTCAGTGAGTAGTTTATGCATCAATAGACTCTAGTTCAATAAATGGCAGGGGCTACATTTTAATTATGTTGTTTTCATTCTGTCATCTAAAACAGTGCTGCACAAATTGTAGGGGTCTTATACATGCTTATTGATTTAATCATAAGTCAACAGACCTGTTTCTTGCAGAATGATAGCTTAGCATTTCTTAATTTTTAGTGATCATTTCCTACTGCCAAATGGACCTCCCTTTCCTACCAAAGTGATTAACTCCTGAAATAGTAAGAGCTAACTCCTTGTTGAAAACAATAATTGAAATCATGATGTTTCAAAATGTCTCTAGCAATGTTATGTGTTTAGTTTCTTTTATTCTCATAATGTTTGTGTTAGTTATCTATTGCTGCATACCGAATTACCCCCAAATTTAGCAGCTTAAAACAACAAACTTGGGGGCTTCCCTGGTGGCACAGTGGTTGAGAGTCCACCTGCCGATGCAGGGGACACGAGTTCGTGCCCTGGTCCGGGAGGATCCCACAGGCCACTGTGCGTCTGGAGCCTGTGCTCCGCAACGGGAGAGGCCACAACGGTGAGAGGCCTGCGTACTGCAAAAACAAAAAACAAATTTGTACCATATCACAGTTTCTGTAGGTCAGCAATCCAGAACAGGTCAGCCAGTCCCTCTGGCTCAGAGTCTTCTGAGACTTCACTTAGGGAAGATCCTCTTCCAAGTTCACTTGTGGCTATTGACAGACCTCAGATCCTCCTTGGCTGTTGGCTAGAGGCATCACTTCCTTGCCATTGGCAGCCCCGTTCCTCTCCCCCCTCTGCCCCCACATAGGGCAGCTCACAATATGGTAGCTGGCTTTTCCCAGAGGGAGGGAGGAGAGAGAGAATGAGAGAGAGACCAAGAGAGAGAAACAAGAGAGGGCAAGTCAAAAGCCACAGTCTTTATGTTATCTAATCTCAGAAGTGATATGCTACCACTTTTGCCCTATTCTGTTCATTAGTCACTAGGTCCAGCCCACATTCAAGGGGAAGGGGACACACGGGCGCAGATACCAGGAGGCGAGGATCTTTGGGGCTTTCTCAGGAGTTGCCTAGCACAGCATTTTCTCTTAGTACTTAATACCAGAAATCTTTCTTATTTTCTTGTGGGAAATTGCAACCATATAATAAGCAATCATATATCCAGCACCTAATTTTAACAATTGTTAACGTTTTGCCATATTTGCTTCATTAATGTTCTTATTTCCATTTAAGTGCTTTTATGTTAGTTATGGACATCATGACATTTCACCTAGAAAAACTTCAATAGACGTCCATGGAAAAGGAGTCCGTGTTCCTACATAATCACAAAGCCATGATCACATTTGACAAAATTATCAATAATTCCCTAATATTGTACAATAATCAGACCATTTTCAAATTTTCCAGATTGTTCCCCAAATGTCTTTTACAGCTGGGGTGTCCATATCAAGTTTTTGTGACCCTTAATTCTCTTTGAACTGAGAAGATCCTTGGCCCATAGCTCTGTATTAACTTGTTTTTCTATGCTAAATTATTGTTACACATTTGTTCCTCAGCAAGAAACACAGTTTGAAAGAATTCAAATGGAAGATAATTCAACGATTCCTAAGTATGCCATTTAAATTATAGATTTTAATCAAACTCTTCTAACTCATACATATTATGAGATTTAAATATTTCTGATCTCAACCACTTTCAGAGTAGCAGGGGACTGCTTTTTTATTTCCCAAATTACATGCTGTTGTTTTAGTTCTTTGTTTTAGTCACATGTATTATTATTATTATTATTTTAATTTTTAAAGTCTTAGACATTCTAAATTATTATCAAATTCACATTAATATATTAAAGTTTAAAAATATATTATTGTCTCAATAAAAGGAGGAAAAGCAATGACACTGATAAAATTAAATACATTTTTATTATTAAAAACCCATACAAACCAGGAAAGTCTTTAGAAACCTATGAAGAATATCTATCCCAAACCTCAGCCAACATTGTTTTTTATACAAAAACTTTGAAAGAGGTCTCTCGATAGCAAGAAAAGACAAAAATATCCATTCTCATGGTTTTTATTCTACATTGTTTTGGAAATTCTAGTTGGTGGAATAAGATAAGGAAAAAAAAATTAAAGTTATAAAGATGAGAAACGAAGAAACAGAACTATCACCATTTGTGGGCAATAGAACTATTTCTAGAAAACCCAAAATAATCTACAAATTATTAGAAATAATAAGAAAATCTATTAAAGTGTTTGTATTTAAGGTCAATATACAAAAATAATAAATGCCAACCACAGTCAGAAAATGCAAATAAAGAAAAAAAACCTTTTTATTTACAATAACAGCGACAAACTGTAAAGAACGTAAGAATAAATCTAACAAAATGTGGGCAGACTTGTATGGAGAAAATTAGAAAACTTTGTTAAAAAGCACTAAAGCAGCCTAATAAGTGGTGAGGTAGTGCGTGTTCATAGACAGGATAACCCAATACTGTAAAGATGTTGATTCTCTCCAAATAAATTCAATGAATTTCCAGTCAAACTCTTAAGAGTGTTTTCCATGGAACCTGAGAAGTTGGTTCTAAAATTTGTATGTAAGACCATGGAGTCAAGAAAAGTCAAAGTATACAGAAGAAGAGACGGATGGAAGAACTTGCTGTACTTGGTGTCAAGACTGGTTATAAAACTATGTAATTAAGTCAGTATAGTATTGATACAGGCATAGAGAAGCTGACCAACAGAACGGAAGAGGGAGCCCAGAAATAGACCTACATATATATGGAATGTTTATATGTGACAGAGGAGTGTTTTAGATTGTTGGGGGAAAGAATAGAGAATTCCAAAAATAGGTAGAAGAGCTAGTGGTTTTTAATACAGAAAAAAATAATGAAGTTTAACCCTACCTTACACCATGTACAAAACCCAATTACTGAATTTATATATGAAAGACACAACAATAAAAGTTTTAGAAGAAAATATTATCTTTTGACCTCAGGTTAGGGAAAAAGTCTTTTCGACTTTTTTAGATGAAGCACAAAATTAGTGTCGATATTAAAGTGTAAAATTAATTCATTAACACTCTAAAGGAAATGAAAGACAGGTCACAAATTCAAAGACATGTAACATTTAATTAGCAAAGTAATGTTATATATGTGTGCATGTATTTCTACAAGTCACAGAGAAAAAAATGGAACAAAAGACATAAAAAACATTTATTTTAGTTTTATCTTTGACAAAGATTTTAGAAATTAATAGATAAAATTCCTATTGCTTCAGACTTTATACTTTGACCCATCTCTAATAAACTAATTATTAGAATTCACATTAAAATTTGTAACACAACTTTGAGCTCTAGATGGTTTGAAAATAACGATTTTTATTGTGATAAAATATACATAACATATCATTTACCATCTTAAAGTGTATAATTCAGTGCCACTGAGTATGGTAGTCATTACCACTATCTATTTCTAGAATTTTTCATCATCCCAAACAGAAACTCTGTGCCCATTAAGCAATAGTTCCCCATTCCCACTCTCTCCAGCCCCTGATAACCCCTATTCTACATTCTCTCTCTATGAATTTGCCTATTCTGGATATCGCGTATTAATGGTATCATATATTTGTCCTTTTGTGCCTGGTTTGTTTTACCTAGTATAATATATTCAAGGTTCACCCATGTTGTAGCATGTGTCAGAATTTCATTCTTTTTTATGGCTGAGTAATATTCCATTGTATGTGTATACTACATTACACTTATTCATTCATCTGTTGATGGACATTTGGGTTGTTTCCACCTTTTGACTATTACAAATAATGCTGCTATGAGCTTTGGTGTACAAGTACCTGAGTCCCTGTTTACAGTTCTTTGGTGTATATACCTAGGAGTGGAACTGGTGGGTCATATGATAATTTTATGTTTAACTTTTTGAGGAAATGCCGAACTGTCTTCCATAAAGCCTGCACATTCCCGCCATCAATGCACTAGGGTTCCAATCGGGAACATCTTTATGTGTCACCCTATCTGATTTTGAAACAAAAACAAAACATGCCAAGATCAATTCACCTAGAGGTGAAAAGCAATAGTTAAATAGCAAACCTATGTGACATTAAAACCTGAGACTTGTGGATTTCTTCTTGTTTGGTGGACTTCTCAGGAATCCGCAAGTGTTGTTGAAACAAGCTTCTTTGTCAGCAGGTAATGTGAAAATTGAATTTGTTGTTGGTGATAAAGTTCACGTCTGCTTTCTTTCGGGGGACATTGATCTGGGAATATAGTTTACTGTAACCTGGTGATTTCAGTAATACAAATGCAACAAAATGTTACTTAAAAACAAAACATAAATTCAATCAGGGGTGGCAAGGCAATTAAGGGGAGCTCTCTCCATTTTGTTGTCCTTCTGGGGCATTATGACAGCTGCAGCCAATATTGAACAGGGAGCTGCAGCTGTTTACAGATGCATTAGGAAGAAGAGATTTTGGAACTCAGTAGCAGAATTTCTCCTGTGCAAAAGAAAGGCCAAAATTGTCAGAGAAGGGGGATATCTAAGGGATATAAGTAAATTTACTTTTCAGCAAGAGCTCGAGGTGCTAATACTGAGCATTACAATTGCAATGAATCAAAATCTTGGTTTTGAGTGGTCACAAGAAAGGTGGTCTTAGCTCAGAACAGTCCAGTCATGCCTTTATTTCCCAGTATATCCATTACTCTTACATAGGCCCACAAAAGCAGTGTGTACCAATGCATCTTTCATTTAGGGTATTAATATAGTTCCTACATGTTAGTGTTCCAATTATCCATGAATTGCAAGGCTGTCCATTTCCACCATGATAAATTCAATGATTATAGGTAGGTACTAAAACATCAAGTCTTCTGATATTTGATTATCCTTAACATAGAGCTTTGATAATAAAAAGATTTTTGTTGAAAATGGTATAACTTCAAATTGGAATGATGAGACTTAAAGGGGAACATTTATAAACCTGGGGCTCTTGGTTTTGACTTGTGACTAGATGCTTAACAGGTGGTCTGCCACTTGCCTTGTGACTCTGATGACATCATCTCTTTGCCAAGATGTCAAAGCTGAACACACACCCGACAGAACAGGAGCTACCTCTGTAATTCAACAAATTATATTTATCGTCTCATCTGGCTATACCCAGTTGCCCAGGAGTATGACTCTTTGTCATTATTCTTCACCATATATGTGGTTGCCACGTAAAAAAGCCAAACAAAACAGTCACAAAATCAATTTATTTCCAGGGAAGAAAGGGGGCTTCAAGGCATGGAGGAGGACCCTGATCCCTTTGGGAAAAAAGCAGAAAGGTCAATTTGGTTTATTAAAGAGCTGATCCTTTTAGGTTCAGGATATAATATACTTCCTTTAATGCCATCTAATAGGAAATCAGAAACAGTCCAAAAGCATACTATTCCCTGAGGAAGAGTCAACACAAAATTAGTACCACCAGGCCAACTCCAGCGCCTTCTGCGGCCTTAAGCACAGAATCCTGCAATGCAAATGTCATTTAAGCTTCTTGGAATCAAATTTAAGGCCTGGTGTATAGACGTGTTCTGGTAGGCACATATATATAAATAAAGGAAGGGCAGGCAAATTGTACTTTAGAATGATCTGGCAGATTTGTGCTGTAGCTTAAAAAAAGAAATGTATTTTTCCCATAAATGAGACATTAATGAACACACACTAATTGGGTACTTACTATTGCTCAGCACTCATAAGGGTAGATTATCTGAGCAGATTTTTCAAAGGAGAAAGAGAAGGGGCTCCAAAGTAGGGTCCCAGGACCAAGGTGAACCAGAAAGGGGCTTACCTAAGGTAGGGCACCTGGTCAGAATTAAGGTCCAAGGAGTCAAGCATTCGTCAGAGAAGTCTGTGGTTAGAATCAAGCCTCAAGGGCACAGAAAGAAGGGACAATGATTTGGATTGGATTTGGATTTGAATTGGATTATAAAGTGTTGGTGAAGAATCAGAGTACTTGTGGCCCCCTTGCCGGGTATCTGCTGTTCAGTAAGAAAGCAGGTACAATGGCTTTAAGGCACCACGAGTGCGTGCCAATGGGGACGGGTACAGATACACGCAACATGCAGTTCTTCTACTCAAAGGACTCCCGGTGTAGCTGGGCTGACTCGATCACATGTGAAGCAACCAGAGAACGATTCAAAATAGCAAATGATGAAGGACTAAATAGTGGGTTGCAGACGGACTGTGTGAGATTTAGAGAGAATAGTCAGGGAAATCCTCATAGAGAGGGGAGATCAAGCAGGCTTCAATAAGCTTAGGGGAAGGGAGAGGGATTGGGGACAACTAGGCAGAGGTACAGCATGTGCAAAGGCTCTGAGCTTGAAGGAACATGGCAGCTGCATGGATCACGGGAGATTAACCTACAACAAACATGGCACTGCACAGACCACAGGAATCTGGCCCCAATGGAGCAAATGGTGCACTGTGAGAGCCAGTGGAAAGTGGGTCTGGCTGGAGAAGCTTGAGGGCCAGCAAAGTTTAGATGAAGTAGGAAAGAGAGCCCTGAAGGCAACGTGAAGAGAAGACTAGTCAGGAAGGGAATAGGGAAAAGTGGGAGAAGGAAGAGACAGAGTCTGAGGAAACCACATGGCAGCCAGCTGATGAAGTGGTCCAGCCACAATGCTTAGTTTAGAACCCAGAAACAGGACAGGGGAGGAAATGATAAATGTCAGGACATTTTAGAAGGAAAATCAACAGGGTGTGTATTTTGACCATATATGAAGTTTAAAGAAAAGAAGAGGAAAAGTTCAGAATTTCACATCTGAGTGAAAGTAAGGTTGGAGAAAGGAAAATTTCCATGTGAACTTGGTTGTGGAAAAATGACTATGCATGTAATATCGAGCATACTGATATTAAAGTCACATTTAAACATGCAAGTGGAAATGTCCAGTAAGCAGGAAGAAAGATGGAAATAAAGCTAAGATAATAACATAGGACAGGAAATACAATTTGATCATATGCAAGATAATTCCCAGTGAGTTGTATGTTCATTTATTATGATCCTGAGAGGAACTATTTTCTGTATTCCACGTGGGATATGAAGTTATGTCCTGGAATTAACTGAGTACAGTTTTCCCTTTATTAGAAGAAGTAGTAAAATAAAGCAATCTTCTTGGTACCAGAATGGAGAGGAGAGAAGTCTACATACAATCTAGAAATCCAATCGTCGACTTGGGTCAGCATTTTCTTTGAGTGTTGAGACACCTTGACCATTATTTGAAGGCGAAAAGGAAACCCATCAGAATGTTCATCAACATTTTAAAGATTCTAGTGGAAAACTCAATGTAAGAGCCAGAAGTAATTCTTTCCCACTGAAGCCCAGCCTCTTGGTCTAAGTATCACTTCCTTGCTGAATAGAACTTCTTTCATGGAAACACGTTGCTTTGTTTCCTTAATGTGATGTTCTCATCAGAGAAATCTGTTATTTAGTGTATACAGGTTGATTTGGTGGAATGGTATCTCTGTGTGGTGTTATGTAAATAGAGTTATAGCCCATCCTTCTGATAGTAACTTAGGCTATAATTAGGATGTATGTGTAATGATGCTGTGTGTGTGTTTGAGAAGGGGTGTGTGTGTGTGTGTGTGTACAGGCACATGTGCGTGCTGAGAGCAGGGGGTAGAGAGATGTGTAAGCAAGTCCGCGTTAAAGTTCTTGATGTACAGAAAGTCGCCAATTCACAAAGGACTTTGATTACCTCTATCCATTATACACACACAGTGAGTGAGCGTGCTACTCACCATCTGTCATCTATTTCATTTGCATCACCAGCACCTGGCCTGTTTATCTGCTACATTCGTTTCTTCACTGAATTCTTATGCTGCTTTAATAAAATATAGAAATGTTATTGTTAAAAACCAATTAATTTACAATCCTCTACAGAGATAGTATTACTTATAATTCAGTTTGGCTTCTAATGATCTGCTTTCTTGCAAAATGACTTAATTCTTGTGTCAAAGATTAGTTATTAGATATTACCCTGCTGTACGAGTCACGTACTGCTGAGGTAGGCAAAGCAGCTTGGAATGTCCCTGGCCATTAATCAGAAGTCTGAAACATGTTCTTGTTTAACTCCTTTAAGAACCTGGCTGCAGACATCATGCCCTTAACTCTTTCCCTGACCAAATGCTCAGACAGCATGCTTCCTACATTAGGTTAGGTCTGGTGCATGGAGATCTGGAATTTCCAATGAAAGATTTTGGTCATTAGGAACTTGAATAAACATATATAACTTGAAATTCTCTCCAGTTCCATGTATCCACGTGCATTTTTGTTTGTCTATTTCGTACAGAGTTTCCTTTCCTATCCAGCCATGTTATGAATGAGGTATGAAAAGATTGTCTCCTCTCCTAAACCCGGACTTTGAAGTGAACGTGGTTGGATCTCTCACACAATGGCGGTGCTGGGTGTCGCTTGCCTTATTATTACAGTGTTATCCACACCCATCATGCAGGCCAACCTGCTCACACAGGGCAGTCTGGCAGCTCTCAGCCACCTTGTCCACACATTTCAAGAACGGACTCACTAAGCATATGGCTATCGCCAGCACATTCTAGAAACATTAGCTTGGCCCAGAGGTATCTGAGAGAAAACGTATTCTTACAGATTAAAAATCCTTATATGCCTTCAAAATTTCTTTTTTAGTATAACATTCTCAAGCTGCCCATGTCTTTGCTTCATAAACCTTCTGATGTAACCCAGAATTTAGTGTGGAAACTATTATTTCCCTTCTTGATTTACTTTTGATTATAACACATGGCAAATGACATATCCTAACAGTGGAAAATATATATGTGTGTGTATATATATATATATATAGTATTTTATTTTCCATAGGTACAGAATATAAATATGCTTACATTTAAAATTATGGCTATAGAGACTAGGACCTGTCCTGAGAAACTTAATGAATTGCTATGAAAAAATGAAGCCACAAAAGTAATTGCTAGGGATTCCTACTAACTGAGTAAGGATACTTCTCAAACCTTGAAATAACTCAATTAGCTGAATCTGAAGGGGCCAGAGAATTCAATAATACAGACCGGAAGGAGAATGATGTGAAAGGAAGAAAAAATCTTTCTCGTGGTCTCAATTAACTAAAAAGCCAGCATTCTACATTTACAAAAATCTATTTTTTCAATGATGCATTTGTTCCGCTGATAGTTTTAGCTTTATAAAATGCATTTGCTGCCAGCTCTGGAACATATGCACATATGAAAACTACAAGGGGGGCTACAAAGGTAGAGACACTTTAGTTTGACTTCTCTGGATGGTGCCACTTGCAAAGCATGAGGTGCTCGTTATTTTACAAAAGCAGAGAAACCAGCTTTGCGATCGGGGCAGACAAAACTTGAACAACTGTCTTAGAAGAAGCATTTTCTTTTTTGTACATTTATAATATCAAGGGAACTGTGCCTAGCTCCACACACTTTGTCTTACATAATAGGTTTTCTACAAACAATCAAACTCATTGGTAAACTCCAGAGGATCATCTGATTTCAGCTATATGCCTCAGCCTGAATGCTACTCTCTGAATGCTCAGTCCACTATACATGTTATTTTAACTAGCTTTTCCTGCCTGTTCATACACATTTCTAGAGTCTTTTGCTAGTAAAATTAAACAGGAAAGATGGTATTTAATATGAGCTTGTCCCCAAACTTGGAAGATTTAGAAATTAGGTCTGAGGGGGCCAAAGGGAGAAAACTACAGGAATGAAGAGGGACAAATGGTCTCCAAATCTGTTCCCTGGTGACTTTGGCTCAGGTTGATATGTCCCTGAATCATTGCTCTATATGCAAAGTAGGGGTGGGAACCAAATGCCAAAATATGTCCCCCAAAAGAAAAATTCCCAAATAACCCTATTCTCCGAAGCTTATTCTTCAGTTTCAGACAATACATCATCAACCTCAGAAATAGGACCTGAGCCAAGCAAACTGCAATCTAATATGGAAATGTGTCCTGGCCACGGTACTGTGTCACTCTTCTGAATGGGATCACCTGCACCCATCTCTCCTAGGAGAAAATTTCAAACAGAGTTAGCTCCTTAAACCTTCTAATTAAAATGAGAAATCCCCAGGCTTCCATGACTCAGCCTCAGAAAAAGATTATTAGGAATTTAATAGGGAAAATATAGCAGCTCAGACCATCTGTGACCCAGTGCTCTGTGAGAATTTAAAGAAAACTGGAGGGAGGCAGCACACACTCCAATGTACTCTTGAGGAGTACTTTGTAGGAGCTGCAATAAATCAACATAGTTAGAGTACAGCCTTTTTCAGATTTAATTACTGTTACATAATTATTAGCAAAGCATTCTCCTCTGAAACTGTAAAACTCATTACATCAGAAATCCCCAAGCTCCTGATGGAATTTATGAACTAGTTACTTTCTTTCAGGCCCTGGGAAAATAGTGGAAGAGCGTCCAGATTTGTCTCCGGCTTTTTAGAGGCAGAGGGAGATTTCTTCCCCCTGTTTTGTGTCATTTTAATAGGTTTCTGGACTGGCTTCCTATAGATCATTCTCTTAGACATCTATTGTATATTCTCACCTAAATATCTGTTTAAACGAGTTCCATTCCACTGGTAAAATGTACTAAGCAAGTAAATTTCAAAGTATGCTGACAAGGAGCTGGCTGATTTTCAAAAGAGTGAAAGATAAGTAATTTTTCAGTGTCTGATTTTTTTTTGATGGTTCAGGAAGAGTCAAAAAAATTACAGCAAGTCATGGGGCTTGTGTTGGAAGGTCCAGTGTCAACATGGGAGTGATCTGCATGCAATGGTTCACTGGGTTTGGCTGGCCATCTCTTCCCAATACCATATGCAAGCACATTGCACAGATAGCTTGAAATCGGCCACGGTAGGAGTGTTTACAATACAAAATTGGCAAATGCTACCATCTAGGCTTGTTCCCTGCAGAGCCTGTTGTTAAACACCAGCACAGCACTGTTACCGTGTTCACCAATGACACAAGTGTAAATGACATCTCTATTGTCTACACAACTCTATCCTAGGATAAATGTCCCTCACCGAAACACTGTTTCAATCTAACTTTAACAAAAATTGGTTTATTTTAAAGTCTGGCTTGGGTAGGATGTTTGTTCCCGGAAGCAGGAATACCATACAGTGGGATGGATTCCTTTGGAAGACAGGTAAATGCCCTCGCCTCTGCCTAGTTAGCTTCTTACCCTAGCCGTTACTGAGCTCAAGATCGGGACATTCCTTCCAATGTGGGTCAGGCAGCCTCCCCGGATCCTTAGCCCCTTACCTGCAGAGAACTGCAGCTGCTAGAGAAGAGTTTGTTCTTGCTCCTACCCTCAGAATATCCAGCCAGATGTTTTCTGTTGTATCTGTAGGCTCTCCTGGGATTAGCTCTTATCACAGTGAGAGGAAGATAAAGGCAGCTGAGGCTTAACCAGTCAGCTGCCTTGGATCTGCTCCCTCTGTTGCCACGTTTCCATTCCTGACTCCTCGCCAGCCCTGGGACAACCTTAGTTTCTCCCTGGCGATCTCCTAATCCCCACTTTCTGCAGGATCTCCCACCCCTCCTGCTGCGCATAACTACCTGGTAGCCAAACTAAATGACTCCCTGCCCCGAACATGTCCCGTGCTCTTCCACGCTATTTTTTTCCTAATAGAAGAGGTGACTAACACCCCTTGAACATTGTTCTAGAGTTCTGTTATCATGTTCAGTGTGTACATTCTACACTTCAGATCATCTACTGATTTTTTCTTAGCAATCTACTTTAATTGATAGGAGCTCTCACTGTTTTTTTTTTTATAGCAGCCAGCTATTTCTTTTTAAATTTATAAATGTGATAGCTTTACAAATCTCTTGGAGGATAACGTACTTAAAATTTTCTTTTGTTTTCAGCATTCATTTTCATTCTGTGTTCTCTGGATGTAGTTCTTTTGTTTGCTAACTACTGTGTCTCTTGCATGCTGGAGTTTTTCTTGGATGTTTGATCTCTTTGTGGTCTGTTCATATTATAGATGAGGATCTAATTTAAACAGTGTTATTAGGAAGCATTATTTCCTCTGCTCAGTTGAAACTTCCTATCTGCCCATGAATTTGTGTTCTGATTTGGAAAGCCCTACTTCTGCTGGCTGGAGGGAGGAAGAAGACATATAGGGCAAGTCAGGCTTTCTTTTCAGGTCTATGGGTGGTTTTTCTTCTGGGTTATGAAGACCAATTTCTTAGTGACCATACATTTGTTAGAATGCTGTGTGCTTCTAGAGCCCCATACCAATTGCTAAGTCTCTCTCGTCAGAATTCTGAAGTCACAGAGGACACCAGAATTTCACCCATAGCCAAAGGCCAAATCCAGAAGCATGAGATTATGGAATTGCCCTCACTTTTTTTCTTTCTTTCTTTCTTTTTTGTTTTCTTTTTGCGTTACGCTGGCCTCTCACTGTTGTGGCCTCTCCCGTTGCGGAGCACAGGTTCCGGACCCGCAGGCTCAGCGGCTGTGGCTCACGGGCCCAGCCGCTCCGCGGCATGTGGGATCCTCCCGGACCGGGGCATGAACCCATGTCCCCTGCATCGGCAGGCGGACTCTCAACCACTGCGCCACCAGGGAAGCCCCTGCCCTAACTTTTATTACCACTTAATTCATTAACTAGCCAGTCTCTCTTGTCTTCCTTCTAGCCTCTGCTGCTTCTGGGTTTGGAATTATTAGAGTTTCTGTTGGGGAAACTCACCTGGACACAGAGAATTCTCTTTCATTTGAAGTGGTTGTAGGTTTTTCAGTTGCATTTTCCCTTTTTCTGTTACCTATTAGCGAAAATTTTCTTTGCTCCGATCTTTTGGTACTATACTGTCCAGCCTTTGAATGCTGCTGTGTATTTAATTTTTTATCGTCTTCCTGCAGTTTAAGGGAATTTGGGGAGAGAGTGGTCATGTGTCCTCAGCTTTCTAGAACTAGAAGTCTCCCTCTCTTTTTTTTAACAGTACTTATTTCTCGCTCAATTATAATTATACCGGTAACTTAACAAAACAGAATTTAACTGTAGCACTGTCCACAATTGTGGCTTGCAAACACATGTTCAATGAAATAGTGTTAATCACATAAAATACTAGGGGTCTGTATTTTAATTAGGATATGTAACTGTGGACCTGCCTATCCTTTCCACATTTCCTGACTCATCATTGAAGAAAATGTTACTTTTTAATCTAAGCCCATTATGAGGTATGAGCCACATTAGGAACTACCCAATTGGGCTTCCCTTGTGGCGCAGTGGTTGAGAGTCCGCCTGCCAATTCAGGAGACACAGGTTTGTGCCCCGGTCCGGGAAGATCCCACATGCCGCGGAGCGGTTAGGCCCGTGAGCCATGGCCACTGAGCCTGCGCGTCCAGAGTCTGTGCTCCACAACGGGAGACGCCACAGCAGTGAGAGGCCTGCTTACTAAAAAAAAGAACTATCCAATTCTTCTCTCTTTCTTTTTGAATATGGTTTAAATTATATCTGTTAATTTCTTTTGTATTTTAGTAGGAAAATGTTATTAAAAAACCCACGAAAGCTTATGGTGCTAATAGTTTTTTTAAGAAATCTTTGTGCAGTGAACATCACATGTTATTCTCTAAACCGTCACTGAGTCTATGGTTGAATAATACTGAGCCTTTTGCTCAATGCTAGGATTTATTTTTTCTTTTTCTAAAACATCATTATTGTAGGCCCAAAGCTAATTTTTCAAGGGAAGGAATGTGTTTTAAAGATAAAGAGGAGAAATGCTAATATTTTCCCATTACCACTTGCTAATTTGCAATGGAGTTACATTTGAGCAGAAAATTCTTAAATATATATTTGTGAATATCAGTTATAGTACCTGGAATCTTATACTATAATCACATGATGAATCTATTTCAGTTTTATTGCCATGGCAATTAACCACTTAAAGATTTATTCTGTTTTTGTAATTCTTCTCTGTATTTTGTCAGATAGATGAAGTCACTCGGTATAAATCTAGAATTCAAACATCTGACTGAGAGAATAAATGCTGTGCTTTAAATTGGTCAGCATGGCAATGCAGAGAAATCCTAGAGGGTTAGAGATGATATCAATCACTTGCTACACTCATGACTAATTTAATCTCCTTCTTACCCCATGTTCTCCCATCAGCCTAACACTGCATGATCTGTCAAAGTCTCTGCCACAGTGTTACTGGGCCAGAGCTGAAACAATTTGTTCAGCCAGACCTATTTGGCTACCATCTGATTCGGGTTTTGTAATAACTCATCCTGGCTTGTTTGAAATTAATTTTTATCATGGGCAATAAGGAAGGTATTTGATTAACAAGATAGAGGTAACATGAATTCAGCACTTATTCTGGGTCAGGCACTGTTTTCAGCATTTTGCATATATTATCTCATTTAATCCTCACATCAATACTAGGAGGCAGGTGCTACTGTTAGGTGAAATATCCAAGGGAAAAAAGTGAGGACCAGAGAGAGTAAGTCACCTGCCCAGGGTCACACAGATGATAAGCAAGGGATCCAGGATTTGCCTCTGCATGGGGTAAATCCACAGTCCATTTTCGTATAACCCCTTGCTTTAAAAGAGCAAGACAGTTTTTGTTTAGAATTGTCAGACTGTATATTAAATATTTATATGTAAATACAATAAATGGCCCTAAATATTAAATGAATTGTATCTGATTAACTGAAGGATATGTATACCCAAATATTTTATTTGAATTAATTCAGCTCATTTATGGACTTGAAAAAAAATTAAGCACGTTTCCATTAAACTACCTGTCAGTCAAATGTTTTCTTAGTTTATATTGACATTTCCCTTCTACTAGTCTGAATATATTGGCTTTTACTCAGTGTTCATACCTTCTAATCTGACTTAAAGAATACCTTTCCTATCCGTTTAAACTCTCTGCTTGTCACTGCCTTTCTGGACCTAAATCCCTCCTGCATGGCTTGAGACTGCCCACCTTTGCTCATCTCTTCTATCCCTGAACCCAGAGGCAGACCTAGGTTTGGGGAACATGGAGTTTATATGATTGGGGTGGAGGTGGGGCAGGAGACTTTTAACACAAAGAATGCAAAGTGCAAAACACAAAATTAGGTCCAAAATGAGTGATTAAGGTGAGCAAAGGAATCACAGCACATTAGAGATTTTTTAAAAGCTGGAAAATACTACAAACGTTAAGAAATCCAAAAATATAGACACACACACAAAATATTTTTAATAGTTAACTGGCTGACAACTTACAAATACCTTTTTCCCCCTACATTATTTTTTTTCTTCATAATGGTTGATCTACCCTTCATATAGCAACAATTTGCTAATACAATTTTTAATAGAGTAGAAAGTTAAGCCAGTCTTTCATCTACTACAGCTGATCACAATATCACTTTTGTTTAATGGCCCATCACTTTTCTCCAAAGTGTGTGTGTGTGTGTGTGTGTGTGTGTGTGTGTGTGTGTGTGTGTTTACAAATCAATTTAATTATTAGCAAAGACGATATACTTCACATATGTTCAAATCAAGATTTTGTAATTTCACACTTGTTTTATTGAACTTTTCAAAATGGCTCTACAAATGGCAGTTAAAACGGTACTTTTTTAGCTCTATCAAATGTGTTATTGCATCAAAAAAAGGCGGAAATGTATGGTCCCTTTATACTTGGATATGCTGCCTTATCAGATGCATTCCTGACAGGAGAGAACTCCATTTGGCCAGTCCTGGATGAGACTGAATGTTCCACTTACGAGTACACATATCTGATAATTGGAAGAATTTCCCACTACTAACTTCTGGCTTTGTATTTTCCCCCCATTAGCACAATATACTATAAGACACACTCTACGGTACAGGACCTTGAGGGTTAACTCAGCCTACTTGGGTAGTAGGACTATTCCAGAAAGCCATTCCTACACCTAAAGAGTCAGCAATAGTATTGAATGACTGAGGACCACAACCCCAGACTAAATTTATCCCCAACTCAGCTTTCCTTAGCCACATCCCCCAAATTTCATCTATAAGGACAGGTCATGTGAGAGAGAGAGAGGCAGAGGGGCAAAGGCAGATGTTCATCCTCAGTCTTTGCCCACAGTCGGGACCAAGATCCAGGTACCCAGGGCCCAGAATTCCTTTCACAAATGTATTCTGGGCTGGTTTCCTCAGCTGCTGACCTGCTGGGCCAGTCCTTGCATAGTGAACCATGCTTTCTCAGCCTCAAGTGATGGCCAAGGGGAGTCAGCGGGTGGGAAGCAAAGGAGGGCAGGCTAGCACGTAAAGGCTGTCTTTCCCCGCACTGCCAGTGTCCAAGGAGAAATTCCAAGAAGTCAGATTATTCTCCATTTGAACTAGGCCTTCCTATTCATTATACAGGCACATTTGTCAAAAAAGGAGGATAGGACGTATTTTATTTAACAGTTTGTTAGCTAGATTTATAACTTAAATGTTTTACAATGAATGTGCAATCCTTGTATTATCAAAACTAATAATGAAAAACTTGTCAAATGTCAAAACATGCGAACAAAACTTTAAAAGCCTAATCTGGACATTCCATTTGGGAACTCTTTTTGGCGTGTCAAGAAAGCGCACTAGGCCATCAGTCTGCTGTATCTTTGGACTCTGGGAAGAGTTGAAGGGACTTAGGCAGTAACATTCAGGATTCCCAATATCCCAATGTTACCCACCAGAGTTCTTGACCTCCTTAATCAATAGAAACTGGTAAGAGGCCAGACAAGAAGTTCAGGCAAGGCTTTAAGGGGTTTGTGCTGCAGCATGGGGGAGCGAAAACAAGTAGCAGGTGCCCTGGCTTGCTCCCCAAGGGGCGCGGTGCGAGCTGGTCCCTTATATGGGGAGAGGGTAGGGGTGGGTCCAGGGGTTGGGCAGGAGGGGTGGCTTAGGTGGTCTGCCCACCCCCTTGGTGGTGCTGTGTGCAGGGGGCATGCGCAGTACCCTGCTTTTGCTCCAGACACCCTACTTTTGCTGGGTTTTTGGTCTTTTTGTATCTTGTTCATAATTTGCCCCAACTGCACACGCTCACAATTATTTTTAGTCCTTTAGAGTGTCTTTGTATTTTGTTGCTAAAGGAGATGTTTGTCCAGGTGCAAGCACCTGCAGCAAAGGATTGCAGGTTCCCACCTGCCTGTCTTACCCAGGCCTGTGGGACAGAGAAGGCACAACAAATGCTCCTGGAAAAATGCCCTGACAAAGCAGGACACATACTTCAGGGCTTGAGCAAGTAGAAGCACATCTTGCTGCTCATATGATAGGTGCCTTGTCACCATGGCTGAGACTAATAAGCAATATGAGCCTCATACCACTCCTGAGGGATGGAGCAAAGCATAGATCTCACAGCCTAAGACCATTTTGGATGGGTGGGGTCAGGCACTCAGTATGTTCATGATCACCTAGCCAGAATCTGTAATATTAGTAGAAAGAAATCATTCTTGGATGAAGGAAAATT
Source organism: Aethalodelphis obliquidens (assembly GCF_003676395.1). NCBI lineage: Eukaryota > Metazoa > Chordata > Mammalia > Artiodactyla > Delphinidae > Aethalodelphis > Aethalodelphis obliquidens. The sequence goes on along the minus strand of NW_020837949.1, from coordinate 44,908,239 downwards.
ATTCTCTTTGGGAAGAGAGAAGCAGTAACACTAAGCAGGATGGTGAGTCTTCATTACACAGCTCTTTAAAATTCTAAGCACTGTTATTTGTGTTGTATAACACTTAGAGAATGATAGAATCAGGACACATTATTAGGAATATAATCATATAAACAATCAGATACCTTCTCCTTACTCATCAACTGTTGTCAAGTACCTGCCGTGGGTCCCCTCCTAACCTAACCCCGATTCTGTGTCCCTCTGTGTCCAGACTTGGATGGAAGTTTTAAATTCTAAGAGGCTGTCCTGAACATCCGGGCTTCGGGACGATCAGGCCAGCGCTCCCTGCGAAAAGAGGAAGTGGCCCTGGCGTCTTGTTCAGCTCTCAGGTCTACATGGTGCTCTGCCTCACACTGCTTAGGAAAAGCTGCGAGGGAGAGATCGGAGCCCCCCTAGGGCTCCTCAGTGTGATTCCCTCCTCATGATCCTTTTCCAATCAGAAGGGAGTAATTTCCCTCCACCTCATTATTTTCCTGCCTAGCTTTCCACCCTTTGAAGCTGAGTCTTTCCTCCATTAACAACCAACCAGGAAAGTGTACTCACTAGTACTTCGTACTAATCTTGTAGTTTTATAACCTGACCTCTGACCAACCTTTTGACATAAGTGGTTTCTTAAAGGGGCACTGCCTTCTTTTTCTAAACTTATTAAAAGACATTAAAAGGAATTCTACTTTTTTGGGGGGTCCTCTGGAGAAAATCATACACACAAAATACTGTTGTCTTTTATTCAGGTGGTGGTGTGCCTTTTTGCCTGTCTCTGTGTCAGGTTCCACATGGTGGCCTGGTTGCTCAGTATTCAGAAACCAGGCAAGAAATTAGCATTTTAAACTGATATTATTCTCTCAAAAAAACAAACTCAATCCAAAAATGGGTGGAAGACCTAAATAGACATTTCTCCAAAGAAGACATACAGATGGCCAAAAAACACATGAAAAGATGCTCAACATCACCAATTATTAGAGAAATGCAAATCAAAACCACAATGAGGTATCACCTCACACCAGTCAGAATGGCCATCATCAAAAAATCCAGAAACAATAAATGCTGGAGAGGGTGTGGAGAAAAGGGAACCCTCCTGCACTGTTAGTGGGAATGTAAATTGATACAGCCACTATGGAGAACAGTATGGAGTTTCCTTAAAAAACTAAAACTAGAACTACCATATGACCCAGCAATCCCACTACTGGGCATATACCCTGAGAAAACCATAATTCATAAAGATACATGTACCACGGTGTTCATTGCAGCACTATTTACAATAGCCAGGACATGGAAACAACCTAAATGTCCATCGATATATGAATGGATAAAGAAGATGTGGCACATATATACAATGGAATATTACTCAGCCATAAAAAGGAACGAAAATGAGTTATTTGTAGTGAGGTGGATGGACCTAGAGTCTGTCATACAGAGTGAAATAAGTTAGAAAGAGAGAAACAAATACCGTGTGCTAACGCATATGTATGGAATCTAGAAAAATGGTACTGATGAACCTAGCAGTCGGTCAGGAATAAAGATGCAGATGTTGAGAATGGACTTGAGGACATGGCGGGGAGGGGAAGGCTGGGATGTACTGAGAGAGTAGCACTGACATATATAAACTACCAAATGTAAAATAGATGCTAGTGAGAAACAGGCGCATAGCACAGGGAGATCAGCTCGGTGCTTTGTGATAACCTAGAGGTGTGGGATAGGGAGGGTGGGAGGGAGGATCAAGAGGGAGGGGATATGGGGATATATGTATGCATACAGCTGATTCACTTTGTTGTACAGCAGAAATGAATACAACATTGTAAAGCAATTATACTCCAATAAAGATGTATACAAAATAAATAAAGGGAATTAAACATTAAAAAAAACGGATACTATTCTCATCTTTTAGGACAGGATTAGCACTTGGTAAACACATAGGGTACTTTATGCATACAATATAAATGGATTCAGTTAGACAAACATCTATTGAGCACCTGCTGTATGCAGGACACTGTTGAGTGCTGTAATGAGTGCTGTGTAGGTCAACAACATGACCAGGATTTACGATTTGATAGAGCATATGCCTTTACGTGGATATACAGTGGTTCCTCGGCATCTGCAGGTGATTGGTTCTAAGACCCCTGCAGATACCAAAATCCATGGAAGCTCAAGACCCTTACATAAAATGGTGTAATATTTGCATACAACTTATGCACATCCTCCTGTATATTTTATATCATTTCTAGATTATGTCTAATGCCTAATACAATGTAAATGCTATGTAAATGTGCACTGCAAATTCAAGTTTCACGTTTTGGAAGATTCTGGAATTTTTTTCCAAATATTTTTGACCCACCGTTGGTTGAACCCACAGATGCCAAACCCTCGGATTCAGAGGGCCACTTGAACATAGAATTCTTAAAGTTCACAAAGTAAATAAATACAATATGACCAGGTGATGGAGTAAACATCTCACAAAGTCAAGAGAGAGATGGGTAACACATGTTAAGATAGGGGAAGACAAAGGGAATCCATGATTCAGATTTTCTTTCTCATATTTTCTTTCTTCTAAGGTTTTCTTAACCGGTGTCTTTTCCCAGCTCCAATAATAAGTCTCCCAAGCCTGTCAGTGGCTCCTCAGGTCTCCTGCAAGGGCACAGCATTTTCCATGGTCTGGAGTCTGTATTCAAATTGATAGACAGATTGACAATGTTTGCAAACATCTTAAATATTTAGGCTTGCAGCGGAACATCCAAGGAAATAGAGTCAATTCTTACAAGTGACAAAACACAAAGAATATGGTGCACTCTTTGCTGGAAATACACAAGTCACGCTTGTCTCATCCTTAAAGCAAGATTTTGCCAGTACGTTACTAAAACAATGAAACTTAGACATTACCAGGACTTTCTGAGCAATACTATGGAAGGACTGTTGAACTGGTTTTTGAAAGACTTGGGTCTAATTTAAACTCTGCTCCTTGCTAACAGTGTGAGTTTTGGTGAGTCACCTACTTCTCTGCTTTTCCATATCCAAGACTAGTAATTACATTTATTTACTGCAACATGTCAAAAAGTTTGTTGTGATCATCCATGTAAAATAATGCTGAAAGGTATCATTCAGAAGGAAAGCATCACCGTTAGAACCAGCTTTGAAATAAACTCTTGGGTATAGTTTGGTTCCTGTTTCCCTAGTCGTTAACAGTTATCAATGTTGTGTTTCTAATTTTCTTCACTGATCTTTATAGAATGTTTCTTTTCTAATTTGTCCACTTTTTCTAGCTTAGGATCAAAACCCGTAAGTCTTTTACAAAGATGTGCACCTTTGCATCAGTTTGAGAATAGAAACCCTTTGGGGTCGTTTCCCTCGTGTAACCTTGCTCCCCTTTCTTGTGAGAGCATCGTTGTTCGGTGTGAATCAGAGCCAATGCATATTGCCTTTTTGTATTCTCAGCTCCTGTCTTCCTCCCCCCTCTATCACCCACCCCTCCTGTAAATAACAGAAGCAAAAATGTGCGATTACCAAATATAAAGTTGAGAAATCTCTGTCACTAATTTTTTTTTTTCTGAATCATAGGTTTCTCTTGTCAGTTTAACTTTTGAAAGTGGCAGTAAAAAGAATTTGGCAAGACTTACAGAATGAAATGGAGTGACTAAAGCAGAGGCTATATCACGATGGATGAAGAGATCCTTTCCAGGACAAATTCTGGAAGAAAAGTGGTTGATCTGTCTGATCTGACAACCAGGCTTCATGGTGGGAATGACTAAGGAAGAAAAGCAGTTGCCCACACAAAATACCCTGAGGGGCTCTGTGGAGACACAAGTTCCCAAGAAAACGAAACACTAAAGGAAAATACAGGTGAGAGACATATTCCCTACTCTTTAGGCTGGTTGCTCTCTTTTAGGCCTGAGTCATGAAGTACAATTAAAATATTTGTTTCTCATCGAGCATGATGCAAGTTGTATATCTCATTCATTAGGGAACTTGAACTCCTTTTAATGGAGGCATGAAATCTAGCTGTGAAACCCAGATGACCTATCATTCTGGTGGGATCATGAAGAAGAAAGTTTAAACTCTGAACAACTCTTTTATCTCAGCGTTCTTAAATCAGCTAGGGGTGTGTGTGTGTGTGTGTGTGTGTGTGTGTGTGTGTGTGTGTATTCCTTGTCCTTCATCTTCTAAGGAAAAACAGTGAAAAGAAAAAGGAAGTGGGGAACCAGGAAAAATAGATGAGCCTTGGCTAGCATTGGAGACTGGGTGCTTTTGGTTTTTCTCCATCACTAAATCTCTATGTAATAATAAGCCTATATATTTTAAAACATATTTGTTTAATACGGTAAAAATAAGAAATAAACCAAACCTCTAATTACATAGTTTGAAAGTCAAAGCTTCACACTGGTTAGGTCAAGCGCCCTCCGACTAGACATGCTGGGCTATTCTGTAAATGATTCAATGGAGTGACCAGAAACCTAAAATTGAAGCCATATGGAAACTTACTGTGCACATTAAATTGTGTGTAGCAGTGTTAACAACATCTTGATTTGTGGCTGCAAGTAATAAATGAATTATATTAATTTTGTAGCTGCAAGCTAATTTCTCCGGAATTACTTTTTAATAACCAAGCATCATGTTCGCTGGTAAGATTTAAATACATCTAGGAACAAATTTGTAGACTTTTAACTAATGCTAGATTATCATTTTGAAAGCTTAAGAGTTAATTTTCTATTTCCCCTAACACCAAATTTTTAGAGAGAAAATGATTTTGCTCCAGCTGGACACCTGGGTTGATAAACAATGGCTGTATTACTACTCAGTAACAAGTACCTTCCTGGTACAGCCAGGTGGGAACTGAATTGTTGCAAATATTTTCTCCCCTATTTTATAGGTGATTTGTCTTTATCATATAGCTTATCATTTTTCTCTCCCCTGCTGGATTGAAACTAATCATGCTTTCATGTCAGTGCACGGCTTTGAAGATTATGGTTGGTTGTCTTAAATGTCTTAGTTTGGTGGTGGAGAGTGTGGGTTCCCTTGGATTGAATTTTCATCCCAGCGCTTCTTAACTGTGTGACCCGGGGCTAGTTTTTGTGCCTCAGTTTCCTGAGGGGGCTAATAATGGGATATGCCCCCCAGGTCGTTGGGAGGATTAAATGAGAAAGTACACGTGAAGTGTGTAGGTTGAGAGCTGCCTCGAAGAAGCCTCATTAAATTGAGCTGCTGTAATTCTCTGGGAGAGAACGAGGTTCATGCAGAGATTGTGAGGCTGCAGGTCGGGCAGATCTGGCTGAATTCCAGGTCCACCATTTATCACTTGGACAAGTTGCTTCACTGCTCTAAACCTCAATCTTTGTCTGAAAAATGAAATTCTCATACCAGACTCATCTCCCTGCACTGTTGGGAGGAGTATATAAGATGAAACAACGTAAAGAAGGATAACATGGTCATGGTCATGTAATAGTTTCAATAAATTCATTCATATTCATTTCCTTTCTCTTCCGTGGGAAGTATTCTCAGCTCTATTATTTCGGGTGGGGAACGGGATCACAGCTAAGTCAGATGGCCTATGTCTTCCCTGTGTTCTTAGGCTCCATGTCAAAGGAGACTTCTGACAATAGGGAATAGTGGTATGAAAAATCTACACTCGCAAATAATATAACAAATGTTTATATGTGAGTTTAAAAATGTATTGTCTGGGCTACAGATTTTTCTTCCTAATTATATTCGGTATCAGATAATATTAAAATTAGTTGGCCTTCCCTGAGTAACACAGACTGGCGATGAATGGAGGAGATAGAAAAGAGAAAACTAGCCGGTACTTAAAAAATATTGCTATGGGTAATCTGCATGTGAGTAATTGGAATTTTATCATCGAAGATGTTCAACCACTTCACAAGTAATAATAATATTACTGGGGGGGGGGTGTTGGTGGTGCTGGGATGAATTGGGAGATTGGGATTGACATATATACACATATGTTTAAAATAGGTAACTAATAAGAATCTGTTGTATAAAAAATAAACAAAATAAAATTCAAAAATAATAATAATACTTATTGAGTACTCACTATATGCCAGACATGCTGAGTAATTTATACACAATATCTAATTAAATCTTCTCCTAAATGCTATCAAGTAATTGCTGTGGTTCTCACTATTGCAAATAAAGATACTGATGGTTAGAGAGGTTAAAAAAAATCACTCTAGTCACTTCCTAAATGGATTGTTCAGCTTAAATGATAGAATGGTGTAGAGTGGTCAGTTTTGACCTTTTCTTGTTACCATCTGACTTCATGACACAGAACTTTACAACAAAGAACTTTAAAAAACTTTAGAGCAATATTGTTCCAATATCTTGAAATTAGGAACCATGTTTTAATTTGTCTGCATGGCCTTAGTAATCCTGTCCAGAAATCAAAGGCCTGGTTTGGTACAGTTATGCTACATGTCCTGCAGTAATTTTGAGAGGAATCTGGGATAATAACTGCAAATCCAGAGAACTTATCCTGTGGAATATTTAACACTGGAGGGGACTGTACTTAGAGTAATATTAACTATCAGCCCTCTGGTTTTACGCTTCTTTTCTATTCACACCCCACACTCTGGGTTTGAGTCCATTCATACCTCCAAGTCTACAACTGCAGCTCAGACATGTCTCCCCAACTCCAGACTTAGAGAGCTGCCATTGAACCTTTTAAACATAACGGAACCATTTGTGTCCTCTCCACTAAAGTTTTTGATTTATTAATTTATATTTGTCTAAATATCTTTCTTCCGTCTTGGACTCCCTGTTCTTGGAGAGTAGTGTCTTTTTCATTTTTGTGTCTTCACCCCTAATGTAGTTTCTGAAGAATAGCAGTTTAGTAATAGATGTTTGTTGAATGAATGGGTGCTCTTGATTATTCACGATCCAAGAGAGCAGGAACCACGCCTAGCCTGCTCACCACTGTGTCCACCCTCTTCCCAGCACCTTCTTCACATCACGTGGCTCAGGGTGGCTCTACTGAAGAGCCTCTTACCTGGGTGAAGGACCCATGGGCATCCTCACCACACCAGAATCTCCAGGAGGTCAGGGAGCTTGTCTCCTCCTATGTCACTCTATCCTCACTGCCCAGCACAGTGAAGGACTCATCAGAGTAGGGACTCAATAAATAATTGTTGAATGAACAACTCCTCTCATTGAATCCTCCACTTTTCCCTCCTGTTGAGACAGAAAAGGTGAAGGCTAAGACCCATTATTTTGCGGTTTTTTTGAAGGCACAGAACAATTGCCCTAGTGTTTTATAAGGAAGGTTGGTAATATTTCCATTCCTCTTTCCATTGGCCATTGTGTCACAAACCAATTGAAATATATGTCTATAGAGCCCTGAAATACCAACTAGGAAAGTGAGGATCTGGTACATATTCCTTTTTGCCCACAATTCCAGTTCTCCAGGGGTGCTGGCCAGTCTACATTCCCATCTAGATCCTCTTTGATGTGACATGGGACCCCCTTGCATAGTCACCCAATGACAATTTGCAAGTCTCCAGATGCAGTAGAGAATAAAATTTTAAAAATTCGTTGGGGGATATCTCTTTTATTTTCCAAGTCTGGGAGAGGGTCTTGGGGAACATGCACAAAGACCAATTTTTCCATTATGACAAGCCCACCATCCTAACTGCGAATCCATGGCACTGCTTTTAAGACACTTCCATGAGGAAATCTGTATTTAATGTTCCCAGGGTTACAGCAAGTCTGGATTCTTCCACCACAAAAGAAGAGTGACAGTCCCAGGTCAGGATCCACCAGGATGTCCCCTGTTATCTCAAGTCATGTCTTAACACAAACACACAAAAATCCTTCATGACTAATCTTACTTCCATTATATCTTGAGAAGAAATAGATATGGAATGTTCATCAAGGGGGATTTGAGAGTGGATGTATTTCAAAAGTGTACCAGGAAGAATGCCAAAATAGTTGGGAATCATTGCTCTCTAATGACATATCTCAGGTCTTCTACATGTTTATCCAACTTTTTGTCGGGAGTGCTGACTACTCAAAGGCTGGAAAGAAAAACAGCCCTTGTGTCTCAGCAGATCACACACCTGTGATCTTCCTGACCAAGGCTGCTGCACAAAGGCCAGTGTGACCCATGTTATACTTTACTTTCTTCTTTAACAAGAACACTAATGGCACCAGGAATTCCTCGTCTTTTCCATTGTCTGTATCCAACTATCTTGCTGAGTGCTGAAAAGATATTTCAGTTTTCCTTCCTTTGCCTTTATCTGTCACCCCAAAGATTGTGTTCATTGTTCAGTGATGTGCAGTACCTCTGGCGTTGGCATTCCAGGAACGTATGTGGACCAGGTAATGAAGTAGCAAAGGATCAGTAGGCGGAGATGGAAACTGAGAACTGGAATTCCAAAAAACAATCCGTGGGTGATTCTGCTGCTGAGCAAAACCTGGGAATCCTGACCTCCAAATCTAGGACTTGGCTGGATTCTTGCAGGCAATTATGATGGGTCCTTTAAGGCTTTTTTGGTTCTTACGTGATACTCCAATATAAAGTCTCTGAACTTACTGGGGTCCTCCTCCCCTTCCTGACGTTAAAAGGATGCTGGTTCTTTACCATCTTTCCCTCAGAGTTCTCATTGCTGTATTGCCTTTTTTCAAACTCTGGAGAGAAATAAGGTCCCTGATGTGGCACCTTGGCGATTCTTGTCACATTATAAAAGTCATCCCCGGAAACTGGCAGGTGAGAATACAGGGAATTCTCACCTTTCTGGTGTGATGGGGTCTGACATAAGATGTAATACAGTTCACAAGATGGGGTGCAGGCGTATACAGAGCTTGGGTTCTCCGGCTTTTTCATACATTTATTCCACCATAGATATCTTCCAGATCAGGGGCTTTCCAACATTTTTGACATTTGATGTTGTAAAATATATAGTACCGTGTGTGTCTGTGTGTGTGTGTGTGTGTGTGTGTGTGTGTGTGTAGCTGAAGCAAAGTTTCAGATGAACTAGTACTTCCTTTTACTATGTGTGAGGGACTCTATTTTTATTCTATTAAAAATATATTGATTAAGTTCGCTAGACTAAATTTGTATCACAATGTGTAACCTCGATCAAACCTGCACTTACAAAAATATTCATACTGTTCAGATTTAGCAGGAGTTAATACGTTTATACCATGTTAGTAATAGAAATAATATCTGGTTTCATCAGCTGCTTGCTTACTTTGAATCAGGAAGTGAGCTGATCACTTTTCATAAATGATTGCATTTTATCTTCACAACCCTATGACATATGTGTTATTATTCTCACGTTAACGGTGAAAATCTGAACCTTATGCGGTTGCTCAGTGTCAGTTGTTGGATATGAAAGGTCTGTGCTGCTTTGCCTTTGAATTGAGGTTCTCCTGTAATCAAACTAGAGCTTCTAGCCCTAATTACAATCAATGAATCAAGAACTTAATGAGCGCATGCCCGGTGGACACACAAAGAGGATTAAACATTGCCCCTGCTCACATAGAGTGTACAAGCTAGTCAAATCTCTACCTTAAATAACAATGTATGGCCTAAACAAGATTTTGAATATAACATAATATCTAGACAGTGAAAATGTAGTTGACAATTATGTGATTGAAACAATAGGGCTGTGATTTCAGAGCAGCATGACATCACTTTAGCCTAGAGGGACCTGGGAGGCTTCACGTAGGAGGTGGCCTTAAAGGACACACGAAGTTGAAATGGTAAAGAATAGAAATGAGGACATCTCAAACAGGTGGGGCAATGCAAGACACAAAGGAGGGTGGACATGCAGTAAACAGGCTTAACCAGGGATGTATTTCTGTAGAGTAGAAGTTGTCTACCCTTGCTCCTCAGAAATATCTCAGGAGCTAGGGCAGGGATGGGGGTGTCTTGGTCTTGGCTCACCACACCTGTCTTTACCAAGGCCAGAAACATTTTCATGTGCACACTAGCTCCCAAGAAATCATTTGAACAAAGTGTACTGATGCTTTTTAAAAAAGTGGGTGAGGACCATTTATATAATGAAACAGGATATCAGGTTGGAAAAGTGGACTAGACATTCCATACATAAGGCCTTGGGTGCCCAACCAAGGGGCAAAAATCTGAGAACTGGCTTTGTCCACCTATGTCCATTATCTCTGTGCCCAGGGGCAAGTGACACGACTTTGCTGATTCTGTTTCCAGTAAAATAAGAATCATGGGAATTATTACCCCTTACCTGGCACCCAGGGCCTTGTATGAGACCTCTAGTCAACTTTTCCATGATAAGTTCCTAGGAGTAAATAAGGTGAATATGTGAAAAGTGTTTTGTAAATTCTAAAGTCCTATATGATGTCAGCAGTTGTTTTTACTGTTAATATGGAAAATTTAGACCAATGAAAAATTTTATCATTTATCAGATAGTAAATGAGAACCGTGAAAGGTGTTACTCCAAGGGATTGGTGTGTTGGAGTAGTTTGGGAAGATTAATCTGGCCTTGGGAAATTAGCTGGAAGGAGGAATGGTGAACGGGGGTGATTAGCTTGGAGGACAGTAAATTAGTCAAGATGTGAAGGGATAAGGGGAAATCAACAGAACCTGGAGACTAACTTCAAAGGGCAATGGCCAGAAAAAGAAGGAAATATGAGAAATATATAATACCTTTTTTTTTTTTACAAAATGCTTTTCACAGTCATGCTCATTTAACCAGAGAAGGCTCAGAGAGTTGATTCACAGGAAGTTTCAGAAATGTTCTAGATAAGGCTGGAAGGAGGGGGTAGTGTTTTGGAAAGTGTTTCATTATAGACACATTGAGTTTTAGAGGACAATGGGATATCCAAGTGAAGATTTTTGGTGGGCTGAAGTGCAGATCTGGTAGTTTTCATATAGAGGGGACAGGAGGCGGAGAAATGGGCTCTACAAGACAACGAAGAGGTGCAAAGGGCTGAGGAAGGGTAAGAGAAGGGAGCGCTTGTAAAGCAGACAGTAGAATAGTTAACAAAGTGTGAGGAAATCCACGATAGCTTGGGAGGGCAGGGGCAGCCAGAGAGACAGCAAAGAGAATAGGGACTGAATAACAGTCATTCCACATCAAGAAACCATGATACTTTGTAGGATCCTTATTTTACCAGAAACTAAGAACCTGCAAGGTCGTGTTACTTACCCAAGGGCACAAAGCTGATGGACATAACTGGACAAAGTTGGGCCCTCAGACCTAACACCCTTGGATCATCATCCGAACCCCCTTACCGGGCACCTAGGGCCTTGTATGAGATGAGGTCTCTAGTCAACTTTTCCAACCTGATATCCCAATTCTTTTTATCAGTGGTTTTTACACACTTTTTTTTCTTTTTCCTATCTATCTATCTATCATCTATCTATCATTTATTTATTTATCTCCCTCCCTCCTTCCCTCCCCTCCCTGCCACCAGCCCGGGGGTCTCCCTCCTTCCTTGCCATGTAACCCACGCCCCCAGCCAGCAGGTGGAGCCACACCTTTTCCTCCCTCTGCCCCTTCCCCTCCTGGAGGTGCCCCAGGGGCATGCGCCTGAGCCCTGGGGCCAGTGCTCGACTGCTAAGACCCAGACTGCTTCCTGTCAGCTGGGGAAGAGGTCTTTCTTTTGAAACATCAGTGTGCTTTGTTAAAACGGTATCTTGTGAGTAAATATTAAAACATATAAAGCCTCAGGTTGTAGAGGAGGGGGAAGGACTACAGCAGATTAAAGAGAGCAGGTGCTAAAGAAGGTGAAACATTCCTTGTCAAGTACCTATTGAAGAACTTTGCTTAGGAAGGGAAGGGAGCAAAAGTCTAGGTGGGGCTTTAGAGTGAAGAAGGGTGTTTTGTTGTTGTGTTGGTTTGGGTCTCCAATTTGGGAAGAAAGACTTATATACATGGCTGGGTCTCTGCCAAGATTAGAGCATCATGTTATATACTTTAGTATGAGAGGGGAGGGTATAGACCCTCCCCTTCCTATGCTCCTGGTATAGCGTTACTCAAAGGAAGAACCTGAACCTTGTCCTACTTTGGGTTTCCACTGGAAGCCTGATTAATAAATAGGGTCCCGGGCTTCCCTGGTGGCGCAGTGGTTGAGAGTCCGCCTGCCGATGCAGGGGACACGGGTTCGTGCCCTGGTCCGGGAAGATCCCACATGCCGCGGTGCGGCTGGGCCGGTGAACCATGGCCGCTGAGCTTGCGCGTCCGGAGCGTGTGCTCCGCAACGGGAGAGGCCACAGCGGTGAGAGGCCCGCGTAGCGCAAAAAATAAATAAATAAATAGGGTCCCTGTTGGAAAGGGAGGATACCCCACACATACAGAACATCTCAGATTCATCGAAGACAACTCAGTAACAGGTCCAAGGGGAGACAAGCTGCAGTAGCTTTGAGAAAACAGGAGGCCATGCTTGAACCTACCCTGACCCAGCTCCCTGGATGGCTGAGGGCCCCGGGACCAAGAGGGCTGGGAGATTAAAGCAAGGGACCTTTATCAGGAGCTCGAGCACTCTGCCCTCTCTTCAAAATGCGAACATGTTTTTCGTTATAAGCCAGAGACCCACCGAGAGGTGATGAGAGAGAGAAAGTCGTTCCAAGGGGGAGCACACATGCCCAGAAGATATTTGATGGAGGTCAAAGGTGGGCCGGTGCCACCAGGTGGGCCACAGAGTAGAACATCAGCCGCACAGTGCTTCATGGGAGGTGGCGTTGGCATGGGCAACCTGGGCATGGGGACATGACAGACAAGGCACAGGCAGCACCAGGATTGGTGGATGAAATCCCTTCCTTCCATGCCTTCAAAATACAGAAAGCGAGAGGCTTGAGGTCTTGCATTTTGCGTGGGAAGGAGGAGGACTGGACTTAAGAACAAACCTTCATAGAGTCTATAAGCTGGGGGAGCCAAAGAGACCATTTGGTAGCATGCATGTATGTAGTCAAAGAGGAAAAAGATAGTAGAAACAGAAAAAAGAATACTTGGGAAAAGTATAAGATCTCAGAGAGACGAAGGAATTGGTGGACAGCAGAGTTAAAGGCATTGGTCTTGGAAAGAGGTAAGCAAACCTGGCCACATACAGCTGGGAAGGGATGGGGATCACTGTACTAAAAAGAAAATAAGCTAAGACAGTCTCTTATCTGGCAGACTGAACTCTCTAAGGCAGGCGATGCCATGGGCGGCACCAAAGTGTCATCTTGGAGGCCAGAAGCAGTGCAGTGTGAGGAGACAAAGACCAGTGTGATCAAGACAACCCCTGAGGGGCATCAGTGAAGGATGGTTGTACTGCAGAAATGGTCCGGTTGAAGTTTGATATGCAGTGTATCTCATGAGCACACAGGTGGAAGACATGCCCTGGAACGTTTTCCTCCTGAACTGTCATGAGGATTTTTAAAATAATTTAAAACTATATTGAACACCTATGATGTGCAAGGCAGGCTGCTGAAGTGGTCCTCACAGTGCATAAGGTGAGGCCAAAGCTCTTGAGGCTTCAGAGTTGAGAAGGAGAGGCATGGCAGAGATTGCTGGGTGCCTGACCAACATCCATTTTCTCCCTCTTACATATTCAGGACCTGAATTTATTCCAGGTGGCAATATACTCTGATAAAAAGGATATATTTTACAGCTTCTCTGAAATCTAGAAGTGAGATGTAAGTATAAGTCATTGGGTGGGACTTTCATAAATATTCTCTAAAGGGGTCTGATCAGGTGGGTGGGACATTCTTTTGCCATCCCCTTTCCTTCTTCTTCATTGGAATGAGGACACAATGGCTAGAACTCCAGCAGCCATCTTGGGCCATGAGGTGAACTTGAGAATGGAAGCCCCATACTAAGGTTAGAGGAATAGAAAGGTAGAAGGCACCTAGGCCTCTGGTGCCTTTGGACAGCCATACAAGTCCTACTTTATCTACCACTTCTTTTAAATGAGCGTGAAATACATCTTTATTTTGTTGAGGCCACTTACATAATACACACACACACACACACACACACACACACACACACACACACTAATCCTGAGATTAAATATGAGATTCACATAACTCAGCTAAAAAGAAGAGATGCTTAATCAATTTGAAAGGCGTTAATTATTAAAAGGGTTCAGAAAATAGAAATACCTCTCATCCTCTCATGCTGGGAGGTAAGGGAAGCATGGGGTCAAGAAGAGAGCAAGGAGTTAAGGTGTCCTGACCTCAAGCCTTCTGGGTGTTGTGTACAATCTCTCTGAGGCTGCAATAAGAGGTTAGCAGTGAGGGAGATTTTGACCCAAATCTGTCCGACTCCAAGCCTTCCTGATCAATTGTGCTCTCTATTCTTTACTATTTCCTCTTCCATTGGAGCGATACCTTAAGAGGTAGGATTCTGTAATGCATTGCATCTGTGATGTTGGTATATGAATGAACAATTCATATGATTTCTCAGGGTTGCAGTCAACCAGGAACAGGGAGGCCCCTGTTGGGGAAGAGAACTGACACTCTGTCCTTGGTGAGTATAAAGGTGGCAGCTGGGTGATTCCCATGCCAGAGGTCATCAGTGGGATCTGAAGGATAATTAAGCCACAGGGATCAGTCCCACACACCCTGATTCTATCAGTCCACTGAAGGAGAGAGCACACATCAGATCTGTGCATCCAAATTATGGAAGAAATTTCATTATCTCTAGGGTCTGTGCCTAAAAATCCCACTCTTGCTTGAATTCCTTACGAACAAAGCTCTGAGATGAGATGCTTCTTCTGAACGTTTGCTTCTTCCCCAGACATTCAGCCAGCTGCTTTTCTTCGCAGCTCTCCCATATTGCCAGAAGGGAGACAGGAGACTGCAGCTCCTGTTGCAATCTCTAGTTCCAACATGAGTTTGTGACCCTCGGAAGACTGCGGTTTTCAAAGGTTGTCTGGACCAACAAGACACTGAGCAGGCGCAGTGTGGGTCACCTTGGAGCAAGGGTGTGGGAACGCCGCACCTATTCTGCTAATGACCAAACAGAACTGCCTTAGTTTTCTTTCTTTCTTTTTTTTTTTTTTAAACCAAACACAACAGATTCTTCTAGTTCCAGGTGCTTCCTCACTTTCGTGCTCTTTGCTCAGACAGGGTGAGCAAAGATCTGACTCTCAGCGTCTGAGGGGCCTTAACGAGGCCGGGCAATCCTGGACACAGTCCCAGGGAGGGCAGGTGTTGTGCGCGGATTCGACGAAGCAACCACGAGTCACTCCCGTGTCGGCGACAGAAAGGGGACAGGCGGCTCTCTACCTAAGGCAGACTTCTCTCTATCCCTGGAGGGCACACTGCCTCCTCTTTCCCGACTCCTTCTCCCCGGCCCTCGCGGGGTGTGAACGGGCAGGTGTTAACACACCCGCTTTGAAGGGCGCGTCCGTCACCCACCGAGTACCGCGCCAGCAGCTGCTGGTACCCTTGGCCCTCGGAGGGCGGCGGCGGCGCGCGCCATAGGGCCGGGCGCTTAAGGCAGGGGGAGCTGAGGGACGGGGGACGCTGAGTCTCTCGGCCTCGGCTCAAGAAGCCCCGCCAGCCGCGGAGGGGCAGGACCGGGCAGCTCTTAGCCGAACTTGGGCAAACTGAAGCTGCCGCCGCCGCGCGTCCCCCATCGTGGCAGATAGCACGGGCGATGGGGCGACCCCTTTCCCGCCCCTCGGGGCCTGGCCACCAAGAGGTCGCCTCCTCCCCGGTTCGGGGCAGGGTCTGCCGGGCGCGCCCGCTCCCCCCGCGGTGAAGTGTCTTCACCGGCCTGCAAGGCCGGAGCAAGAGCCGCGGCCCCCGGGACCCAGGGCGCCCACTGCGGGCGGGACCCGGGCAGTGCAGCCCGTGTCCCTGAGCCCGGATGACTGCAGGCGACGGGAAGCCGCCTCCACCTCCTCCCCGCGTCAGCCGCGAGGCGCCGTCGGGCCTGCGCCCGCTCAGTCGATGCCCGCGGGGCGCACAAGTGGGCAGCGTGGGCGCAGCCGTGGCGCGCGGACCCCCTGCCTCGGCCCACCCAGCACTGCGCGGTCCCGCCATCGGTGGACCCATTTCTACTGGCCTCACCAGCCTTCGCAGCTGTCCCCATCTTCCCCCTGGAGGCAACCTACGCACGAGGGCACCTGGAGTGAGGTCACTGCCACCTTGATTTTTATCTTAGAAGAGTCTCAGTTCTGCTTAAGAGGGTGAGCTCCTTTGCGCTATTCAAGTAGGGTTTAAACTTATACTCACACAGAATTTAGCCTCTAATCGGCCAGACTTATTTAAACGGCACAGAGTAAAACCTTCCAGTTTTAACATCCACTCTGGTGTTTGCTGGAAATTTGCCACCGAATTTCGGCGCGAGCTGAAGGTTACCAGGATTTATCATTGTTTCCCCAGGATGTTTAACCCTCATGGGCACCTCTTCTTTCATTTAAGATACTTAAAAAAAAAAAAAAAGAAAAATTTCTTGTAAGCACTTTGGCCATTTTGTTTAAGAAATTTGTTTTATCTCGCCTGGTTTTGAAATCCAGAACTATGTCTGAAATGGGGAGGAGGGAGTGTTGGAGACAGAAACCAGCTGTGTACCAGGAAATAATAAGTATCATGCAAAAATATCACAGCTAATAGATGTCCTTTACGAGTGGAAATATCTATGTTTAATTGCTTTAAAAATGTGGGTGGAAAACCACAATTATACATTGTGAAAACAAACCTGTACAGATAATTTCTGAACAATACAAAACAAGTGCTGAAAATTTTTTCTCTAGGATTGATATAATTATTCCAAAATTATGACACCACCTACCCAAATATCATGTTGCCCCACCTGCAAATCCTTGAAGAGGAATAGTTCCCGATCGAATGCATTTAGACTCGTCCTTAATAAAACGAAAGTTGCATAGCTTTTTATACTGTTGTACACCCTCAAATGCATCTTCCAATATCATTGTCAGCTTAGTGTTATTCTCGATATTTAAAATGTTCAATTTTTCAGAGATACATTATATATAAATTCCTAATAATTATAAACACATCATTTTATTCATCTTATTTTTAATAACATGCATTTTTATAATTACTGTACAACTGAAGTAGACACTGAATTATGCTGTGTGCACGTCTTTATTCAACAGTATATTCTTAGACACCTTGTTCAAACAAATTAAGTGAATTTAAAAGAAAATAAAACATGAAAAAAATAACCTTCCAGTAGAAACAGAATCACAGTGCTTTACAGACAAAAGGAAAGGAAAAGAAGTTCTCATAGGAAAAGAGATTTATTATTACATAGAAAATTCTCACAATAGTTGAAACACACTCCAGAAACTAGTAAACACCTTAGCTAGAGTTGTGCCTATTACTCAGCCCGCAAGCATCTGCTTTGTCTTAATCAGAAGGGGGAGGTGAACGACCACTGTTTATTTTCATTTTCCTCATTAATTATGAAAAACTGCATTTAATTCATCTTGCATGGTGAGAGATTGGCTGCGCAGATGTAAGTCGTAAGGGAAGTGGCTGTCGGTGGGCAACCTGAACATGGCACCCTGCCCAAGGGGACCCCTGGGTGGCACTGCACAGTAATGCATGCCGTAATTGTAATTTTTGCCATAGTCCAAGGTTTCTTCTTGCTTCAGGGAAAATATCCCATTATAGTTAATTGGGGGAGGACTTAAGGGACCCTCAAACTGAGGGCTGGCACACTCAGGGGAAGTGCTTTCATAGAAGGATTCATACGCACTGCAATAATTGTAGGGTTTCATGGACTTGGAATTATCAAGAGTTCCATGCCCCGGGGGAGGGGTGAGCTCAGGGCTGTGGTAGGGCGGGTAGAAGGTAGAGTAGGGTGACCTTGTGTGGTGTGCCGCCTCCCCACCCTGACCCATCAGGAAACTCCTGGCATTCAGCTGCAAGCAGCCTGCCACCAAGTTTGTAGTTGGCTGGGAAAGACCTTTGCATAAGTTTTGGACGAACGTGAGCAGATCAGGTCTCTTGCCGATTCTCAGAATTTCAGAAAGTGCCCAGATGTAGTTTTTGGCCAGTCGTAAAGTTTCTATTTTGGACAGTTTTTGGGTTTTAGAATAACAGGGGACCACTTTTCTTAAATTGTCCAGGGCGTCGTTGAGGCCGTGCATCCTGTTCCTCTCGCGCGCGTTAGCTTCCTGTCTCCTGAACTTGACCCTCTCCAGTCGGAGCTTGGTCGTCTTTTTTTTCCTAAGACCCCTCCTTCTGGGCAACCCATTTTCATCTTCCTCTTCCCTGTCTTCCTCCTCTTCTTCTTTCTCAGTCTCTTCTCCAGGGGCCCTTTTGATGCTCTTTCCTCGAAGGACAATCTGTTTGGAAAAGCTTTCTGGTTTCTTAATTTGCTTCTGGTCCTCGCATTCTCTAGAAAACTTTCTGCACATCTGGGATTCTGGCATTACAACTGACTCATCAAACGGTAGTGTTAACATGGTTCTCTAATCTTAAATTACCTGAAAAAATGCCAGCACAATATTTAAAGTGTTTTCATTTTTAAAGTTTATACACTTAAAGCATATTCAATGACTTAATCATAAGAATACAAAAACATGAGAAAAAGACTGATTTTTACATTAAATAAAATTTTTGAGTTTGTGCAGCCTAGTAATTATTAAAGAAAACAATGACACATGCAATAGGATTAATTTATACCAAATTATCAAAAGAAAATAAAACAGGAAGTATTTATTGTAATACCACCACCACCTCCATTTCTCTTTGATTTTAAACTGATTTTTAATACACGAAAAGGACAGTGAAATTCAAACAAATGCAAAACATGATATAGCAATGCAGAATTTCATTAATTTCAATTCCCCTGAGTGCAAAATGAGAAGAGGCACCAGTTTTTAAAATAAAAAATGCTACCTCTCCATTAGCTGACAAATTTGTGGAGATATATTTTTTAGAAAGAAAATAAGCCTTAACTTTATTTGCTGTATTATATAACTGTGAATTTAGGTAAGTGGCTGTTGAAATACACAAATTTAAAGAAAAGATTAATCAGAGCCAATTTAAAAACTGCTTTCTTTCTGATCCGTAACGAAACATGTAAGAGAGCACTCTTTTCCCAACCTTCACCAAAAAAAGCGAGGGGGAGGTTAGGCTAATTTGGGATAAACTCTATAAATAAATTTTTAAAATCACTGGCATTATTTTAAGTCAAGAAAAATATTGAGACTGCTTTTCTATTTTAAATTTTTCTCAGTGTAATTGTCTGTTTACTGCTGTTCAAATCATCTGACAAAAAACACTCTCGTAGTGTTTTTGTTCTACGAGCCACAGAAGTCTCCCTCTAGCTAATATCTGACAGGAACGGTCCAAGGATTCTGACTGCAATTGTGCACGTGTATTCAGAATCCCGAATGAAACGGGAAAATAATTTGTGTTTCAAATGCAATTTTGGCTTTCGTTTGGCAAAGCAGCAAGTATTTTCATCTAAAGTCTTCAAACAAATAGGCATGTTAAAACAGAGACTTTTTAATTTAACAATCTCCAGCTCCCTCAACACACACACACACACACACACACACACACACGCAAACTCTTAATAATGTCTACATACTTGCAGTTACATAATAGCCGTGAAAGTATGTGATAATTACATCATAAGAATGAAATATGATAAGTTATAGATGACAAAAGACCATATAAATACTATAAGACAGTGACACTGTATCTTTAAATACTTGCATGCAAAGCCAGCATCAATTGAAGTATATCTTTATTTATATTACCTTAGGTTTTAATTTCATTCAATAATCAGTTTTCATTTTGGATCTTCCACATCTTTTCAGGCTGAGTGTCGCATCGTCTCCTGGAGTCTCTAGATCTGTGTGTATCTGCACTATCTCATTGATCTCTAAAAAGTGACATTGATGCCAACTGCCAGAGCTGGTACCCATGCCATCTGCTAGTGACGTCACAGGGCAGAGAGAACCATGTGATCCTCTCTCTTGGGACCTTCATTCTGCACTGATCATCTGGCATCCCTGTAAGTGGGTACCAGCATTCATGCATCAACACAGAAGGTTAGACTGATAGGAAAAAAATCTGCACCAGCCTTTCACATACAGTAGGTGCGTTTCTCCTCGAGCTGCTTCGGCTTCACTGGCAATCTGTAGAAATAGCTGTGTTAGTGTTCAGTTTCGCCCTGCCAACGGTGCAACTATTAGGTAGTCGTTAATATTCCATTCATTTACAAGGTGGGCTTTTGTGTGAGCGAGAGGTTTTTTGTTATTGTTGTTGTTGATGTTTTGTAAAGATCACCATCCCATTTGTGCACCTGGGTGCCCAGGGAAAGAAAGCCGTAAAAAGGAGCTGAGATCAGGAAAATGGTCTTGAGATGCTTAACCAAACTAAGATTTGTGTAAGCGAACAGGGATCAACAAAGGTCTCCTTATTTCCTTTCATGGCATGTAACTTATGGGTGTGTGTCTGTGTGTTCTCTTATTGACATGTAAGACTTCTGTGCTTCTTAAGAATTTGGAATAAAAGAACAGTTTCTCCATCTGGGGTCTGTGAAAGACATCCTCAGATGCTCCCCTTTCTACACTTGCTGGTATCTTTCAACAACTTTTCAGAGAGATTCTTTGTATATCTGTGTAAAATGCAGAGACAACTGCAAGTCCACTGTGAAAGATTTCAAACTACATTCTTATGTCCTCTACCCAAAGTCACAACTTCACTCTCTTATTGTCCCTCTCTTTACAGCCTTCACTGGCCTGTTCCTTCTCATTTCATTTCATATACAATGAACATAAAAATTATCACTTAGGTTTTTGTCTTTCCCTAGCATTTTGCTGAGTATTTTAGTCAAAGGTTAGCTTTCCTATTTTTTGGAGCTTTCAGATTTTTTTCTTTCTCCTGAAAATCATCCCCTCACATTTTCCCCCCTCTAGATCAAAATCATTTAAAATATCTTCTCATCCCTGTATCAGTGTCCAGTTGTTTTTCTCTGTCAGATTTATTTCATACTTACCTTTTTCTTCCACTTTTCCCTTTTGGTTTCTTAACAAAAGCAGGGTACAAACAGTTAAGCAAAGCTGGCAAAGCCTTATAGATAAAACGAACTATGAAGCCAGAGGCAAACCTCGCCTTCTCCTTTTCTCTACTCCCCTGCCACCACCAGCCCCCTACCCCTGAAATAAAAGGATATTTTATTTCAGGATTGCCTGTCACTGAAGTTAAAAGGGCGCTTTAAAAAAAAATAAAAGTTTAAAAATAGACAAACACAACCTTTGTTGTTTGACAACTGAGTAATCTCTTTCTATAAAGTGAGACAGTATGCTTTTGGTATTAAAGTAATCCCTGGCAGAGTTGTAACTGTTGAATCTGTGTTAGCATTCCCCTTATAAATCCCAGTTTTGAAAGGTTTAAAATTCTGCTGCTTTAATGCACTTTGGTTCCAAATTGGCATCGGGGGACTCGAGCTAAATGCAGTTTTTCTCCTGTCATACCCCACTCATTTCCGTCTCCCCACAAAGTTACCTGACTTTGCCTGGACTGTTCGAGAAAAGATGGGGAAGTTGGCAAAAAGAAGACTCATGCTAAGTAAAGGAGGGTCATTTTTTTTTCTCTCAGTGGTCTGGTAAAAAAATGCAAATTTAAAATAAGGCTATAAACTCATAACTTAAAATAGGGGGTAGGTTGGCCTAGCTCATGTTTTTAAAAAAATCAGACACACCAAAGGCGTTTCAAATTTGTTGTTTAAGGGGATAGTCCTGGTAATGGGTGCATTAAGTGTATTTCATATAGCTTTTGGTTCAAAAACTACACACAATTTTTATATCAGCACAGAGAATATCTATAGGAAGACCAGGTGCAGAATTTTGTTTGTTCTCAGGAATGGTTTACTTTTTAAATGTAAAGGAGGGTAAGTAAGTATCAGAGTCACAAGCCATGAAGCAGCCAGCCCTGTCATGAATGTTGCATATTGCACCATATTTTAAACTTGCAAAGTCTCCAGAAGCTGCATTGTATTACAGGCATCACAGACATGAAAATCAAAATCCAAGGAACAGATAAAGTGACACATTAGTAGAAAATTATCACCGATGTAGCTCATCCCAAGGATAGATTTTATACTTTATCTTTGCGATGTGCAGACAAATGAGAACCAGCTTTTCCATGAAAACATTTGGGGCTGTTCTATTTCTGCCTTTGAACACGAAATAAAACCCTTTGGTGGTGGTGGTGATGTGGCGAGGTGGGGTATAGAATCTGTGTTGAGGTTTTCTGAGTATTAATCTATTGTTTGAATGTCTTAGTTTTTTTTTTTTTAAAGGGAGGAAACAAAAAGTTGTTATGTCAAGATTTAGCAAGGATTCAGTGTGTTTGTACAATAGTCTTTCAAAAGAAATTTCGTTATGCATTTTCTACTGTAGTTCCAGATATGCAAATGTCTGTGCTGTTAATATGCATTCATAACATACACCATAACGGCTGTTCTACTCTCTGCTAAGAAAGCATGTTAACACCAGTACTCCAAACAGAAATACGTTGTGAGTTATAGACAAATACTCGGAGTAAAGGGAGTGTATCATCACCATTTCTCCTTTTACGGCAATCACTGCACACCAAAGTTTACCTCTATAACTCAATTTAATATTAATTGAACTGATATGCTCTTTGCTTCTGAGGCCATGACATTTTTAAATAGATTTTTTAAAATTGCCCAATGTCTATCTGCCTGCCTCTGTCTTGCTTTCACTGGGTGAATGTTCATATTTCACTTACAAAAATGACCCAGAGAAAATTTAGGTATAATTTGACTCAGTTGCAAGGCAACAGAGGCGTAAAGTCTAAATTAAGACTCAAGTGTTGTTATTTTTAGGTCATCCAGTTGGTACCTGTGTCTTAGCAAATGGGAATTCTGTTGACTCTCTTTTTCACAATCCCCTCATTACTTAAGAGATCAGTTTGGAACATGACAGGCATTTTTCTCAGCTCTCCAGGGGTATAAGGCAGAAGAATGTAGACCTGGGCAGGATCAGGCAGCAAAACCTCAGGACCAGAGTTTTTTTCCCCAGAAGTAGGGTACTTCCTGAGATAGATTTCGGACAATTTTCTCTATTGCCTTTTTTTTTTTTTTTTTTTTTTTTTTAAAGCTTTTAGACAAATGCTTCAGGGCAGCCTGGAAGCCTGTGAACTAGCCCAGTGTTAATCCCTAGAGTTTTAACTCTGTGATCCGCGTTGCCTTGAAAGAGTTTTGTGGCTGTGGCAGAGCATCCCACTTTGGAAAACAGCCCTTGGGGTTTAAATAAAGGTATTTAACTTGTAAGACAAGACACAACACAACCTTATTCCCCTTGAAACTTTAGAGGGCTTAAAAATATAATTTAAACTAGATGTCTTACTATTTTGTTTATGTGCATTACACTAGCATTACTTAGACTAAACAGATAATCTGGAAATAAAGCAACATTTGGATTGCTTTTTAGATTTCTTTCAGAGTGAAGACTAGAGTGAACTGTACTATTATTATGCAATTTAAAAATATATGGTTGTTTATGCCACTCACAACACGCTGCAACATTCAGTCTTTGACTTTAGTCTTTGCACAAAACAGCACTGCAGTCCTTTCCAGAAATACCTTTCTCATTTTTCTTCCGTGAAGCATACTTTTTATTTTACTCACCAAACCGCATTTATTAAATTCATTTTCTAATTTGTTATCAAATAAGGTCACCTGAATCTGCCAGTGAAAACTTCTACCAGTATGACAAAACCAGTATTATTGGACTGAGTTATTATACTTCCAGCCATTAGTAAAGAAATGGTGTTTTATTAACTTTTGTGATCTTACTGTAAGAAAATGTAGTTTCCTTTAGGCTTTTACAAATATTAAGAATGATTTATTGTCCCTGATTACTATTTTTTATGCTGCTGAATTCAAAATTATTGCTACATTCCAGTGTTGTAATCGTTACTTATAAACATAGAAAACAGAAGTGCAGTTTGTCTTTTTCCTGTTACATGAATCCATTTTGTAAGATTGGAGTGGGTACTTTATAAGGAGATTTTTTTTTGCAAAAGTTTATGCAAACTGCATCTTGAAAATCAAGTTTTATATTAGTTGCTTGTATGATGACATGCAGGCTCTCTTCACACAGGGGATTCCTGGATGGATTTTAAGAGGTTCTGGACCTGCCTAAAATTCTGTACAAATTTGGCATATATGTACATATGTACATTTTTCTAAAGAAAGGCTTTCTCTCAGTTTCTTAAAAAGTTGAGAATCACAACAAGAATTTTGATGACCAACTAACCTTGCTGCTGTTTAATAGCTATGTGTCATTCATTTATTCATTCATTCATTCATTCATCCATTCAACAAAGGTTTACTGAATATCGCTTTTGGAGTAATTCTTGACTCCTCTTTTTCACACACTAGAAACAAATGTCTGCAGATTCTCTCAGTACTATCTTAAAATTATATCCAGGATCTGACCACTTTCTGGCAATTCCACTACTCCTACCCTGGTCCAAACTGCCTTCATCTCTCACCTGGCCTAAATGGCACCTGGGCTTTCACTCTTGGCTCCGTACATTCCATACACAGTCCTCAACTCAGCATCCTGAGCATCTGGTTAAAACATGAATCAGATTGTATTCCTCTAGGCTCGGAAACCTTCAATGGCTTCCCCTCTCCCTCAGTCAAAACCTAAACTTAACAGAGGCCCCGAGGCTTCCTGATCTCACCTTCTACTACTCTCCCCTTCACTCACTCAGCTCCAGCCACACTGGCCCTCGACTCTTCCTCACACTCTCAGGCACGCTCCTACCTCAGGATAGTTGCACTTGGTCCTACTTGGAATCCCCTTCCCTGGTTTATTCTCACATTCTTCGTCTCTGCTCAAATGCTCCTGTCAGGGAGGTCCCCTCTGACCACCCTAGTTTATACTGTACCCCTACCTCCATCTCTCCCCCTCTATCAACCTTCCACCAGTTTTGGTTTTCTCAGTAGAGATGATCCCTTGCTAACACAATACATTTACTTATTTAACGTGTGTATTAATCTGCAGTTCTAGTGCCTGCTCATGAAAGGCCATAAGTACATACTCGTTGAATGAAGATATATGTTCCAGGCACTGGGTTAGTGGTGACTATTCAGTGGCGTGTAGAACAGCCATGGCAAAATTGTTGGGAAGTTTAGTCTAAACGGTGGGCAGGCAATGAACAGGTAAACATAGAAATGTGAAATTTACGTGTTGATGGCTACAGAGAATCATGGGAAGATCTACTGGATCACATGGGAACCTTTTTCTGAGTCATCTTTTGTGCTGAGCTGTGAAGGAAGAGCAACAGAGGCAAGAGTACATGTGAAATGTCTAATGTTCTGGGAGGAGCAGAAGGGTCAGAGCACAGGGAGAGTAAGGATCAGACCATATGAGATTGCGTATTGGTGAAGTATTTGGAATTTATTTCAAAGGAAGACATTGAGGGTTTAAGGCAATTTAAGATTTGAAAGGATCATTCTGGCTGCTTTGGAGAGAAGAAAAGAAGAAACAGGGAGAGATTTACAAAGCCTATGACAGTGGACAGAACAAGAGGGGCCTGGCTGTGGCCTGGATTAGAGTGGTGGTAATGGAAATGGAGAGAGGAGGCCCGGAAACATATTTTGGAGATACAGTCAGCAGAACTTACTGATGGATGGTCGTGGATTAGATGCGGGAAAGTTCCTTAACCTCTGGTCCTGATGATAATGAACAGTACTCTTTCACATGTAATCCGCCAAGCACCAGGCTAAATGCCTCATTTACAGTTGACCCTTGAATAAATTGGGGCTGGATGATAGAGGTACCAACCCTCTTCACAGTCGAAAGTCCACGTATAACTTATAGGTGACCTTCCACACACACAATTCCTTCGTATCCATGGTTCCGCATCCTTGGATTCAGTCAACGGTGGATGGTGTAGTACTATGATATTTACTACTGAAAAAATTTGTAAGTGTACCCATGCAATTCCAACTGTGTTGCTCAAGGGTCAACTGTACATTGTCTCATGGGAACCTTGCAATAAGGTAGACGTGACTGTCTCTGTTGTAGACTCTATGAAACTATGCGGCTCAAAGAATTAATGTACCCACAACTGCTCAGTTTTTAAGTGGGAGAATCACAATTTGGACATAAGTCTGTCTGAATCCAAATCCTAGTTTCTTAACAACTCACACTTTACTGATTTAAGAATTAAATGATCAAATGTCAATGAACTGCCTAGAACTGTTTCTAGTACAAAATAAATCCTGAATAAATAATAAATATTAGATGAAGTAGAAAAACTTAACCATGAATCTATTCACAAAATGAAGAATTATCCTATTAATATATCCAGTGACTTAAGCGTTTTTACTATATACATTTGTCTTTTAGAGCCATGTGCGTAGACAGGTAGATCAGTAGACTGCCATGTATGACATAATCCTCTAACAATAATGACAGTCGTCATGACTGAGCTTCTGTTTGTCTGGAATAGTTGAGGGTTGAGTTGTTCATTTATTCTTTCATTTTTTTCATTCCTTCAACAAAACACTTACATTTGTGTGTTACCACTCTAGATATTATTAGGAGAAATAAAGATAAACAACAAAGAGCCCCACCTCTCAAGGAAGTTAGAGTTGAATTAACACACAAAATACGTCCACAATATTCTAATTAAAAGCAGAGTAAGCTTACTATGATAAGAGAGTTTGTTGGTAGGGAATGAAGAAAACATTTGAGTAGAGTTTGCAAGTATTTGGAGAATTATTTTCATTTGAAGTATAATAAAGACTGAAAAGCACACATGACAATAAGTACACAGCTCCATTAATTTTGACAAATTGAACACATCTGTGTAATAAGATCGTGATCAAGAAACAGAACATTACCAGAAAAGCCTCCTTCCTGCCCCTTCCAGGTACCCAACACTTTTCCCCAAGAGAGAGCACTGTCCTGAATTCTAACAGCATTGCTTGGTTTTGTTCATTTTGTACATGATATAAATGGAATCATTCAGTATATACTTTTGGGGGGTCTGATTTCTTTATCTCAGCATTTTGTTTGTGCAGTTTATCCATGTTGTTGCACGTAACTGTAGAATGTTCATTCTCATTGCTGTATAATATTCAATTGTATGACTATATCATAATTTGTTTCTCCATTCTGTTGTTGACAGGTGTTTGGATAATTTCCAGTTTGGGGCTATTATAAGTAGTGTTATCCTAATACAAATAATTTAGTAAACATATATATGTTAGGTGTAGTCCATTCCTAGGTATATATCCAACAGAAATGCATACATGTATTCTGCATGTGTAATTTTAAGAGGAATTCGGAATAGGACATTTAGAAAGAGTTAATCTTTAGTAATTACCTACATGATAGTCACACACTTTCTAAGATCATTACACAAGATCAATAATATTCTCCCAAAGCTATGGAGTCTGTTACAAATCTACAAGTATTTACTGAGTGATTCCTATGCAACAGCCACTGTGATACTGGAGAAAGACAGTAGAAGACACAATCCTTTCCTTCAATGACTCAAGAATCCTGTTTAGGAAATGAAACTAACAAACTTAAAGCATTGAGATGCATGAGGGGCAGACTATGGCGTAGAGTATCAAACAAATGAATATCTGCTTTGTTTATGTAATATCCTTTAGGAAGATAGTGCAAATTTAAGATTATGCAGAAGGTTTACAAGGACATATTTCAGAATACTTGCACTTAAAGAGTACTTCAGTTGATTTTAAGTTTTAAAACATGATGGCTAAATTACTGACTAACATTTGATCATGTTAATATTGACTAATATTTTAATACTTTCTTTGTACCAGCTTTTCTGCATATGCTACATAATTCTTACAGCAGCTGTGAGGATTATATACATAAGCAGACCAGTATAGTAGCTAAAGCATAAGTACATAAGCAGATCGGTATGTGGTATCGGGAACCAGAACCCCTGGTTCTAACACTTTCTTGCTGGTTGACTCTGAGTAAGGTCCTATGCTTCAGGTTTTCCATCCGTCAAATGGGGATAAATATATTCTTATCTCACAGGTCATTGGATGTAAATGGCTATAATATTAGCTGGCACATAGTAAGCCTTGCTTTATTATTTGCTGGATTATTTTAAAATAAAAATGGGGGGAGGTTAAAAATAAGGCATTTATGTGAAATAATTCCTCAACTCTTTGTGAAGGAAAGGCTCACGTCTATGGCAATGTCCTCTGGTTTTCCAAGCATTCGGGTTATAGGTAGAGAGCACATATTATGTTGTCAATGAAATCAATTATTTTGAAAATGTTATATCCTTTCGTTTACAAATTTAGCTCCTTGGGCCAGGAAATATAGCAAAGTGTTAAAGACAGATACCATCTGAGGGAAGGTTGAGCCAGGCTGCAAATATTTAAGGGACCTGAGCTTCTCTGCTATGAATACTCCATTTCTTTCCTATAGAAACACTGAAGACTTTGCACTTTGTCTCCACCTACTTTTGAATTTCTCAGTGGCTTTGGTGGAAGGAATACACTACACACCCAGACAATAAACAGACAGAAAGCATTTTTAGTCCTAATGTTTACATGCTTGCAGATATAAGGCCATGAGGTGACTTTGGAAACTAAAGCATTAGATTAAAAGGCTAACTTTGCTAATGCCACGGATTCAAACGCACACAGGCACAATCCAGTCACCCCCCAGAGACCACATGTATTTTTCCCAAGATCTGCCATATACAGGTAGAACTTATAACCCCTAGATCACACTAAAAAAAAAACATTGTTTACACCTATAGAAATAGAATAAGCAGCGAACTAATCCTACACAAAATGAAAAAGCCCAAATCATTATTTGTCTTCTTGTATTTTAGACTTCTGGTTGGTTTGCTCTGTTTGGCTGGCAAATCTCATCTAATTAGAGTATATTTTTCATTTGTGTTTTAAAATAGCAATCCGAACCCACTGTTATCATAACATATGTGGTAAGTTGTTGTTCCTGGGGTGGTAGTAAATTCATGGCGATCCATTCACATCCTCACGGGTTGGAATTAATCTTTCTCCTCTGATTTCCCACTATACTTTGTGGTTCTATTATTGTGCGTAGCATAATTTACTTTGTAGTGGAGCTATTTGTGAATGCATCTGTCTCCCCAGCTAGATCGTGAGGACAAAAACTGTCTCGGATTTCTGTTTGTTTCATTCTGTTTTGCAGTCCCTACGTCACACACACGCTGATTTGTACTTAGTAGGGACTCAATCAATATTGATAGTAGAATTGAATTGATCAACTGTAGTCATAGCACATTGGACTGCTCACCTTAGAGCAATGAGGCCCATCTGTCAATCAAAGCTGTAATCTTTTCTTCATTAACACCATGGCTAAGCAATGAGGTAATAAGTCAGTGACAGAGAGCTTCACGCCTCACATACCATAAGTTAAATGGTAGATTATATAAGTCCTTAAGCAGGAAAAAATCCTTTGGAAAGCATGAGGCTCTGAGGTGGCAAAAATGATCAGTAATTTTATTCAGCCTATGTGTGAAGATTGAACCCAGATATCTCCTTCCTATTTTTTTTTTTAATCCAAAAAGTCTGCTTCAGTGCTAATTACTTCTTTCAAAAGCTAGAGTAACTATTTCACGAAGCAGTTTGCCGTTCATTTTGGCCACCAATACTGGTACAAGATCCAGTCTCAGATTGTGGCACATGGCTTTGAATTCTCTTATTGGCCAGTGTCATTTTCTGCAGGAAATATATCATTATCCCTTTGATTCAAAGATTAAGCATTCCCCAGGCTGGATTTTCTACCATTCACAGGATATAAGTTTGGCTTGTTAGTGGCGATGATAGCTTGCAGTACGCCAGCTCTACTTTTCCCCCTGTTACTTTTTTGGGAGATATTGATATAAAAAAGAATGGAAGGGACCGTCCTCCGTCATGCTCCATCTGGCCCTGCTGGTTACTTGGCTGCTGAGGCAGCGCATACGTTTGGTGGACTGATAAGGAATGGGAAATCCACGATAATAATAACGATCCTCTTCTCCAAAGCAAAAATCCTTCCAGATTAGCATGTCTCTTACAAACAATCCATGTTGGGAGGGGGCTGAGAGAGAATCAGGGAGGAAAATGAAACAGAAGTAAGTGAATATATTACGTATTTGGAATTAAAGGCCGGACAGGACACCTAAAGATGGCATGTCCTTAACAGCTGCGATTATTGAATGTCTAGCATGATAAATCAGTAGAACACGGTGCCTGTCCTTAAAAGACTCCTGGTCTTTAGGGGCATTTAGACACATCCCTAAAGTAGTGGGGGGTAAGAGTCATTTATAACAGCAGTCCCCAACCTTTTTGGCACCAGGGACCGGTTTCGTGGAAGACAGTTTTTCCATGGACGGGGTCGGGGCGGGGGGATGGATCAGGTGGCAATGCGAGCGATGGGGAGCGGTGGGGAGTGGCAGGTGAAACTTTGCTCGCTCACCCGTGGCTCACCTCCTGCTGTGTAGCCCAGTTCCTAACAGGCCTCGGACTGATACCAGTCCATGGCCCCGGGGGTTGGGGACCCCTGATTTATAAGACTCCATAGAAGAAGTCTGTCTCTTTCAGGTTTGAAATGATCCTAGACATTTTTGGTAGTGATGGCAGTGAAAACATAATAGCCCATTGGAAATGTGGATGAAATTAACATTCTTACCTGGAAGAATTATAATTTTTCTACAATAGGAAAGAGCAGATTGAAAAGGAAATTTTGAAATGTAACTCGTGAGGTCTTTGAGAACTTGGTTTTTAACTATTCCTCAGGAGACTGCAAAACTTTATCTTCCATGAGAATTCTAGTCATAACTAAATAAAAAGTAAGAATTGTATAGATGAGGTGGTGTGGCGTTTAATTCAGAATGTATGGGCAGCATGGAGTTATGACTTTTGTGGGCCCTAGATACTGTGCTTTTGTAGGTCCCGTCCTCCATAAAAGAATAATACAAATTATAAAAATTATACTTGGTGATTGTGTCGCTATATAAGAAGTATAATCCAAGATGGATTGTATTATTATATGAATAATTATATATATGTTTATATATATATACAATAATATATATAACCATATATATGTTTATGTTTTTTTATTCTTGTGTACTGTGCTTAATGGATAAATCGACGTATTCACCTATCATTGGAGATAGGGCCTTGCCAACAGCACTTTTTAAACCTCCACATGGTTGAGAATCTCTGTGCTTTGGGAGTTACCCGCTAACCTACAAGGACCTTAGGAATACCTTTTAGAAGTGTCTGCCTCTTTTATTTCCTTCAACTTCCAGTTTTCATAAGCCACCCACTCTCCATATGAAATACACCTGGTTGGAGGACATGGCAGAATGGGTATACTACTAAGATTGCCAGATTTAGCAAATAAAAATGCAGGACACCTAGTTGAATTTGAATTTCAGACATATTTATGTATGGGACAAACATACTGAAAAGTATTCATTGTCTTTCTGAAATTCAGATTTAACTGGGCGTCCTATATTTTACCTGGCAACTCTATATGCTTCCTTTATTCTTGGAACCCCAAGTTGCTTTTTCCTCGTAAAATACACTTTCTGGTTGATATGCTATGCACTAATAAATTGTTTTCCAAAGAATGCTCTGTAGACTGTTAATTGGAATCACAAGGAAAGGAGTTGTGTGGTCTAAGGTATTTTCTTTCAAGTGGGCTCTCTTGATTTTCTTCCATATGCCCAATCACATTACAATTTCCAAGAGCAGGGGAGCATGTCCCCAATTTGTTAGAGCACTATGAGTGACTTCCTTTCTTCCTGGAGTATCTTGCAGAACTGGAATTTCTGATGGGATACACATAGTATCCTGCCAAGGGCCAATATGCTTTTATTTATGATGAGTGTGATGGGTATTTTGAACCTGCTTCACTGATTTACTTTCCTTTCCTGTTTTGCTCTTACTGGCTTCTGTGATGAGTTGTACATTGCAGGGTGAAATCCAGCTTTCTCTTTTATCTCAAGTGTTTTACAGTCTCTCTTTGTGCCTGGGGTAGGTTTAGTTAGAGCTAGAGTATAGTAGATTTACAATGTTGTGTTAATTTCCGCTGTACAGCAAAGTGATTCAGATATATATTTCTTTTCCTTTATGGTCTATTATGGAATATCAAATGTAGTTCCCTGTGCTATACAGTAGGACCTTGTTGTTTGTCAATTCCATATATAATAGTGCACATCTGCTAATCTCAAACTCCCAATCCTTCCCTCCCTACATCCCCTCAGACTTGGCAACCACAAGTTTGTTCTCTATGTCTGTGAATCTGTTTCTCTTTCATAGACATGTTCTTTTGTGTCATATTTGAGATTCCATATTTAAGTGCTATCATATGGTATTTGTCTTTCTCTTTCTGACTTACTTCATTTAGTATGATAATCTTTAAGTTCATCCATGTTGCTGCAAATGGCATTATTTCATTCTTTTTTATAGCTGAGTATTCCATTGTATATATGTACCACATCTTCTTTATCATGAATTTTATCTTATTGTTGAACGAAGGGCACCTAAAGCAGGTGTACAGGGCCAGCCACATAATTAGTAGGGCTGAGAATCAATTGAGGATGCAGGGACCCTAGTTCAGAAATTAATAAGAATTTCAAGATGGCAACAATAGATCATTAAACCAAGCATGGGGCCCTTCTGAGTGCAGGGTCTTTCTGAGTGAGTGCCCGCTCAGGTGGCACACCCATGAAAGTCAGCCCTGTGGGAGCACCATCCTCAGTGTCGAGACACTGAGAGTCTTCACCCAGGAAACCCCAGAAAGAGTTTTCAAAGGCTAACAATCAAAACTATCTTCATAGTTACCAAGAAGTCATAAGCAGAAGCAAGGTAACTAGATTGGGCCCCGGAAGACATAGAATTTTGATATTTTATTTATTGTGGATTTTTTGCATTAATTTTGAATTTTAAAAACCTTGTATTGAAATGTTATTTATATTGATTTTGATGCTATCTTAGTCTGCTCAGGCTGCTATAACAAAGAAACCAAGAACTGGGTAGCTTAAACAACAGAAATTTACTTCTCACGGTTCTGGAAGCTGGAAGTCCAAGATCAATGTGCCAGTAAATTCAGTTTCTAGTGAAGGAAGGCTCTCTTCCTGGCCTGCAGACAGCCACCTTCTCACTGTGTCCTCACATGACCTTTCTTTGTTGCACATACTGGAAGAGTGAAGGAGACAGAGAGAGAGGGAGAGAGAGAGAGATCTCTTCCTCATCTCATAAGGCCACTTATCTTATCATAAGGGACACAACCCCATGACTTAATCTAACCCTATTTACATCCCAAAGGCCCCATCTCCAAAAACCATCACATTGGGAGTTAGGGCTTCAACTACAATTTTTTGGGGGTGTAGACATTTACTCCATTACAGGCACCCCCTTAAATTTTGTTCTGGGGTGAGTGCTCACTCACACACCCCTAACCCTGGCCTGACAAATGGTGATGAAAAATTATGCTCTATCATTATTTACTTTAAAACATAGTTTAAAAAGGGAAACATTTTCTTCATTTATTTCTGTTTTACAACTCAAACACAGAGCTACATACATATTACATAGACACATACATACACCCCAATGAATAAATATGATTTCTTGGAAATGGCTGGCACAAAATCTAGAATCATTCTTTAAGAATACTTCAAATGGAAATGAAAAATGTAAGATAATCTATTTGTCATTAGAATTATACTTATTTCAGATGAGTGTTTGTTTTAAGAAAGGCAAATTCTAAAAAATAATTGTGGCCAAACGTATTTTATCTGCTAATTTATCTGCTATATGTTTTTCCTTTCTCCATATGCAAACAGTTACTTGGTTAATCATAACTTCTGAATAATGCAAAAGAGGCTGTTCTTATTTAACAAATCACAGCTTTAGTTATTTTCTTAAGTTTCTGGACCACTGTTGATTTATTTTTTTGAATTTTTGCTTACTTGTAGTGGCCATCTGTTTCTGAGTGCCAAGAGTCATTTCTTTATATTTTGGCAAAATGCTCTTCTTTTCTTTGGCAGATGAGCCCTCTTCAATCCACATGCTTTCTGTGGTCCTAACTCCACCTCTGGAGATAGATTAGACCCAGGGGCCAGTCAACAATTCCATTCCCTGGATGGAGTGCTTGCTTGGGGATCCCCACAGGACCCGAGTAAGCCCAATGAGAATCAGCCCCAGGCTTTTGATGGAACTATTGGAAAAGAACTTTTTTTCCACTGAGGCTGCTGAGCTGGAAGAATGTCAGCCTGGAGCTGCTAGTGCCATCTTGGCTACTCCTGAGGAGAGGCTGTTGGAGAAAGATGCACTCACAGAGGGAGAGAGGCCAAGACATGGTGAGGAGCAGATCCCTAACGGCAGTGTTTGAACACCTGGATCAAGCCATGTCTGAAGCAAGCTACCCCAGACTTTTAGTTATGGAAACAATAAGTTCACTTTAAAATTTCTGGTTTAAGTTTCTGTCACTTATCACTAAGAGTACTGACAAACTTTAATGCACAGAAATTTCAGAACTGGGGATGAGTGATGATTATATTGCAAAAGTGGTCCCTTAGTAATACCAGAGTCAGTCTGAGGGCTCATTAATTGATACCTTTCCCCAGACTATGTTAGATGCCTCCTTATAAGTACCTGGACTGGTACACTTGCACAAAGAATTGTAACTGCCTGCTTACCTGTCTGTCTCTTCTCTTGGACTGTGATAAGCCCCTTTGTGTGTGTGTGTGTGTGTGTGTTTGTTTGGTTTTTTGGCCACACGGCTTGTGGGTTCTTAGTTCCCTGACCAGAGGTCGAACCTGTGCCCCCTGCAGTGGAAGCACGTGAAGTCTTTACCACTGGACCGCTAGGGAAGTCTGTGATAAGCCCCTTTGGAGACTGTTTTTGGGCTCAAGGGCATTCATTTGGTGCTTACTAAGTGTTAGGCTCTATTGGGTACTTTATTCCTTTATCTAATTGTCACAATAATCCTGTAAAGTATCTGTGCCTTTTTTTCTTAGTATCTTCGTGACTGGCTCGTAGCTCTGTGTGTGTGTGTCAGGGGCCAACTATGTAACTAGGAGTTTTCTGAATTTACATCCCTTTCGAACATATATTAAAACTCAAGAACAACTGAACCAATTCTTTAGAACAGAGGTGGAGAAACTTTTCTCTCAAAGGCGAAGCAGTAAAAATTTAAAGGCTTTTTTTTGCAGGTCATAGGGTCTCTTTTACTATCATAATGTGAAAGCAGCCTTATGCAATATATAAACAAATGGGTGTGGCTGTGTTCCAATAAAACTCCATTTATGAAATTTGAATTTCATGCAGTCTTTACATGTTGTGAAATATTGGTTCTTCTTTTGATATTTTTCAACTGTTTTAAAAGGCAAAACCATTCTTAGCTCTTGGCTTGTGCAAAAATAGGTGGTGGACTGAATTTTGCCTATAGGTAGAAATTTGCATATCCTGGTTTAGAACTTAGACCAGCACTTTACAATAGAAATATAATGTGAACCACACAAGTCATTTAAAATTTTCTGGTATCCATAGTAAAAAAAAAAAAGGCAAAAAGAAACAGATGAAATTAATTTTAATAAGATATTTGAATTCTTCCAATATAACGAAACTATTACCATTTCAACTGGTATTCAATATAAAAATTCATTAATGAGGTGTTTTACATTCTTTATTTTTGAGCTGTTAGAAATCTGGTGTATATTTTACATTACAGCATGTCTCCATTTCTATGCTAAATTTTCATCAGAAATATTTGATCTGTATTTAGATTTCATAAAATTTACAGCTGAAAAATAGATTCACAAGTTGTTAGAAAACATTCTTAAAAGTTTTCTGGTAGTTGAAGTTTGAAATTTTAAGTTAATTAACTTTAAATTAAAATTTAAACATGAACAATTTAGTTTCCCAATTACTCCAGTCACATTTTAAGGGCTCAATAGCTACTATATTGGACAGCACAGACTTAGAAGAACAAGAGATTGTTTTTTGCAGACAGTATTTTCACTGGCATGGTTTAGAATTGCCAGTAAAATGGAGATTATAGAAAGCAGATAGACTATGTCAGTATTTTAAATCTTTTAAAATTCTCTGCAAAAAAAAATAAAATAAAATAAAAATAAAATTTAAAAAGTGAAAAAAAAAGTAAAAAAATTAAAATAAAATAAAATTCTCTGCAGACAGTGCACCCCCTCTGGCATGCACCTGTGGTGGACCACCACCCCAAACTTGGTTCACCCCCGGAAGCCCTCATGCCAGGAATGCAGTGACCAAGGAAGAGAAAAATATGAGAGATTGCCAACGAGGCATCTAGTTGTGGACCACGTAGGGCCTGGTAAGCCTTGGTGAGGATTTCAGACTTTCTCTTAAGTGTGATAGGCAGTCAGTCATTGGAGGGCCTTGAGCTGCTGCTGGCGAAGAGGGCAAAAGTATGGCAGGTGTCAGGTGATAGACATGGTGGGTGCAGGGCTGTGATGGAGGGGAAGTGAGCGGGGCACCTGGGATCCTAAGCTGAAGGAGGCACTCACCCTTAGGGTCACGTGAGTGCTGGTGTACCACCCTAGGGGTAAGCATCCCCTTGCATTTTGGCCCTGGTGGCTAGGATAAAAGGGGTTCTGTCTAGGAAGTGAGAGAGGTCACCAGAATTTGGATCTATTTTAAAGGAAGGGCTCACAGAATCTACTAGCAAATTGGATGAGGGATGTGAGTAAAATAGGGGAGTCAAGTGTGACACTACGATTTTGATTTTCACTGTAACTCCGGCCACAGCCCCCAGGATAGCCTGCACTGCTCTGCTTGCTCCATTGCCAAGTTTACCAGAGCACAGAGTGCTTTTGAAAATAGATTTCAATTAAACACATTTTGAAATTGCAGAGATTCAGTTGCGCAGCCCCAGTCTCCTTCCTTGTAACAAAGGTCACACTGTATAAAGCTGGATGGTTTATGGTTCCACTTCATTGTGAACCACCACAGAGCTGGTTTGCCCTTAATACCACTTATGAGAAGTCTCAGGGTACCATCGCTGCATGAACCTGTTCTCACCCTTCTTGAATACCAAGGCTGCTGTGACCCTTCCCCCCATCAAAGGGAGCATCAGCCCATCCCCCCTGCTCCGGGTCTGTAATGGAAATCCAGGTTTGTTCTTACCCCCCTTGCCCCCCACCATCTCCACTCCTCTTAGATTCCATTTTACAACACACAAAGCAAGCTAGCCTTTGTTAAAAAGTTTAATGTTCTTAATTAGTTGAATCAGTTGGGCTAATTAGAATACCAATTAGAATTGGCAGGGCTATCATTAATTTGAAAATGCTGTGGTCTAGTGTTAATCGCTATTAAACCTTATAGTTTGTGAAAGAGGGAGGATGAATTCACAAAATACTATTTGAAATGTTAGAGGTCGGTGGTCAGAAGGGGCCTGCCTGTCAGTGAGTATTCCAGGGAGGCAAAACCCACAGAGAAGTGCAGTTGCTGAAGACTTGGGCCCTACATGGGGCATAAGTGTCTCCCTTTTCCAAAAACAATGTTAAAAGCCTGCAATGTGTTTTACTAAAATAGCCAAAGTGTTTAATTCACCTAATGGACTAGTGATCTAGAATGATTCTTTTAAAGAATCAGCTTAAGTTAGCAGGACACAAAAAAGTTTCTGCCATTACCAGAGCTGTTTGTCCCTTTGGGTTGTAACTTTCTACTATAAAGACCAACCCTCACAGTGAAACCTCTTTTGTTTCTGGTCACTGTCTGAATAGGAAATTAAATCACAAGAACAAAAACCCAAAGTCTTAGTACAGAAGAAATGCCATGTTTGGACTGTAGTCATACATGAGTCTGTATTTTCATGTCTCATTTGGAGATGGCTAAATGGATAAGCAAATCTTAATTTATGTTTTCCAACAAGTATAAAAATCACTACTCATTTTCTCAGCGAGCAAATATGGAACGGACAATTATAGCAATTCCTACCGTACATTTTCTGAGATATGACTTGATTTTCCCTCTATTCCAGTGATAAAGACAGAAGGTATTGCCATCCATTATCGTTGCTGGTATCCTCTCAATATATCTGTGGTACATTTCCGGAAAATAAACCATGCAGTTTATAGAAACAAATATAAAGATATATTTCATCATATGTATTATGGCACTGTTAGGAAACAAGGAATCTTTCTAAACGGCGAATTGCTCTACAAAGGATTTAAAAATGTTCAGCTCAATTGCTACCTCAAATCTTGGAGGTAAGTAGAGAATAAATTTAAAACACTCAGACCAACAAATACATAAGTGACTGAGTGACTACCAGTATAGTATTTGTGTGTAAAATTTGTAGGCAAAGAAAAAGTTTATAACCAAGAATTTGCTCTCAGTGTATCTTAGGATCTATGGTGACATCTGTATAGATGTTAGGAAGTAATATCTAGTTAAGTTCCACGTGATCTTACTAATGTCTATTTTGCCTTGATCAAGTGGCCCTCATATTACAGCCGTTGTGCTAGATGCCTGCCCTGGGGACAGGAGAGGACATTGTTGAAAAAGACCTGATTAGGGTCTACCAGGAAAGACTGTATAACTGACAGCAAAACATACACACAAACAAAAACAAAATTTGATAACTGATCAAAATAAACTTGTTTCCTTTCATTGTAGATTCAAATACCACATTAAGCCTTTGCCTCACCACTAAATTTTTTACATTTGTTTTTAATCCTACTCACCAGCTCCAATTCTTTAGGACTACTGGTCATACGTTACCTTTAGGTTATGGTTGAAAATAATACTCAAGCTACTTGTTTAAGTCTTTATTTTGAACTTATATGCGAAAAATCAGTAATTATTTTTGTAAAATGCCAAACAGTTAAGCACCAGAGGTTTTCCCTTAAGCACTGAGAGAGGGAAAAACCAAGACAAATGAAGTACAGACCCCAAGTAAAAGTTTGAACTGGGAACTGTACTGATCCACCAGTCATTTTTCTTTTCTTTTTTTTACTTGACTGCATTTCGAGTTACTTACGTCCTTGCATATGTTTTGGATCTGCTTTTTTACATTGTACGCAAATCCCTTGATGAATGTATTCTATAATCAAACCATAAATGCCTTCATTAATTCATCCATGCAGTGATTTAACAAGCATTTATTTATTTTTTACTATGTACCAGGTAGTATGCCAGGCTCTGGGATACAAAGATGCAAGTATAAGACAGCTATGTCA
Source organism: Aethalodelphis obliquidens (assembly GCF_003676395.1). Classification (NCBI taxonomy): domain Eukaryota; kingdom Metazoa; phylum Chordata; class Mammalia; order Artiodactyla; family Delphinidae; genus Aethalodelphis; species Aethalodelphis obliquidens. The sequence goes on along the minus strand of NW_020837949.1, from coordinate 44,869,058 downwards.
AAAAATTGATCAGTCTAAGAAATGAGGCGAAGGTATAAAGAAATGGTTGGAATACTGTCTGGCAAGCAGTGTGTCAGGGGCGAGGACCAGGTGCTTTGGAGGACAAAAGATGTAGCAAGGAAATTGCTGTGTGGGCAGAGTTGGGGAGGTGAGGTCTGAGGGAGCTTTGAAGGACAAGTAGGGCCACTATGGGATGGCTGTCCCCTGGAATGTGCAAGGCAGAGGCCCTGGCTTAGGGTTTGGAGTGGGGGAGGCATTGGATGTTATTTGAACCTGGAAAATATTATGCAAGAGAAAGAGATGGGACGAATAAAAGTACAACTCTGATGCAGCATGCATGTATATTTCCTCTCTAGAATCTCTCCAGCTCCTGAGGACAGGATTTGACCCACAACAACACTAATTGTGTGGTTTAGAAAGTTATCTAATAAATTAACAAAGCTCAATGGTAATTTTCATCTACAAAGAATCTGTAGGATTGAGCTAAAGCGACATATTTTCAGAAATTTCTTTTGGCATCTGTAAAAGGTATACGAACACCAAGGAAAGTATATACAATTCATTTCAGTTTTAGAAAGAATGTTAAGAAAACAAATGAAATAATTTTTTATTTCCGTTTTGGTTTGATTTGAGACTAAATGTATCCCTTATTACAAAAAAAAGCATTCATCCCAAATCAGGCTCTCTCCTGTTGCGATGTGCATCCTTACCCTGAAAATATATTTAATGAAGTCAAATCAAGATGCTATTTCGTATTCACCTGATTCCCCAACCTCCCTGGAAATTTTTGAGCAGGTCCCTCATTTTACTGTGGGTGCTTAATGTCTTATTTGAAGTCTGTGTGTCTACGTGTCTGTGCGTATGTTTATAGTTTATTTGCCCCGTGTCATTCTGCAAAAATGGATTCACTCAGTCAACTAGATAGGAGAGCTTTGAGCTCAGCTATCAGCTGGAGGAACAAAGAGAAGGCAATCTGAACCCCCTGAAGGGAAGGTAGTGAAGGCTCACAGTCCCCTGAGGGTCCTCATCAGCACTAGAGAACTGTTTTGACAGAACCACTGAATTGAGTGCAGGAGTCAAATTCCTGGGACATCAAACCAGGACAGATTTCCCACTCACCCACAAACAACAGAGACCCCTCTGCCTTTGGGGAATAGGAGGAGCCCGGTCTGAGGGGCACATTGACTTCCAGGGTTGGTTGGAATAACTTGCTGTAGGCAAAAGGGCAAGGAACATTGAGTAGCAGAAATGGAAGCAAATAATTTACTACTTTTTTTAAAAAATTGCGAACCCTGATGTCTGGCCCCAGATATTTGAGCATATTCTCCATTCTTCTAACAAAAGAAACACACATGCTTATTCCACCCTTTTCCGCCTCATCTGGCAGCCGCTTTCTGGTCCAGCAGACACTAACATCTAATGAGTCAAACTTCTCATTTTCAGACTAATCAGTCGGCTGCACTAATTGCAAATGCAAATATGCAAATTTATATTAATTAATTACTCTGCTAATTAGTTCTGCGGTCTTTTTTGGGTAATAAATCATTGTGCAGTGGAAGGGAAACAAGTCCTGTCCCATTTCACTCCACACAAAAATTTAATGTACTCATGGAAGAAAATATATATAAAAAAAGACATCCTGAGTTGATCACTGTGCTCCCAGACTAGTCCCCTCCAGAAAGGTGCAATTGTGAGAGGGCTTTCACATCTTCAGCAAATGCCATCACTAAGGTGCCTGTTAGCAATTTAATTATCACATTACGGGCTTCAGAAAATGCCAGTTTGCTGTGCTGCAGGCTGTGACATGGAGCTCGACAGTTCACCCACTTTACAGCAAAACACTTAAAAATAAAATGAGAATATAGAAAGGGAATCACATTTCTTTGCTGAAACACTATAGCTTGGGATCCAATATTTTCAGGGTTTTTGTTGTTATTGTTGTTTTAAGCCAAAGTTACCATCTTGATTTCCATGCCCTTGAATGAAAAGTTTTATCATTCCGGTTTAGAGACTCAGTGAAGGACTGTATCATGGGGAAGGGGGTTCAGGACAAGGTGAGGAGTAGCTCTTAGGAGAGGAAACTATCTTTCCCAATGTTTAGGAGGGATATTGTGCTCATTCAGACTTATTTATTTAGCAAATTCTTTTTGGTGACCTACTATGTTTCTAACGACCCATCTTGGGGGATAGAGTGACATATGAGAAACAGTCTCTCCCACTTAGCCTTTGAATTCTCTGAGGATAAGAGGCTGTGTCTGTTCTTTGGCCAGATAGAACAATCAATAAGTATTTGCTGAATGATTGAATGAATGAATGAATGGCTGCAGCCTTCAAGAACCTCAAGTCTATTTAAGGTGACAATAACTTATTCATGTACAGTCTTGCCTTTATTATTGGGTAGGTGCCAAGTGATGCTGATTAGGAGATGGGGGGAGGGAGCCATGGTGGTTAAGATTTAAATCCTCGGGCTTCCCTGGTGGCGCAGTGGTTGGGAGTCCGCCTGCCGATGCAGGGGACACGGGTTCGTGCCCCGGTCCGGGAGGATCCCACATGCCGCGGAGCAGCTGGGCCCGTGAGCCATGGCCGCTGAGCCTGCGCGTCTGGAGCCTGTGCTCAGCAACGGGAGAGGCCACAACAGTGAGAAGACCGCGTACCGCAAAAAAAAAAAAAAAAAAAAAAAATTTAAATCCTCATGTGTTAAATGTCCCTTCATTTCCTTCTTCTCAGAAAGAAATTTCTATTTTAATTCCCCATGCTCTTTCCTCTCTATTGTGCCTTCTCCATGTGGGATTTGATGATTGAACAATAAAAAGGAAACTGCTATCATTACAGCTGGGCAATTATAATCTTGGGCAAGCCATTTAACCTCATGGTGTCAGTTTCTTCATCTGTGAAAACAGGAGTGGTGGATTCCTCATCAGCGCTGTGGTGGACGCCAGGCCTTTGCAGTTAGCATGCAGTCCTCACGCCCTCAGTTGCTCTCTATGTGACTGTACTTTTTATTACTTATAAAAATTATTTACTTCTGAAATGTTTTTAAAGAATTGGAATAGAGGGTACATGTACATGGTACAAAATTCAAAAAGTGTACAAGATATTCAATAAAAAGTTAGTCTCCTTCCCTGACCCCTAGCCTCTCTGTCCCTTCCCCAGTGGCACAACTAATTCCTGTGTGTACTTCAGTGACAGTCACTGTACTTGTGTGTGTGTGTATTTCCCCACACACGAATGATAGCATACCATGACCCTCTTCTGCATCTTACTCTTAAACTACTTTGTACTTTTTATATTTATTTATTTATTTATTTTTGGTCTTCGTTGCTGCGCGTGGGCTTTCTCCAGCTGTGGCGAGCGGGGGCCACTCCTCGTTGCGGTGCGCGGGCTCCTCATTGTGGTGGCTTCTCTCGTTGTAGAGCACGGGCTTCAGTAGCATGGGCTTCAGTAGTTGGGCTCGCAGGCTCTAGAGCACAGGCTCAATAGTTGTGTCTCGCGGGCTCTAGAGTGCAGGCTCAGTAGTTGTGGCGCTCCGCGGCATGTGGGATCCTCACAGACCAGGGCTTGAACCCGTGTCCCCTGCATTGGCAGGCGGATTCCCAACCACTGCGCCACCAGGGAAGCCCTACCTTGTACTTTTTAAGCATGAATGTTTCACATTGTATGAGAGTACAGTAATTTACTTGTATTAGCCACCAATTGATGGCCCTTTCAGTTGTTTCCAATTTTCAACTACTACTAATAAGGCTGCAATTAATATTCTTGTACTCACAACACTTTGCCCATATGGAGGTAGATCTGCAGGATGATACCTGAAAATAGAACTGCTGGATCAAAGGATACATACTACTTGAAATCTCAATTCCTCAGTTTTCTCATCGGCAAAGTGGAGATAGCAGTGCTCCCCTTCTCATACGTGGTTGTGAGGAGTAACTGAGATAATTAGTGAAAAGTCCTTAGTATTGTTGTTTGTTATTCTTAGTCTCAGCATCGTCATTATTATTTTTCTTTTCACCATCTCATGGCTTTATGTTGAGGGTAAAAGGAGACCACAATTGTAAAAGCAATGTGTATAGGGCTGTGCCAATGTTAGTCATCAGTAAGAACCCATTTTGCTTTTCCTACCCTGTTTTCTTAGGCTTTTGTGCCATGGTGGCCTCTCGTGCTAAGCCTTCACGTTGTTCCAGTTCATAGAAATATTTTGCAAGTGCTTTGGAAGGTTTTCTAAGGCTTCAGAAATGTCTGTATATGTAAAGCCTTTAACAAAAATAAGACTAATATTAACTTCATTCTCCCAAATTAGTCACGTGCCCAAGGTACAGAACAGGAGAAAGTAAGATGTATGAATGATAGCAAATGAGAATACAAACCAAGGGACTAAATGAGGGAGGTAGAAAGTGGGGAAGAGAAGCAGGGATGGAGAAAAGGGAACAGGAAGCAGCCAATGTAGATGACCAATTAGATTGCAGGGCACCAAAGGGAAGGTGTAACCAAGGTCCAGGACCCAGAGGGCTGCCAGCAGAGGAGGTGGTTGGACAGATGATCCAAGCATTTGATTAGCCTAGAGAATGCACAAATCCTCGCTGCCTTTCTGCATCATACTTCCATTGTTTGCCAAGCAACGGGCCTCCTTCCCGTCTCTTCTTTCCACTCCATGCATGAGTTGATTCCAGGGCTCCTACTTTATCCCCTCCTCTTCTCTCTTTAAACTTTCCTCCCTGAGTTCAATCTCTTCTCAAAGTTTCAACTGCCACTAGTAGGTGGCTATCTGGCTGGGTGCCTAGTGCCATCTTTTAAATCACTGACAGAGCACTTAAAAGTCATTCTTAAATAATCTGTGTTCATTTCCAGCACAACTTACTTGAAACCAATCTCATCCTCTCTCTGAAATGCCTTTTCCTTCTGATTGTATTTCCATGTATGTTAATAAACTGTAAATAACTTATTGCTTTGTATATACCCTGTCAGCAAGGACAATGCTGCCTGATAGTCTGTACACAACAACTGCTTGTTGGTTGACTGGTTTAGCCCAAGTGTTTCCCATGCTCGTAACAGCCTCATCTTCCCCAGCGCAGCTCACTTCTCTTATTTTCTATTTTGATATGAACACAATTTGGAGATTACTTTCTCAAAGATGAGACAGTCTTTTGATTGTTTCATGGCTTGCACTGGATGATTAACAATTCTTCAGCAGAAGCCTTCAATCTGCTGATCTCAGAATAGCCTTCAGAAAAGCCAGTCAGCCACCTTACCAAGTGAGTTTATGTGCATGGGAGAATTCAAACCCTTCCACTCTGCAGGGTACATAGCTGTGCTCTACAGGCCCCAAAGGGGAGAGCTGGGCTAATTATTTATTTAATGTGAGAGCCTGAGTGCAGTATCTTAGAACCTAATTAGTCCCATAAAAGTGAATCATGATGCAGATTTTAAGAATGTGAAAGGGGATGGCCCAAATCTGGAGAACTGAACCTTCAAAATTCCATCTGAAAGAAGAAAATAAATGCTATTAATAAATGCTTTATGAAGGTGAAATGGAAAAAAATGTTTCTTCAGATAATTAAATTAAAAACCCTGTGCCACATACTAGATGTGTTTTATATTTGTCATATTTTTTAGGAAAAAAGATATTTTTTCGATAGATTACTTTTCCTAACCCATGTTTTAGATAAGAAGTTGTTGAGTTTTGGTTTCGGCCTCACATTTTTTAGCAATCAGCTGTAGTTAAAGGATGATGCTAATGAACTGAGGTTGAACACTTCGTGCCCCAGCATGACCGACTGGCTTATGGTAAGGAACTTTGTGTTCTGTACACCCACACTGTAGCCACCTCTTCTGAAAACATGTGCCACAGCATATGAGAAGGAATGCATTCGCTTTCTAGGAAAAGCAATTTAAAATCCTTGCCCTTTTAAAACTATTATTTTATATTCATGGTTTAGCATAAAGAAAAATAAAAATCACCCTTAATCTTACAATCCAAAGATGACCACTGTAAATATTTAGGGTTCTACCCTTCCTGATTTTTATGTATAGCTACATCTAGAACTGTTAGTATCTATATACATTCATACTTCTCTACGGATATATCGCTATCATTCCTGGGGTTTGCACTGATGCTGCAGCTGGATCACTTGTTTCAGGCTTATTCTGATTGGCCAGAATCAATGCTGTATATTGGTGCTCTGTGATGACCTAGATGGGTGGGATGGGGCGGGGTGAGAGGGAGGTCCAAGACAGAGGGGATATAGGTGTATATATAGCTGATTCACTTCATTGTGTAGCAGAAACTAACACAACATTGTAAAGCAATTTTACTTCAGTGGAAAAAAGAAAAGAATCAGTGCTGTATAGATTGATAAATACTCTGAGTGTCACCTTGTATCTGTTTAACAAAAGTGGAGTCAGTCTCTCCATATTGGGGTGTGTGTGTGTGTGTGTGCGCACGCACATGCGTGTGCATATCTGTACTTACTGGTGTCAGTTTTTCAAAATGCACCTCATTTTTATGACTGCAGAGTATTCAGTTGTGGGCATGGATATTCCATAATTTATTCAACTAGTCCCATGTTATGGGATATTTTGAATTGTTTACAGTTCAATCTTTTTTATATTTATATGTCATCCTATTTTGTTGTCGATCTTCCCTTTTCCTTTGTTATCTTTGTTGCTTACATTTCTTTCAAGTAGTGGTTTGAGATTTCTAAACTTATTGTTCTCAAATAGTCATTATCTTTTTATTGAAAATATTTGAATTCATCTTTATCAGCGTTAGGGTTTAATCAGTTTCTGCTAATTTCCCCACCTTCGCTTTCCTCCCAGAGTAGATATTTCTGCTTTTATTGTCTCTTCCCATCTCCTATGCTCAGTTGACTTTAAATAATTTGGGGTTTTTATATTCATTTCTTGAAATACAATTTGTATCTCTTCTTTCAAGAATTATGTTTGATATTTGCATTGTTTATAATCATATTAGCAATTGTTTAGCTGTTAGCTGAACTTTACTGCCTTCATTGCTCACTGCCATTTCTTTTAAACAACATTTTACATATATAATATTTAAATGCTTTATTTTGTTACTTTCTCAATGAACTGAAATACTTTTTTGAGGACATTTTTCAGAAAAAGCATATGGGTGATAAACGTATATAGCCCTTGCTTATCAGGAAAAAAATGTTTCTCTTGTCTTCAATCATAAACGGCATGCAATCTGTTTTTGTTATTCTTAAAATTTCTTTACATATTCACCCCAATTATTTTCTGGCTTTGAGTTCTAATCTGATTACCTTTTTTAAAAAAAATTACTCATGCCTAAATATATATATTTTTTTCCTTTGTCTTTCAAATAGAAAACCATAACTAGAGTTTGTGTGTGTGTGTGCCTTTCTTCATTACCTTTTGTACTGGACCCATGAACTCCAGGTTCATTCAGCATTTTTTTCATCACAGAAATCTTTCTGTTGTTATTTCAATCGTAAATAATTATGTCTCCTGCATATTGCTGTTTTCTTTGTTCTCTCATCATACTCATACTACATCCTGTGGATCGATCATCTGGGTCACTTATCTTTCCACTTGTTGCTTGCTCCGTATTTATCGCCTTCCACTGAGCTCTCTGGGTGAAGCTCTAGTGTTCCCATTCACAGATTCCATTTTCTGCTATTCACCACTTCACTAGTACTTTTACATTTCAAAAACCTGTTTTTTGTCTGACAGCATTCTCTTCTGGAAGCAGATTTTTGTTTTCTTTGCAGAGATGCAACTCTGAAAGATACTGAATTTACAACAGTATGTATTGTCATATATACTTAATACACAGCTTCAAATACACAGTTTTTAAAATTTCTTGTCATAAACCTATATCATTTTGGGAATTTGGTTCTGTTGCTTCTTTTGGTCAAGTGAATCTTTTCATATGTCTGGTGAATCTTCACCTTTGGGAGTAGGAGCAGATATAGATGTTTGTTTATTTTAAGTATTATGATGGCTTCGTTGGCAATTTTATAGATCCCTGTTCACGTGTATTTTAGTTCTAGACAAAAAGAAATGAAAACAGCTTATATGTTCTGCAGTTTTATTTTGGCAGATAAAGGTTCCAAATGCTTGAGAAGACAGAGTAGGAAACACAGCCAGAAGCAATTCTGCAGCCCATGGCTTTTTTCTGTGTGTCACTTAGTACCTGGCCTACCATGTGGGGTCCAGGCTGCAGAATGACACCCATTGTCAGTCCCATTCACACTTTCTGAAGCCACTGGCAGGGGCTGTCCTTTCACTGTTTTGAGGCCACTGTTTCACTCACTCTTGCCTAGAGATGCTGGCTACTCCATATTGGAGGTGGGAGACAGCCCCCTAGGCCATCATGGTTTCTATCGGTGTCACTTACAGCTACTCCAGACTGGCTTAGCCGTTCAACTGGCCAAGTATAAGCTAAGACAGAGGCATGTGGCCTGTAAACTGCACTACTTTGTGGCATTATTCATAAAATTGAGATTTGCTCCCATGGGCCACCCTTTACCACAGCCCTACTCTTGTCAGTCTGGGGGTGTTTGAGAGGCTCTGCTGATGACTAACCTTCTTAAGTGCATCCTTTTATAGCCTGAAATTGCAGCTTGGGCATTCCATTCCTCAACCTGGACCTGGTCAGCATTACGTCTGACGTGTATTCTGTGACATTCTTGGCCTGTAGCTGACAGAGCCTCACCTATTTTTATTTTTAGGAAGTTTGCATAGTTGGGGCAGTTAATCAAGATAATTGAACCCCCGTAAAGACATCGAAAGTTATGACAAATTCCACCCGACCGCCTTGTTGGTCCACAGGACACAGGAATATCTGAATGAACAATTCAATGATCACTATGATCTGTCATCTCTAAAATATGACCCACTCACCTATATATAGATATTCAGGCTTCGAATTTTCTTCTTGATATTTGGCATCATAAAGCCATGGATCCTGAAGATGAAAAAACATTTTCCCCCAAGTCTGAAGATCTTTTAGGCAAAGGTATATTTTAATGTGACTGGATTGATCCCAACTTCTGGGACTCTCTCCTGTGTCTTTGTAGAAGACCTGAAATAACAGTTTGTTTGCAATTTCCTTTCAAGTTGCTTTGCTCTCACTCTCACCTCCTTTCTTAAGGCACAAGCTGAGCTTTACAATTAGAAGTTAAGCACATTAGAATATTTATTTAAAGGCAATTACACTTCCTGCTTTTTCTGGAGAGATGGGTTCAACATGTCACTAGATCACAAATTTTATTCACGTTATGGTGGTGGCCCGGTCTGCGGGGGCTCAGCCTACAAGGGGATTGTCCCCCTGTTGTTTGAAAATGGTTTCCTCCACAAACCTTTTAACTCCACAAGTTTGTAACCATTAATTCTTAAGGGTTTTGACAAATCTCCCCAGTTAAATATTAAATAATAAATATGGTCCTGATGGTAATGGGGCTTTGTGAAGTCTGTTTGAAGTGTCCTTTAAAATATTAAATTCAAATAAATGATTGAATCAGAACAAAGGGTATATCTTAAGACAAATTCAGCCAAGTCTCTTTAACCTTTGAGCGTTCAACATAGATTAGAAAGCTAGGGCAGCACATGCTTTCATAGCAAATTGAAATGGGATTTTTGAAGCAGGTCTTGCAAACACAGGTAACCCATACCTAGGTTTGATCTGCCTTTGCCATTTGGGGGGAGAGGTTTTGCTGCCTATTGTTTGATAAGTATGTGATTTTTTTTCTTTAAACGCTTACATTCAAAGAAGCAAATCCTTGAAAACGCTAGCTTGGGGTGCTATGTTTATTCCTTGTCAATGTCTTCCATATGAAATCTGTTCTGCTTATAATATCTACCACAGTTGGAGCCCTGGAAAAAAATCTGTTTCATATCTGCCCTTTGCACTTAGCTTATTTTGTTTTACACTTCCCCCATGTTATCTGTCTGTAATCAGTCTTGCTTACAAGCAGGCAGTCTCTGGGGAGGAAGACTTGGGGAGATTGCCCTGCATTTAGGGGGATCCTGGACTCCTGATACTTGCGCTGGACCCTACGAAAGGAGCAGGTAAAGGAGAGGGGGTGCCTTCACCAACTCGGCTAAAAAGACCAGTAAAGGCAAATTCCGCCTCCTTCTTACTCCCCCTCGTGTCCCAGGCTGGTTTGGCACCCATTATGTCTATTCTCGGGTTTGTGCTCTGCCACTGGGTCTCCATCTGCTCTATCTGCTTCCTTACCACTGAGCAACCTCCCATAGCTGTTGCTTGAGTCCACCCAGAACAGTGACTCCATATACCCAAGCTTCCCAGAGCAGAGGGTGACACAGTTGGCACAGGGCATGCCCAGTAAAGAAACCTTGTTAGAATAGAATGTGGAACAGTCTGGTTGGCTTCATGGGAGCTGAAGTGCATGAACATGTCAAAGACAGACATAAAATAGATAGCTATGGGAAGCAGCCGCACAGCACAGGGAGATCAGCTTGGTGGTTTGTGACCACCTAGAGGGGTGGGATTGGGGGGGTGGGAGGGAGACGCAAGAGGGAAGAGATATGGGAACATATGTATATGTATAACTGATTCACTTTGTTATAAAGCAGAAACTAATACACCATTGTAAAGCAATGATACTCCAATAGAGATGTTAAAAAAAAAAAAAAAGACAGACACCCACCAGACATCTCTGGAATGAATGCTTGTAGGCTGCAAGGGCTTCAGAAAGGAGCAGGAATAAGACTTCTGCTCCTCAGATTCGCTGCAGTGTAGGAGGCTGGTGGGCACCTGTGCCCAGCCTGGTGAGAAAACGCTCCAACATGAGGAGGGGTGCATCCTCCACTAAAGCCCAACTAAAGCCCCAGTGTTGATGTAGACCCTGTCCCCTGCTCTCTCCCTCTCTCACTGATGCTCCATCTGGGGGATAGGAGTTTCCCTTACTTCAGAAATAGATGAATAAAGTAATTAGCCAGTAAAGGAAAGGTTAGACATTATCCAACCCAGTAAAAGGAGGTTTAAGATCCAGAGAGAGAAACCTTCTTTGGAAACCTGGGAATACAATGCTCATTTTTCCTGTACAGGAAAGAGACATGTCATCTTTGGGGCAGCTCCCATGGTTGTGGAACCACCCTTGATGGTTTGAAGCCTGTGTGTAACCTGTTAGGCTGAACTTCTCCCAGGAATCCCAGTGCGGATTCCGACTTCACACCTCTTTTCTGAATGGTGTCAGGCTGTTTAAAGGCATGGCCTTTGGTTGCTGTATGTCCATCCTGTTCATGCCACTAGGGGTCCTCATTGGTTTGCTCTGGACAGAGCAAAAGCCAGCTTCTAAGACAGAAACCACGAGGAAGAAGCTTTGACTTGAATTCTCTGCTGGTTTCAGGCTGTGTCGTCTCCAGCAAGTTACTCAGTGCCCCTGAGCCTCTGAGTTCTCATTTTTACCACGGGAAGAAGGGGTCAAGAGATTACATTTGTTGAGGACCTACTGTGTGCCAGACATTGCTTTTGTTTTAGTTGGAATTACTCCAAAAACAAAGTCCAAGATAAGGACTTGGGTACAGCTGTTTACCTGGGGAGTGTGATCACAGGAAGCAGGAGTGAGGGTCGGGGGTGTGTGTGACAGGAACAAGGAAAAGCCAATCCAAGGGTATGTTATGGAGGGGCTGCTGAGGACTACAGGGTCCTGATTCCTCAGAAGGGTACAGAGTGCACTCCCAGAAGTGTCCAGAAGTATCTGGAAAGGCTGGCTCCTTTACCCACTGGCTCCCATCCCACGTAGGTTGAGGGTTGCCTCTGAGGGTGATGCACTCTCTCACAGAGTGGAGAAGGCTCTGGGACAGAAGATGGAGACACGTGGCACCCCTTAAAGTGAGTGAGTCCAAAATCAGGTGAGCTGTCACTGATCAAACATGAACCAAAGGATGTGATACAGGTACCTGGGCTATGGTTTCAATGACATAAAAATATATATGGCCTGCCAATCATTTGATACATATGCAAGGACCTAATATCTATGGTGCTCAATGATATATATGTATATGACATATAATACACATATATCATTATTATGATATATGTTATATATATTATCATTATTATGATTGTGCCTGACGCAAGGGAGAATTTTGGAAACAGAGCTCGGCTGCCTGTTGGCACAGGGAGAGTGTATGTCCACTAACAAAGAAGAGCTACCTCCCCTGGGGACCACTGTGTTTTGGGGGAGGAGGGAGTGTGAGAAAGAAAGGGGCCACCCACCGATGAAGCCTTTGGGAGCCATTCAGCTCTAGCAGCTAAGCTAGAGCCTCTAGCTGCTAAGACTCTCAACAGGCTCTTGTTAAATGAATGAATGTAGCCATGGGGTTTCTCTTTGCTGACCCCATGGTAAGATCATCAGGATCCTGGATATTTTTGAGATGATCAATTGAAACACCAATAGGCTGAAAACCTTCAACCATCACGTAAAACACGCGCAGAACGTGCCTGGCACTACATTCGTGTGCATGGGCGTAAAAGCTTTTTTTTTTTTTTTTTTTTTTGCGGTATGCGGGCCTCTCACTCTGCTCCGGACGCGCAGGCTCAGCGGCCATGGCTCACGGACCCAGCCGCTCCACGGCATGTGGGATCTTCCCGGACCGGGGCACGAACCTATGTCCCCTGCATCGGCAGGCAGACTCTCAACCACTGCGCCACCAGGGAAGCCCCGTAAAAGCTTTTTAATGTAATTATTACTACATTCCACAAAGTAACACTTTTCCAAACCTAAATACATAAATCTGTGTTAAATAAATAGTAACTTGAAATAGTCAAAAAAGATTAAAAAAATTCTTTTTATCCAGTGGAATACGTTGTGGATCCACCAGCAGAGCAAAGTTTTAAGTTGGTGGCCAGAGCACAGACGTAGCCTCGCTGCAGTGAATAATGACCAATGTGCTTATTCATTAGGGCCTGACTATACCTAGACTGCACACATTTATGTTGCTACTTAGGATTATCTATACCCCAGATTATCTGAGGTGAACTGCTTCAAATTCTTAGTGAAATTTTCCAGAGAGTTTACCAGAATCTGATCATTTGCATCTCTTGTTTAGCTTACTTCCTTTGGAGCTTGCAAACAGCAAAAGGTATTTTTAGTGAAAGTATTTACAGACTCTAAGCCAAAATGTGCTCTGTGTTCTCTTTTCCGTCCTCAGAGCCTCTATCTTAGTTCAAACCGCCCTCAGCTGTCAAATTATCATAACCTTCACTGTACCAGTATCTGCCTCCCCGCTGGCTTCCAGTCCTGTCCCTGCTCCAATCCAAACGCCTCCTGCCCCTAAAAGGATCCTTACAAAATGCAAATCTAGTCGTATATGTCACCCCTCTGTTTAAAATCTTTCGGTAGCTCCATATTTTTCAGAACAAGATGAAAACTTAGACCTTACATGATCGTGCTTCCCCCGCCTTTTCAGCCCACTTCAGTCCCCACACATTTTTGTGATTCTGACCAGACTCCAAAGGCTGTGACGCTGCACCCCAGGTCTGTGTCTCAGCTGGAAATGCTCCCGCTGCCTCTACCTGCCTCAGCACCTCCGCCTGGTCCTCCCTTCATATTCATCTCTGCTCAATGATTCTGAATGTTCTCGACAGAACCACAAATAAAGTCAAAGAAGACTGCCTCTTTCTAAAGGGTTATTTGGTCAAACTCCAGCATGGCACAGAGAGGTGGGTGAAAGTTCTAGGCACAGGTAAGAAAGGAAGTGATATAATTCCCAACTCTTCCTGACTGGGTCTTCACCATGTGTTTTAGCTATTTTATTTAAACTGAATTCTAAGAGCACCAGACCTGTGCATACTTAAATATGTAAAACCTTGGAAGTTTAAGCAGATGCTATGTAAGTGATTCTTGGGTTTTTCACCATTTTAAATGATCTGATACTCTTTATTATAGAGAATGGGACTTGAATGGCTATCTATAACAAATATGTCTGTGCTCTAGTGAACTAATTAACTGACACAGACATTACCTCCTTAATATTCAATACAATAAGATTTGACATATTTTTCAAGGCACAGAGGAAAATGGACCTGATTTTGGTTGAATAAGGTATCCCAAAGCTAAGTTCCTGTAATTCCGCAGGTTTAAAAATCAATAGGCCTTCAATTTAATTTGCCATCAAAAAAGTGCCTTTTCTCACCAAAAAAGTAAAATTATGCTAGTTCATCCCAAGATTAAATAGGAATATGGTTACTAAAATAACTTGCTTATTATATTTGCCTTGCATAAGAAATTGAAGACCTTTTTTTAAAAAAAAATGTATTATATTTATGCAACCAGCTGCATGTCTAATTTATATTGTGGTGACTTAAAACAGAGCATTTTGTATTAAGGTTTATTGTTACTTAAGCTGCTTTCCAGAGGGGTAACCGACACACGCGGAAATAGCCTTCATTTAATGAGCACATTTAAATAGACTCCTCTTCATTGGTGCACTAATAATACCAAATATGTACTGACGCACTCATTCAATTCTATTTCAAAATATTGAACATTTATTATTTTTTGTGCTAGGCATGCTGTGACAATGAACACTCTTCTCAGAGTCCATGTAATGAGCTGATTATCTACCTTCCATGGGGAGAGCTTAGTTCAGACTATCCCTCATGCCCAAGGTATCAGGCAGATACTAGGCAGAAATAGCTTCTGTAGATGATGTTTGGAATAGAATGACCAAGAAAGACCAGTTCTAGGATGAATCATTCACCTCAGTCTCAATTTTAAAAGGTGAAACATCATCATCCAGGATGAACAAAATACCAAAAATTTATTTCTTAAATTTTGTACTAAAATATTTTCCTTGATTACTGATTACTGAGAGGTTTGTGTGTGTGTGTGTGTGTGTGTGTGTGCTACCTTAAATTTGACACCCAAGTCTAGTGCCCCATTGTCCTTCCCCTAGTCCCAGTCCGGCCACCAGGCAGACCTCATGGCTGCCTAAACGTTGTGGAAACTGGAATGGCCTCACTCTCCCTGCTCCCCGGGGCTCCTGCTTGAATGTACTTATCTAGGGATAAAGCACTTCATTCCACAATAACAAATTCTAGACTTAAGATGTCAGGGAAAAGATAGAAGGGTGATTTTAATTTATACTTCTGAGGAGTTGACTAATATCAATTCTTTACAAGGGTCAGCAAAGAATCCAGGTAAACACTCGTGCCCTGCAGGGGGAGAAAATGCATAGGCAGGAAAGTCTGGGGACAAATAAGACAGACACATCTGTGTTACAGTCCAAGTTGATCCCAAGTGGTAGAAATGGTGGATCCAGATCTTTTGAGGCAGTGGCTATCGCTGCCATATTTTCCATATAAAGTATAAAGAGTTTTTTTTTCAAGGAGGAGCCATGGACACAGCTTTGTGTTTCCTTCAAAATATAGCTAATTTTAATGGACAAGAACAAAGAAATTTAGAGATGATGGTGAACATCTGTCCATGATTAACCCTGCTTGCACTTAGAAATTAGAGACAATCACACCGTTTTGAAATCATAATATCACCTTCAAATGAAACTAGTCATTCTCGGAACTTTGTCTCCAAAAAAGAAAAAAAAATGCTAGTAGTCAGTTTTAAATTGCCAGGGTTTTGAAATATATTTCTTTATAACCATAATGTTTATATTTTTTAAAATTTGGGTTTGTGATAATTTGTCCCCCTAAAAAAATTAAAAACAAACTATTTCATTTCATTGTCCCCATTTTCTAATCAAGAGAATATTTAAGACAATCCAAGTGTACATTATTTAACCAGTCTAAATATAGAGTATTTTGCAGATTGCCAACAAACACATGAAAGGATGCTCAACATCACTAATAATTAGAGAAATGCAAATCAAAACTACAATGACGTATCACCTCACAACAGTCAGAATGGCCATCATCAAAAAAATCTACAAACAATAAATACTGGAGAGGGTGTGGAGAAAAGGGAAGCCTCTTGCACTGTTGGTGGGAATGTAAATTGATACAGCCACTATGGAGAATAGTATGGAGGTTCCTTAAAAAACTAAAAATAGAACTACCATACGACCCAGCAATCCCACTACTGGGCATATACCCTGAGAAAACCGTAATTCAAAAAGAGTCATGTACCACAATGTTCATTGCAGCTCTATTTACAGTAGCCAGGACATGGAAACAACCTAAGTGTCCATCGACAGATGGATGGATAAAGAAGATGTGGCACATATATACAATGGAATATTACTCCGCCATAAAAAGAAACGAAATTGAGTTACTTGTAGTGAGGTGGATGGACATAGAGACTGTTATACAGAGTGAAGTAAGTCAGAAAGAGAAAAACAAATACTGTATGCTAACACATATATATGGAATCTAAAAAAAAAAATGGTTCTGAAGAACCTAGGGCAGGACAGGAATAAAGACGCAGACATAGTGAATGGATTTGAGGACATGGGGAGGGGAAAGTGTAAGCTGGGATGAAGTGAGAGAGTGGCATGGACATATATACACTACCAAATGTAAAATAGCTAGCTAGTGGGAAGCAGCCGCATAGCACAGGGAGATCAGCTCGGTGCTTTGCGACCACCTAGAGGGGTGGGATAGGGAGGGTGGGAGGGAGATGCAAGAGGGAGGGGATATGGGGATATATGTTTATGTATAGCTGATTCACTTTGTTATACAGCAGAAATTAACACACCATTGTAAAGCAATTATATTCCAATAAAGATGTTAAAATCAATAAATAAATATAGAGTATTTTAGAGACAATAAAATGATCTGTTTTTCAATAATAGAAGTTCTATATCTTGCAGCCCCTAACATACACATCAGTGTACGACATTGGCAAACTCAGAAACTTTAACACAGAAATCCAAGCTCAGATCTTACCTCAAGATTGAAACCCATTTAAATTCCAAGAATAAGTAGCTGACAGAGATAATTTTCATAGATTAACATTTTTCACCTGGGTTTTATATTTCTGGAAGAAATATACACTGCATTGGTTATGCATTGATCAAACTTTTATTGTGCCAGCTGTACTTCATAGACCTGAAAAAGTGATTCAAGCAAAACAAAAGAGAACATAAAAGCACAACTATAATGGTTTTAAATCCCAAAGAGGCAATTACAAGTTTGATGCCAGTGATGCAGCTGGACTCCATCGGAAAACGAAACACCTTATCCATATTAAGTAGTTATGAAGGCTAGGGCTCGGGATGTAAATAATAAATTTGCACTACAGTCATATTTGCAAAGTACATCCCTTTTAATAAGTGGAAAGAATATGGTAATAAATTTCACACTAATTCATGTGCAAAGGAAAATTTTACAGAGTTCAAATGTGTTAAGGCAGGTAAAAAAACTGAGGTATGAAACAAATAATTATTGAGATAAGACAAATGAAAAAAGATCAGAATCATGTGCACGGGATTGGATTGTAACTCTTTAACCACTTAGAGCCGGGGTCAGCCTAATGCAGCTTTTTGTATGCATGATGTTTCTCTGCCTCTCTTTAAAAGTAAAATGAAAGTAAACGGGGCACTGTGCTGCTTCCCAAATTAATCCACAAAAGCCTAGGACAAGACACTTCTAGAACTAATTATTGCATAGCTTAGAATATCTTTCTCTTCCCCAATTTTTAGACATAGGAATGAGAAGAGTAAACAGGATTCCATCCAGTATTAAGCAAGCTGGCTGGGGCTCGTCCAAACTCCCCTCTAAGTGATCCAAAAATGCTCATTAATTCATTAATCTGCCAAACGTTTGGTGTCTATTACATATCAGGCATCAGGGATGCAAAGATCAGAAGGCACTGGACCAAACCTCAAGGCCCCACAGGTTAGTGGAGGAATTAGATGGGGACACAGATATTCCCAGGAAAAAGAAATAATTGCTAAAGTAGAAAAAATTCAGTGTTGTGTTGCAGAGTGAAAGACTACTTATCTCTTTGTCTTAAGGAAAGAAGTTCAGACAAAGGCTCAATAGTAGAGCAAAACTTGAGTAGTTTTTTTGTTTGTTTGTTTGTTTTTGCGGTATGCTGGCCTCTCACTGTTGCGGCCTCTCCCAGCGGCCATGGCTCACGGGCCCAGCCGCTCCGCGGCATGTGGGATCCTCCCGGACCAGGGCATGAACCTGTGTCTCCTGCATCAGCAGGCGGACTCTCAACCACTGTGCCACCAGGGAAGCCCTTAACTTGAGTAGTTTTAAAGTAATCTTTAAAAAGCTTTTGCTCCAAATCTTGCTGCTTGTAACAAATTGCTGAGGGTTACCCAATGTAAGCTCATTTTTCCTCAATGGGCCATTCACAAAAATCAATCCTAATTCTTACCAAGAAGAGTCTGATGATTACCTATAGAGTAAAAGATAAAATTGGATTCCTTCCTCATATCAAACATAAAGATGGTTTTAGAAATTAGATGCCAGAAGCAAAATGTTAAACATTTAGAAGAAAATATAGGATGACGTTTTATGAAGTTGGAGTAGGAAAAAAATTCTTAATCAATCCTCAAAACAATGCAAGACCGGAAGGAAAAGAGACAATTTCAACAACATTAAAATTGAATTTTTTGGGCTTCCCTGGTGGCGCAGTGGTTGAGAGTCTGCCTGCCGATGCAGGGGACATGGGTTCGTGCCCCGGTCCGGGAAGATCCCACATGCCGCAGAGCAGCTGGGCCCGTGAGCCATGGCTACTGAGCCTGCGTGTCTGGAGCCTGTGCTCCACAATGGGAGAGGCCACAGCAGTGAGAGGCCTGCGTACCACAAAAAAATAAAAAATAAAAAAAAATTGAATTTTTCTTTTCATCAAAAAGCAAAAAATATATATATATTCTGAGAAGACAACCCACAGACTGGAGAGATATTGCTAACTTGTATAACCAATACAGCATTAGCATCCAGCATATATGACATTTACAAATCAATAAGAAGAAAATTTAAAAGTAGAACAATGAGTAAAGAAATGAAAGAGCAGAGAAACAAGGGAAAAGATGCTCAACCTCTTGAGTTATCAGGATAAATGCAAATAAGAACATAGATTTCATACCTGTCAAACTGGCAAAAAGTCAAAAAAAAACTGAGGATACAAACTATTGGCAAGGATGTAGGATTAAAGAAACTCTCACATACTGCTCATAGGATTGGTGACTTGCACAACTATTTTGAAGACAAAACAGCAAAATCTAGTAAGGATGAGGATGTGCATACTTTATGAGCCAGTAGTTTCAATTCTCAGTGTATATTCTAGAGAAACTTTTATATATGTACACAGAGCACATGTCCAAAAGGACATAATTTTGAGCCAAAATGTCCATTAAGAGGAGACTAGATAAATAAAATGTGGCATATTCATATAATGAAATACTATATGGCAATGAACATTAATGAACATGCAAGTTACTGAATGAAAAAGGGAGGTAGTAAAAATGAAAAGAGAAACAAAGCATGAGTATAAAAGAGAAGCTGAACTGGAGCAACCCATGGATTTTTTCGTAATAGAGGATATTGAGGTGGGAGACTGGAGGTTTTTTTGTTTTTATTTTGCGGTACGCGGGCCTCTCAACGGACTCCCAACCACTGCGCCACCAGGGAAGCCCAGGAGACTGAAGTTTGAATGTCTACATAGGGCTACAGCACATCCAGGGCAGGGAAGAAAGACCAGAGCTCCACGTATAAAGCTTCCAGCATCAAAGTCTTCATCATCTGGAAAATCTCCATGTGCTAGTCTGGTGAAGCAGCAAAAAAGTTTGCTCTGAGAGAGAAGGAAAACATCCTCAACAACTTGAGATCCTATGCCTGCACCACTGCAGTGAGGAATCCCAAGTGTACCCAAAACATGGTGAGGAAACTCAGTGCTGAGTAATCAACATGAAAGCTATCATTCCAGAGTGAGGACAAAATAATAATAATTTTAGTAAATGGCTCAGTTTGCCACTCAAGGAAAGGAATACTGGACTTTAAAAAGAAGGAAATTGCACCCAGAGAGATCCAGAAGAAGAATGAAATCATGAGAAACAAAAGAGGTAAACCTAAAGAAAAAATGACTGTAAAAGCAAAACAATAATCACCAAGTGGGGTGTAGAATAGGTAAAAATAAGTTGGAACAAAGCTATGAGATCAGAATAACATGGAAGACTGAGAATGGGAAATTGGATTTAAAGCTTCCCCAAAGCATGCTGCTGTAGGATAAACAGACATATAGATGAACTTCAGACTTCACTCTGTGAAATAGACTCCTTAACTCTGTCCACAGCTTACACATAATTCCTTTATTAAGCTCTAGTCAGCTGACTCATTTGAATGGATTGTTTTCTGTCATGACTCATTTTGATACAGAATTGAATATTTACGTTAGAAGTTAAGAAATGTTGTAAACAAATGAACTAAATGTAAATCCAAAGAAATAGAATAAATGAACTAGTAAAAGGAAGAACAAAAATTGATGTGTGAATATAGGGGTGCAAACTGGTTCCCACATTGCCTCTAAAAGTACCTAGAATTCAACATATTGAGATATGTTCCTGAAAGACATTTTAGTCAGGGCTTTGTGAACAGCTAAGAGCAGAACCTCCTGAGTGAGAATATCATGGGCATCGGGGCTGGGAAAGAAAGAGAGCCCAGGGAAGGGAACACGATAGATTGATTTTATTATTTCCCTATGTCCAGCCCTGCCAGTTTATACCTAGAATCTGCACAGCCAGCTTTTTTCCCCCTATACATATAAGACAAACATTTGCATGTGCTTTGATTGTCGTTTTCAGTTTCTTACAAACTCAGATACACTCCTACAATTGTCTAGTTGCTTCCGAACATCAGGTAGAATGACTGTTCTCTGCTGTCTTACTTAGAATCATTTGGGTCTTGGAATTAAAATTTACAACGTTTCCACTCCATACGGCAGCATCAAACAATGACACCTAATTTCCTATGGCTGTGTTCTTTGTCACTAATTGTCTTGTAAAACTGAAATATTTAAAGAAACACTTCTGTTATGACTGTACACGATTACTCTGTTAAAGTACATATTGCAGGTACGCATGCACTGTGTTAATGCAGATCTTTGGGATTTTTCAGCCTTGAAAAACACCATTTCTTTTTACTTCATACAAAATTTTTGTTAGCCTGAAGCCGTTTTACCTCTCCTATCTAACGTGATTGAGACTAGTTTGTGGGAATCAATAGCTGTTAGGGGATTCCATGAGCTTTGAGGCAGAATAAATTATTTTGTCATGTCCTCTTCCTTGGATATTCAGTTTAAGGGAATGTAGTGGCTTTAAACCTAGGCAAGAGAGAGCCCTGAATCTTGCCCCAAGTACATGGGAACCCCTGTCTGAGCTGCATTACCCTGGAACAAATTTTGTCTACCTGTGAAGAGTTTTATTCTTGGAGAGCAGAACACTCGAGCATAAATCTTGACTCTAATAAACTGGCTGACAAATGTTGCGTGAGGCATTTAATTCTCTGAGCCTCAGTTTTCCTCAAGTGTAATGTGGGGAGTGATTTCCATCCCAAAGAATCATTGATTGACTAAGAAAACTCATGTAAAATCCGGTGCTGGCACAGAGAAGTTGAAATCCACAAGTCATTACTATTCAGAGACTTACCAGGAGGGTCTGTGCAGGGGTCCTCCCAGGAGGAGTTTACACCAACGGAGGAGAGATGTTGGGGGTAGGTTCGAGATTATTGTCCAAGGGCTGACTCTGGCTGCAGTGTGGTGTCCATCACACGGGATGTACTGTAGCCCAAGCCTCGTGACTTCTGCCTAAGTCCCAAGAAGAGCAGTGCAATAAAAACAAGTCAAAAGTGGAACCAGGGGCATTAAGATGCTGCAAGCAGAAGTCAGCATTGTGTTGCAGCCTGTGTATCACATGTGGCACAAGGAGCTGTTCACACTTGGTCTGAGTGATGGCACGAATCATGGGCTTGATGATGAGCTGGGGGAGGCTTTGAGGGACACCTCACTTGAGGAGCTTTGAGGCCCAGTCACAGCAGACATCCCACTGCTGCTTGAGCGGGAGGAAATAGGTATGACTCATGCATGGACTTGCCAGAAGGACCCATCCTCAGAACCAGTGTGGAGGTATCTGAGGCAATGCTCATGTATCCACCAAGAAATGGGGGAGGGTGGAGACAAAAACAATGTGCTCTTTCCAGGCTGGTCTGGCTGTGCGACCCAGGTTATCTTTGCATCCTCGGTGATACCCCACAGAGCTCTTCATTCCAGACATCAAATTCTAGTTCCTCTCTAGTTGGAGAGGAGCGACTATAGCCATCTACGTTTTTCCTTCTCTATATTTGTCTAGGTATCATTTATGCCATTCTTGGAGTATGATTAACCACATGTCATTTCTTTGGCTTTATTATTAGTTGGATTTTGCCCAACCTTTGTAGTGTATAGAATGTGGAATATGGCTTTCACACTCGACACCCTTTTCTCTCCTACTCCTCAGACTTTTGCTCCTTGAACCTCTCTATCCAGATGTTCTTGGTTCTCCCTTAATACTTTCTTTTTCCTCCAGCTTTTACTTCTGTTTATTTTATCTCCCACTATTTGCTCTTAATAATGATGTCTTTGCAAGTCTAACGGCATCAATATAAGCAGATTTGTATATCAACTGTTCACTTCTGTCCCCTGCTGAGGAAGATATGAAAATCATCCTAACTCTTATTTATTTTTTCATTGTGCTTCCCAAAATGCTTTTCAAATTTTTCACTTTTAATGAAATTTTTGTAAGTTAAAATGTTGAACATATTTTTAGAAAACGATCCTTGGTATTTTTAATACTAAATGATGTTGGAGAACGAGGGAATGAAAAGCACCCACCAAACTGAGCAGGCATTTTGAGACCAAAAATAAGACAGACAGCTCTATATAATCAATGGATCAGTTGATTATAGGGTAACTTACTCATAGGGTGGGATCTGGATCAGGTGGACCACAATCCAGAAGCATTCGCAGCTGCACTCTGCAGTACTGAGGGGCCATAAGGACAATTTTATAGTTACCCTAGCGCCTGGGCCTAGGTACTTGGAAACAAGACATGCATTCCTGAGGCAAGATTTATGAATGGGTAACTAGTCTTGTGGATGACTAACAGAGCATAGAGGCTGCCTGATCCTAATGATTATTAAACAATATCTATTAACTACAAAGCCCTGGATGACAGAGAGGTAATTTGCTGTACAGTATAGACCTGGATAGGGTCAGCAGAAGGACAGGAAAAACTTTAAGGGCCCAATACGGTGTTAGTTATGCTAACAGCCATGCAGATGAATTCAGCAGTGTCTTTACCAGGAAGGTGAAATTTGGTGTATCTATAATAACAACCAAAAGGAACTTTTTTTTTTTTTTTTGCGGTACGCGGGCTTCTCACTGTTGTGGCCTCTCCCGTTGCGGAGCACAGGCTCCGGACGCGCAGGCTCAGCGGCCATGGCTCACGGGCCCAGCTGCTCTGCGGCATGTGGGATCTTCCCGGACCGGGGCACGAACCCATGTCCGCTGTATCGGCAGGCGGACTCTCAACCACTGCGCCACCAGGGAATCCCCTCCTCTTTTTAAATTTCTACTAGTAGTTAACTATGTTTGTTGAAAAGATATTTTAACCTATGTTTCTCTTATGATAAGATTCAAGTTGGAATGATATCTTTAATATTCCATTATTTAAGAGCAGTAGTTATTAATTCCCAACTTGCCCTTTTCTTATACTTAATCACACCCCTGTTACCTGACCTATATTAATGTTTGATATTTAGATCTAGAATATAATATACTTTATTATGCAGTGTATTGGGTTTTAGTATATTCACAAGTTGTACACCCATCACCACAATCTATGTTAGAACATGGTCATGACTCTAGAAGGAAATATGTAATAATGCATTACATTATTCGCTCTTTCTTTATATTTTTTCTCTTTGAAGAATAATGTTTGATATTTTCATTGTTTTTTAGCCAGATTTTTAGATGTTCTTTAGACTTATTTCTAACTTAACTGGTTGCAATGTTTAAACCCAGGACTTCATAGCCTTTGTTGGCTAGAGATTGAATTCAGCAACATGTAACAGTTGCTTAAACAAGATAGCTATTTGATTTCTTTCGTGTAGCAAGAAGTCTAAAGGTAGGGCAATCAGGGGTGGAACAGCAACTTCATAATATCACTGGTTACCCACTTGTGCCATCCCTGGACTGTGGTCTTTTTCCTGTTGCTAGCAAGATGACTGCGTTAGGGACAAGAAATAGGAAGAAGGGTTCTAAGAAGAAAGAAGACTGTGCATATATCAGGAGAGCAATACTTTCACAGAAACAACCAGCACACTCTGCCTGCATGTCATTGGTCACGTACCTGTGTCTGCCCAGCTGCCCAGGAGACTTGTGGCTTCTAGGTGGAGACAATGCCAACTTTAACACAATTGGGATTCTATTAGTAAATCAGAGAGGGAAAATTGATATTGGATAGGTAGCTATAGTCTTGCCAAGTTCCCCTTTTTTGATCTCTTCCTCGGTGAGTTGAAATATATCACCAAATAATATTTTAAAAATAATACATTTTTAAAATCTGGAACTATATTTCAATGCTTTCACTTTGTGAAAACCCAGCTTTGCCTTGGATCATAAACTTTCGCACTCAAAATCCTGTATTTATTTATTAAAGCTTTATTGAGATATATTTTACATACCATAAAATTCACCCATTTAAGGTGAATAATATAGTGATTTTTTAGCATATTCATGGATTTGTGCATCCGACACTACAATCTGTTTTAAAACATGTTCATGGTCCAAGGGAAACTCCATTCACATTAGCAGTCACGCCTCATTCCCCTCTCCTCCTGGCCCCTGGCAACCAGGAACCTACTCTCTACCCCTATGGATTTTCCTATTCTAGACATTTCACAAAAATGGAATCTTACAATACATGGCCTTTTGTCACTGGTGTCTTTCGTCTAGCAAAATGCTTTCAAGGTTTATCCATGTTGTAGCTTGTATAAGTACTTCATTCCTTTTGTTGCTGAGTAATATTCCGTTGTTTGGATGTACCACATCTTATTTATTCCATACAGTTACCTTACTGTTGATGAATATTTGAATTGTGTCTGCTTTAGGGCCATTATGAATAATGATGCTATGAACCTTCATGTGCAAGTTTCGTTTGGACATATATTTTCATTTCTCTTGGGTATGTACCTAAGGAGTGGAATTATTGGCTATTAGGGTGACTCTATGTTTAAATTTTTGAGAAACTGTCAAGCTGCTTTGCAAAGCACCTGTACCATTTCACATTCCTATCAGCAGAATATGAGAGTTTCAATTCCTTCACATCCTTGTCAACACTTTCTCTTGCCTGTTGTTTTAATTATAGCCACCTAAACAGGTACAAAGTAGAACATCATTGTAGTTTTCTGTTGTATTTCCTTAATGACTAATAATGTTGAGTGTCTTTTTAAGTGTTTATTGGACATTTGTATCTCTTCTTTGGAGCAATGTCTATTCAGAGCCTTTGCCCATTTTTGATTGGGTTGTCTTTTTATTGTTGAGTTGTAAGAGAGCTGTATATATTTTGGATACAAGTCTCTTGTCAGATATATAATTTGCAGATATTTTATCCTATTCTGTTGTCTTTTCAATTTCTTGATGATGTCATTCGATGCACAAGTTTATCAATTTGATGAAGTTCACTTTGTCTTTTTTGTTCTGTCGCTTAAGCACGTGGTATTGTAACTAGGAAATTACAATAATTTGTCATTATTGCCTAACCCAAGGCGATGAAGATTTGATTCCTTGTTTTCCTTTTAGTTTTATAGTTTTAGCTCTTACGTTGAGGTCTATAGTCCATTTTGGGTTAATTTTTGTGTATGGTATTAGGGAGGGGTCCAAATTCATTCTTTTGCATGTGGATATTCAGCTGTACTAGCATCCATCATTTGTTGAAAAAACTAATCTTTCCCAATTGCATTGTCCGGAACATTTGTTGAAAATCAATTGACCATAAATGGGAGGGTTCATTTCTGGATTCTCAGTTCTATTTCATTGTTATGGAATATGTCTATTGTTACCATTATCATATTATCTCAATTTCTAAGGTTTTATAATAGATTCTGAAATCAGTAAATATGAGTGCTTCAACTTTATTTCTCTTTTTCAAAATTGCTATTCCTTGATTTCTTCTTGCTTATGTCTCTGACTTAAGTGCTTTGTTCCCAGGGACATTTCCCAGAATGAAATGTACCACCATCAGCCTTCCCTCAGGTTCTTTTTCTGCCTTGCAATTTTCAGCCTTGCAATTTTCAGCACCCATATGGATGTGGGGAGATTGAGACAGGGAGGAGATCGGGATCCATCCTCCAGCCACCTTCCAGAGTACTTCAAGCAGTATAGAAGATGAATGGATGTCTCATCCTTTCACAGATGTAGGTCCCACATCTCCAAGTCAGGGAGCAGATTGGTGAGGAGAGACACGAACATTTTTTTCCTTCTTTTTTTTTTTTTTAATCATGGTCTCCTATGGTTTCGTAAAGCCTCATTTACCGAAGCCTGGGTAGATTCCTCTTAACGTCATTCCACCTTCTGTATAACTGAAGCTGATGTTCAGCCAGCACCCTCCACTATGACCACTGAAGTTGTTCGTGGCCAGCATCTGTCATGTCTGGATGATAAATATTTTTAATAACACTCTGCTTATCACCCATGTCAATTACCCCTAGATACCAAGATGTGATTACTTTTCAGGTTAAGCTTGGCTGGTGTCATGAGCTTTCATCTAAGTTGGATGTGGAGCTATAAGCCAGCTGCCACTTTGCTTTCGATGTCTCCATTGGATAGGATATGAAATTCGTGGCATAGCTGCAGTTTTTGACGGCAACTGTATAACTTCACTTAATAATCATTTTGATCTTCCCTCTGGATAAATTTTCCTTGAGAGGAGGTTAGGCTCTTTGGGAGGTGAATTCATTCTCTCAAGTCATTAAGGTTCCAGTTAGTGCTCTGCAACTGTAACTAATTAAACTATGCTCAACTTCCCTAAAGATCAAACTTCCTGTATCCATAGTGAATGTGAGGTTTACACTAAGTAGACCCAGGCATGAATACACCAAGGCTCACTTTTCTTATGTTTGTTGCCTCCCAGTCGGTCTTGATGAAGGTATCTTGTGAGTGGGGGCATGATGAAGTTGATGTTTCATTTCCACTTTTGTATTTTACAGATTTTTTTGCTAATCTAAATATCTTATCTGGTAATAATATCTGAGAAGAGGGTGATAGACAGTAAAAAAAAAAGAAGTATTCTTTATTTTAATTAAAATGCTAACATAAGGCATGATCACTGAGTGATAGCATTACAAAGCAGCTACTTTTCTGCCATAGTTAAGTGTGATTTGATACGTCCATTATGAGTCTGTATTCTCAAGGGTTTATATCTTGGCCAAAATAGTCCCTCTGGGCTGAAACTTGGCAGACATCTCAGCCTAATTACAGTCATTTTCCTTTTTGGATTAAGGAAATGGAATTATGACAGTGCCTTAAGCCTACCCATGCCCTTATTTTCAAAGGTCTGTATTTATATCCATGTAAATTATGGGCTCTTGATCATTTCAAATAAAATGGCAACTTAGCAAGACCCAAAGGACTTCTTTAGTACTTGTGAGCAACTTGATCCAAGCATTCCATGGAGAGGGACTCACCCTTGCTCAAGCAATTGAAGCAAAGAGCCAGGATATCACTGCATTAATAATGAGGTATGTGGGAGTGTCAAGGAGGCCAGGGCTGTGGGTTTTGCTGCCTTCAGTAAACAGGTAGGTGCCTCTCTTGTTCCCAAGTCATGGGGCCACAGCTACCATCACATCCTTCCTTCAACTTTCAGCAGTTTCCCTAGAATTGTCCTACTACACATCTGACCTCCATCTCCTCACCCATCTTTACCCATCAACAGGGGTGGGCAGAATCCAAGGAGCTCAGAGGTAATTAGAGCATTTCTACTATAATAGGAAAAATCCTCAGTCAGCAGTCTTCTCTGAGGTGTCTCTTGTGTTGTTCTCTTAGAGACCTTGTGGTAATGTTAGTGGCTTTACCAGCCGGCAAAGAACAAGGTAAGTGACTTGCTTGCCTCCCCAAAACACCAGTGTATTACTTTTGCTGGAATTATTTGAAACATAGACTACTGGTGGATAGTACTAAAATTTTTATCATTTCTTAGGTGCAGTAGGTGAGATTTGACTTAAAATTCTCCATCTTACCTTTTATACCCCCTGTTTGACATTCTTATTGCTTGAGGCATGTCATGTCCTCTTTCCAGTGTAAGTATTGTAGGTGGTAGATAGAATAGTTTTGCAACGTTTAGACAGCTTCCCTGACAAAAACCACGATCTATAATTTGCAAACTTTTGTGAAAAAACCAGTGAGGTTTCTGCAGTTTACAGCTTGGAATTCCCTGGGTTCTTGCTTGTAAATCTATCTAGATATATGCCATGAATATGTAATATGCAGACCCATGCTGAATGTAGCAGTACAAAATATAAATAGGCTACATGGGCTTTTCAAAAAAGCAACAGGAGTTGGTGAAACAGAATTCTACTCAGTTTTCTACACTGTGCAGACTATTAAAGAGGCTGTAGAATCAAAATGTTGAAGATGCTACAAAGAAAATTTTGCTGAGTCAGTTCCTTCTAAGAGGCTGGCATGAATGAGTCACTTGGTATGGAGGAAGAAGACACTTAGGCACACCCGTAGCTGTCAAGGATTTCATTTACTTAGCAGGTTTGGTATTTGTGTGAGTGTGGTGAGCAAATAAAGCACGTCAATGGTACATAAACATGAATCCTACAGCAATTAAATTAAAACCTAAAAAGGTTTTGAATGGTAAAACTGCATACATTTTAATTGAACATAATTCTATGGAAGACGATTAAATTACCACCTTGGAACAGAAGCACAAACAATGTGATAATGAGCTATGGAACCAAAATTTAGAACAGATAAACTGAAAAAATAACAGGTACCCTGGTGTAGGAAACGCACAGTGCTGATGATATGAAAATATGAATTATTTATATCTCCTTTAAATGTAGAATGTAAATTTGCTTGGAATTAATTTCTGTTGGGAAATCACTGCACAGTAAACATGGCTGTCTCTTAGGGTAATATGCTTTTCTCCTAAATGTTATTATTATTATTTTTTTATTATTGTTGTTATATGGGGAAGAAAGAAGATGAAAAAATACTCAAGGTTGAAAACTGCCACGGTATAGTTACATTGGAAAATCAAATCTTTTATTTCTAGGCAACGTGTAATGTAGACAGTTACAAAGTAATTTTTCCCACACTTTTCAACAAAGGATAGCCACACTGAGTGTTGTGGGCCGAATTGTGTTCCCCTCAAAAGTCTATGTTGGGGGACTTCCCTGGCGGTCCAGTGGTTAAGACCTCACCTTCCAGTGCAGGGGTTGCGGGTTCAATCCCTGGTCGGGGAGCTAAGATCCTACATGCCTCGCTGCCAAAAAACTAAAAAACATAAAACAGAAGCAATATTGTAACAAATCCAATAAAGACTTTAAAAAAAAGTCTATATTGAAGCTCTAACCTGCAATGTGATTGTACTTGGAGAATGGGTCCTTGGGAGGTATTCAATAATTAAGGTTAAATGAGGACATAAAGATAGGGCCTTAATCCAATAGGACTTGTGTCTTTACAAGAAGAGGAAGAGGCATATCACTTTCTCTCCCTCTGCGAGTATAGCGGAGAGGCCATGTAAAGACATAGCAAGAAGGTGGCCAACTGCAAGCCAGGAACAGAGCCCTTGCCAGCAGTGGAATTGGCAAGCACCTGAATCTTGCATGTCTAGACTTCAAAAACGTGAGAAGTAAATTTCTGTTTTTTAAGCTGCCCAGTCTATGGTGTTTATTATGGCAACCTGGATAGACTCTGACACTGAGGAGAGTTTACGTTTAAATTTAATTTGAAAGGCATTTTTATATTTACTGATGCTCACCCACTAAAGACCATAAAGGCTTTTGTGCTTTCAACCGCCTGAACTGTGTGCACATGAATACCTGTGTGTACTTTTCCTTGATTACTTCTGCTTATTGATTCATTTAATGTATATTGTTATCTCTTCAGAACTGGAAGAAAGTTTCTTCTCCCTCATCTTATGACCTTCACGCATTCTCCCTTTCCGTTGTATGCTGCCCAGCAGTGTTCACAGCTCCTCCATGGCTCTTCTCCACCCACAGTGCCCAGGGTACTGCCTGTGGACTGTTAGCATAGGTCCCTGGTCACGTGGCTCAACACGTTTTCCAATTTGAGCTGAATTGCGAACGTATAGGCAGTACAGCCTAGTTAAAAGTATGGCCTCTGGAGCCAACTGGCCCGGGTGTGACTCCAAACTTTGCCACTTATTAGCTATGTGACTTTGAGCAAGTTATTCACCTCTTAGTTTCCTCATCTGCAAAAATTGGGAAACAATAGCATTTCTCTCATAGAGTTACTGTGAGGATTTCATAAATTAATACATGTAAAGCATTTAGAATAATGTCTTTCATCTCATAAGCACTCTATGTGTTTGCTCTTTTTATTATAGATAGTTCCTGGGAATCAGATACCACATTTCATCCTTCTACTACTCTCTTGGCCCTCAGCCCTGGACCAAATGCATCATAATGGTTTTAATAAATTGTTAATTAACTGATTCTCAGCTTCTTAATAGACTCTGATACCTGATGGTTATGGTAGTTCTGAGTGAGCTGGGCAAATCTTGCAACACTGCATGGAGTCAAGTGCACCAATGCACCAGGCACCCTGCGTCCAAATGCTATCAGTTTTCAGCAGTGATACCCTGGGCAAGTTACAACTCCCCGAACTGAAGTCTTCTCGTTTGTGTAGTGGGCGTATTTTAGCACGATGTCTGCCACGTGGTAAGAACTTAATAAATGTTAGCTATTATCATTCTCCTGTTGTGCCTTCATGAGGTCATAGGGTCCACGTCTGTGGGTATGGAATTTGGAATAAAGATTGGGTTGCAGAAATTCCGGCTTCTGGGATGAGGAAGGCAAGGAGTAGACACGAGACCCCTGCCTGGTTTGTGGGTTTGGGTCCCGGGCCTCTGTCTTTACTAACGTCTGCCTCCTTGACTACTCTTCCCAGAAAACCTCCAAGTAGCACTGCTGAGTTCAGAGTCCCTCTTGCTTACGAGGCAGCCAAGGATGG
Source organism: Aethalodelphis obliquidens (assembly GCF_003676395.1). NCBI lineage: Eukaryota > Metazoa > Chordata > Mammalia > Artiodactyla > Delphinidae > Aethalodelphis > Aethalodelphis obliquidens. Next base: position 44,837,907 of record NW_020837949.1, on the reverse strand, counting down.
TCATAGAATTCCTCAGTGTCCAAGCTGGACAGCATCTCGACAGTCACACACCCCAACCCATTTCACAGGTGAGGAGGCTGAATCCAGAAAAGGAAGGCGATCAGTGGGACCAAGTTACACAGGTAATTAGTAGTAGAACTGAGACTAAGGCCCAGCTCTTCCAGCTCTCTATCCGTTGATCTTTACTAAACCATGGCATTTCTGAATTGATGCCAGGAGGCCTTTGCAACCTTTACCAAAATAGCCGTATTACATGACATACGTAAATCATATAAACCATGCACAGGTGAAGTGGAAACAGGAGGGAAGGGATCTGAATGAATTTCATTAATTAATATAAATATGTAGTAATGTTTTTTCTCCTACTCTCACTCAAGACATTGAGAGCCAAACACTCCCTAAGTATACAAGGAGAGTATGTGAGGGCCCTTGTCAATAGTGAGGGGTTAGTTGGTCACTAGGAGCCCGTCAGTCCTTTATGGTGTCTGACCAGGCCTCTCTAAACCTCCCTGATGCCCAACACCCGCAGCTCTCCTTAGCTTTACCTGGACCTTCTTTCCACGAGCACCCCTTCTTTCCTCCACACTCAACCTCTCAACACTCTTCCAACTCATCAACCCCTTATCCATGCTGTGCCTTTGCACTGAACTTTCCCTCTGCCCGGAACATTCTTTCCACTCCCCCCTCTGCCCACCCAGCAGCTCTCTTCACTTTCTTTTGGCAGCGTATGAACTCCAATGCCAGCTCCTCCCCGAATGCTGAATGTTCTGCGCTCCTCCAGCACCTCGTTTTGACTTACGTTACCATAAGAGGTGTGTTGTGTCTCTCTTCCCTGCCAACAGTAGGCTCCTTCTGGCCAGGGACCTGTCTTACTCACTTCCGTATCCCAGCTCCTAACACATGGCGTGGCACATAGTGAATGCCCATGCAGACTGGTTAGATAGATGAGTTAACAACCCTGCCCGTATCTGACCGCCATTTGTACCATTATAGCTCCAGAGTGCTTCCCCTTCTGTGTTTAGAGTCTGGAGCTCAATTAGGTTTCCAAATGTAGATTCCATCTTTTAATTATGAACTGGAGAAAAATATACATATGAATGTGGGTATATTTTTAACCTTGGATGGCTGCATTCTTTCTACCTTTGCCTGTTTCGGAAATCGTTGCCTTCCCTGTGATCACACCTCTCTCCCAGTAAATGGACATGAAAGTGAAGACGTGAATATTTTTATCTGACGTTATTTTGGAGCATTGCTTTCCTGCTCGCTGCTGTTTCCTTTTCATGGACCATTAGCAGCTTCCAAAGGCAATATCCTTTCACTGTCACACTATGCCTTGGGGGGCCATTTCAACAACTTCAGACTAGGGCATTAAGTGCAATTCTGGATGAGAGTCAGCACATAACCAAATAAAAATAATAAAGGGAAAGCTTGTAGGAGCCATTTGGAATGCTGTCCCGTGCTGAATTCATTTGCAGCCTCGCAGAAACCTACCCATCACCAGTGATCAGCCCCGAGCCCGACCGTACCTTATTTAATTGTAAAGTATTTCATATCCTCAGAAAAAGCCCTGCTAATTTGCTTTTCCTTTTTTGGAGATTGTCTTAGTGGAATGCTGAGATTCTAATCAGTGGGAGAAGAAGAAAACACAGGTTTTGATTTCAGCAAGCAAAAAAAAAAAAAGTGCATTTCTTGTAGCGTTTCTTCCCTCCTTAAAATGAGCACTTAGGAAACCTCTTTGGAAATTCTTCCAAAATAGGTGCTGAGCACAGGGGAGAAGGAGGCAGAAGAGTGAGGTGAAGTAACCTCAAGTGCCTTCCAGCATAAGCCACTGCCACCCCCAGCCTCCACGTGTTTCAGAAATGAACTGGGGAAAACCAAGCATGGGAATTCGTCTCCAGACCAGTATCCCTGATGTTCAACCAACTGAGAGTCCTCTGAGCCAGGAGAAAGTCTCAGGTCTAGTACAACCAGGGAAGACTAGAAGACTAGCATATATCAGTGTACCCCTCACCTTCTTGACATCACAGCCACTGGGGGAGGTGGGTTGTTAAAGATATCGATTCCCAGGCACCAGTCACTAGAAATTCTGACTTGGTCAGCCTGGGGTGGGTAATGAGAATCCATACGTTAAGAAGTGTTCTGCGGGACTTGCCTGGTGGCGCAGTGGTTAAGAATCCGCCCGCCAATGCAGGGGACACGGGTTCGAGCCCTGGTCTGGGAAGATCCCACATGCTGTGGAGCAACTAAGCCCGTGTGCCACAACTACTGAGCCTGCGTTCTAGAGCTCCTGAGCCACAACTACTGAGCCCACGCACCGCAGCTACTGAAGCCCATGCGCCTAGAGAACGTGCTTAGCAGCAAGAGAAGCCACCGCAATGAGAAGCCCACGCACTGCAACGAAGAGTAGCCCCTGCTTGCCGCAACTAGAGAAAGCCCTCACAGCAACAAAGACCCAACGCAGCCAAAAATAAATTAATTAATTAAAAAAAAAAGAGAGAAGTGTTCTGAGTGAACCTTATGATCAGGCAAGTTAGAAAATGCTGCCCTTATTTATTTATTTATCCATTCTCTAAATAAACTCCAGTTGATAACAAATTTTGTACACGATAACTATGGGGGTAGAGCAGAAATAAATGTGGAGTCTGCCCTCCAGGAGTCTACAGTCTAGAAGGAGCTTGTGGTAGTTGCAGAAAACTGCCAGTTCATCCTTTCGTCTTCTGCTCATCAACAATTCAGTGCTGCAGATGAATCAACACTCGTGGCAAATTCAATAATCAGTTAGGAAATGGTTGTGCAGTGTTTGTGCAAGATACCATTCCTGAGACCTGAAATGGTCACATCTCAGAGCCAATCCGTCAGTTCAGCCTATCTAAGGACAGGCTACCCTGGAAGACCAGGGATGTCTCGTGAGTCTGCATAGTAAAATAACACAATTATAAAAATCATAGCTAACATTTATCACATGCTTATTATGTGCCGAGCATGGTGCTAGATGATTTTCCTCTAGGCTCCTTTAGTTGAACACTTTTTTTTTTTTTTTTTTTTTTGGTTGTGTTGGGTCTTCGTGGCTGCACACGGGCTTTCTCTAGTGGCGGCGAGCGGGGGCTACTCTTCGTTGCGGTGCATGGGCTTCCCATTGCAGTGGCTTCTCTTGCTGCGGAGCACAGGCTCTAGGTGTACGGGCTTCAATAGTTGCGGCTCGCAGGCTCTAGAGCACAGGCTCAGTAGTTGTGGCGCACGGGCTTAGTTGCTCTGCGGCATGTGGGATCTTCCCAGACCAGGGCTCGAACCCGTGTCCCCTGCATTGGCAGGCGGATTCTTAACCACTGTGCCACCAGGGAAGCCCTAGTTGAGCACTTTGCTTACTTTGTTCATTGTTTTATCCCCAGCGTTCAGGACAGGGCCTGGCACACAGTAACTCTTCAATAAATACTTGTTAAATAAGTAAGGGAATACATTATTAGTTTACCTAATTTTTAAGACAGCTATCTGAGCTACATACCAAATATCCTAGATACTCTAAAAATCTGGGAGGAGTCCACAGAATCTGTATTTTTATCAAGCTCTTTGAGAGATTCTCAGATTGGGGAAGTAGGAACTAGGGGCCGATTCCCTAATGGATGTTTAAATCCCCCAGGAAACATGGACGTTCAATGCTTTTTCACTTCTATTTGAAGACAAGGAATTCACCTCTTCTGGTACCCTGTATCATAACCCGTACCAAAGTCTAATCACTTTAATTGTTGAAAAGTTCTTCCTCATGATTAACTGAATCTTACCTTTTCTTCATTTCTACCCACCATCCTTATTTCCTCTCTGGGAAAAGGACCACGCCCACAGCATTCAGCTATTGATCACCGGGTATAATGAAGATTTAAGATCATGTTGTGATTGAGAGGCAAGTGCAGTGTTGAATCCATGGCCTGATCCCACATGAGAGGCCTCAAACTGTGCTCTGAGTTTAGGTAGAAGATGGACATAGGTCCCATAAACTTAGGTTTGAAACTTTATTCTAACATACTAGTCCTATGACCTTGTATGAATTACTTAGGTTCTCTGAACTTCGGTTTTCCCATGGGTGATGCAGGAATAATATCATATCATTATGAATATAAAATATAATAGCTAACAATGACAAAAACAAATGCCACACGTAACAATAAAATAATACAAACATAAAAATCATAGCTCACATCTTACATGTGCCTGTTATGTGCTAGACAATTTTCCTCTAAGCTCCTTTGGACTGTTTTGTTTGTTTTGTTCATTCTCGTATCCCCAACACTTAGGACAGTGTTGGAGACATAGTAACTGCTTGATAAATATTCGTTGAATAAATGATCAAATCCATTATTAGCTTATCTAATATTCAAAGCAGCTCTCTGAGCTAAATGCTACCAGCAACGCTATTTTGCTCATGAGAAAACTGAGAATTAATAAGATTATGTTACTTGCTCAACCAGTAGGTGATGGAACAGTGGTTTAACCCCAGACGCATTCCTTGTGCCACCTACCAACTAGCTGTTTCATGTCTTTGCTATTTATTGATTGTTACTAAATCTAACTTCAGATCTGTATCCTTGTGCATCACGACGTATGTTGCTGGAGAGCGACTGCATTAATTTGGTTGTGATATGTGATTCCAATTCTGTCACTACTCCATCCTGTGGATGAATGTGCGTGGGAAGCTGGGAGCTGCCCTGGATGAGGGCAGCGTTCCTTTTGCCCAGCGTCTGGTGGCCTCGCTGCCTGCTTTGTGAGAGAGCATGCTTTACCCAGGGCCTTTGGTTGTCTTTTCCTCCCACTGAATAGTCGCTGGGAAAAGCAAGAACTCTAAAACTGCTGGACTGAAAATGAAATATGCAATGGCTTCAGGCTACCTTTTCCCTTTGCTGGGAAGCACTGCCAGTGATAATTGTTTCTACAAAAAGAAACTTCCACTCGGGCAAAAAAAAAAAAAAAAAAAAAAAATTCAAACCCTCTGTTTGCTTGAACCTATCATAAACCGTTGCTGGTAATTATAGAAGCTGATTGTGCAACAATTTAGTTTAACTTAATTGGCTTTTTTGTTTTAAAGCTGCAACACAATAAAAATAGTGAAGAACAAGTGAGGTTCTAGAGGCAGAACATTTAGCTTTGGTGAAACGTCAAAGATCCGCACACGCTGCCAAAGGTGTGGGAATGTAACTCTCGGCTGTCAGCTCTGTTATTTAAATCTTTGTTCCTTGAGTTTTAAGTTCCGTTTTCTGAGTGCAGCCTAACGTGGGCTTTTATCCTATTATGGCTAACCAGGGTTTTAAATGATTGTGGGAAGAAATGTGCCCTTTCTAAACCAATTTAGAAACATGAGACTCCTGTGTCTGGAAGAGATGCTTGTGCAAGATCAACTAGCAGTGTCCCATTTCAATTTAAGTATAATTGCTTCTTTTGGGGGTTCATTTTACTTGATTAAAATATTGGTTAAATCTTTACCTCTTTTTCCATCACAGGGGAGAGTCTCATCCTTGTTTCCCACCCTTGGTCTTCTCCAACATCACGTTCGTCATCTCATCTCATCTCATCATCATCATCATCGTCAGATTGTCTTAATAGTAATAGCGATAACAGCTAGCCCACTAGCTATGATCACTTCCATAGGCCAAATACAAGGCCAAGGCCTTTCCGTAGATTAGCTCATTTAGTCTTCACAGCGACAATTTAAAAAAACATTCATTAGAAAATGGCAGGGCTTAGATTCACACTTGTGCCTGTCTGGCATCATGGTATATGATTTTTATCCATGGTGTTATTCTGTCACTTTCAGAGTTTTGTCTAAAACTAGGCCCCCATCTCTGGAACAAAGCATAGCCCAGCTCCATAGAAAAGGCAGAAAATAGAGCAAAACCCCAGAGCCACCATCCAGGGAGGCTTGAAATTGATCTTGTTACCAGTAGAGCTGATATCTATCATGTCAGGGATGACACTTGGGGGCCTGTGTCCCTTCCAGGTGGCAATCTTCCCTGAGCAATAACCCTTCTCCCACAGCTCCTCATCCGGGGGGAGTTCCACCTCCTTTCCTGGCCCAGCCTGCCAGGTCCCCACTAGGCTTGGGGCTTTTGCCCAAATGTCAGCCAATATCTGGGGCTGAAGAGGCTCCTCTCTGCTCTTATCAGTCCCCTTCCTCTAGGGCTTGAACTCCTGATCCTTGGACTGTGGAGTGCACAGTGAGGCTAGGTACTAAGATGCTTCAGTAAGTTCCTTTTAAATGAAAATCTCAGTGATGGTGATGACTATAGTGATTTATTTAGTGGTATTTGCCAGTACGATTCTAAGTGCTTTTATGTGTGCTAACTGCCCTCACAACACCCTAGGAGGTAGGTCTATTGTTTCCTCCACTTTCCAGATGAGGAAATGAGGTAGAGAATGGTTAAGTGACTTACCTAAGGTCACATTGCTAGAAAGTGGCAAAGCCAGAAGGATACCCAAAGTCAGTAAGCTTAGTCATGATACAATGCTGTGATGTCAAAATAAATGATATAAGGAACCAAACCTTTAAATTACTTCAGAGAAACATAACAGCTTCCAGATAAATTGAGTTATGAAAAACTACTTTGACTTCCAACTTACCATGTAACCTGTAGATTAAAAACAAAAAAATTACTTATACAGCTAAAGTCTATTTTGATTCCATTTTTGTTACCTTCCCTTCCTCTCTCTTTCCTCCTTCCTACTCTTCCATAGGTGGTGTGAACCTTCTCATTCATGGTTCCATGAATGTAACTATGAGCCCATAAATGATATATAGTATAGATGTGTTTAAAACTTAAATAAATATTATCATATACTCTATGTGTCCTTCAGTTTAATCCAAAATTAACGTTTTAAAGTTATCCATTTAATGCAGAACCAGATCTAGTTCATTTGTTTTCATTTCTTTCTCTCTCTCCCTATGTGTGTATATATATGTATACATATATAATTTTACATTATATTCATATATTTTAATTTAGCCATTTTTCTATTAAAGGGAGTTTTTTTCTAATTTTTCACATTGTCATATTTAATTGTTAAATTAAATTGAAATTTATTTTTATATAATGTGTGAGATAGGATTTTCACATGTCACATTGTCACTTATGAAATAGAAAAAAAAAGAAAAAAACTGAGAAAAGAAAAAGCAATTGCTGTGTTTCATTGCGAATTTTAATAGCAATTCTTCTATTCAAAACTTATTTAAATTGAGATTATGAAGAACACATTACTTAGTAATGGTGGCATGTGACAGTTATCTCTCTAAAAGAATGATTTCATTCAGACACATGCTTTCCATTAAATATTTGTTTGTATATAGTTCCTTTCAGTCTCCTCAAACCTCTTTTAGGAGAAGGAGGGGAATCAATTCTAGGAAATGATATATTGTAACTTCTTTCTCAGTGGAGATGGAAGGAAGGAAAGAAGGAAGGAAACTAAGATTTAAGTTTCCATGAAATGGAAGGAATTCTGTTACATATTCTCATTTAACTAATTTAACCCTTTCAACTCAATGAACAAGCATGTGAAGTAAATATTATCCTGGCTTTTTTATATGAAGAAAAACCTTACCCTCTAACACACAGCTGATAATCAGAGGAGACAAGATTCAATTCCAAGGTCATGTGGATTTCAAACTCCGTACTTTCCACTTCACAGAAATAAGAGGCTTAAAGAGAAAAGTTGAAACCTGCCTTCCAGTACAATGATCTTGGACATGAAAAATAATGACAGAAAGAAATGGAGATGCAGATTGAGGCATATAAGGAAGAAAAGGCAATAAATTCCGTCCATGATTTATCTTTTTTGATGTAAAAAAAAATGTGTTGTTTAAACTATTTACTCTCTAATTTTTATTTGGATCTTAAAATAAAAAGTTTCTAAAAGAACCTGATCTTATAAAGGTCCCAACAAGGGGAATTTCAGGGGATTAGTAGTAGAAATGAAATGGAGCAGGACCCTATGGCCCTTACCCCGCCCCATGTCCTCCGCCTGCCTTTTGTCTGTGGAAAAACTTTAGCCAAAGAATAAGTTTAATCAGAGAAGTGAGAAAATGCAAAAACAAAGGAAAACTGTCCAACAAGACTAAATAATAATAGTTTAGTCATTAAGCATAGTCAAGGACCTTTAGTTCCTTCTCGAGGGCTGTAGATAATATTCTGAGCCATCTCCTGTGAGCTGTCTTATAGACACTGAAACCTCCACCAGGTGGAAGAAGTTAACTACATGATGACCAGGCTGTAGCCACGACATAAGCTGCCACAATTCCAAGAACTGGCCTCAGGGAAACGGGAACAAAGCGACCCTGGAACCGAAGACTAACTGTACCTAAAACAGTCAAGATGACGCTGGTCAGACCACGGATGACCAATTTCAAGATGCCTGTCAGAGCTGACTGTGCTGTTTCTGCATGTAGCCCCCTCCCTCTGTCTATAAAGCTCTTGCCCCCTGATTGCCACGGGGGAAGTTGGCCTTTGGACAGGGGTCCGCCCTCTCCCCCAGTTGCCGGCATCCAAAACAAAGCAAACTTTCCTTTCCACCAACCTGGCCTCTTTATTGGCTTTTGAGCGGTGAGCAACCAGACCCCCCTTTTGGTTACAGGAACAGTTTTGAAAAAATAACCTTAAGAGCTCTGGCTGGATGTTGGCCTGGCCTGGGGCCTCGCCTACCTCAGAAGAGTCAAGGTAAGACTGGGAGGGCAAAATTCTCCATAAAACTGGTCAAGGGGACCATTTCTCTCTCTTCTTGTAAAGCAGTGGTTCTCAACCTTGCCTGCGTTTTGGAACCACCTGGGAAACTTTAGAAAATTCATGAAGCCCTGCCCCAAGAAATTCTGATTTAATTGAGCTGGGATGTGGCTTGAACTAGGGGTTTCTAAAAGCCCCCCAGGAGATTCTAATGTTCATCCAGGTTTGAACCCTCTATCAGAAAGGAAGAATATCCTCACTACCTGTCTGGCTCTCCTTAGCCAGAAAAGCCCGTGTCCTGGCCGTGGAAGGTGGCTGAAAGTAAATCACACCCAAGAATACCTTTGTTTCCCAGCTGTACCTGAAGCTACAGAAAACTTGTGAACCATCATCGGTGAGTCGGGCCTACTGTGGGCATCTATCTCTCCTCTGGGGAGCCCTGGAGACTGATTGTGCCATCTTCTTGTCTGGTATGAAGAGCTGGGCGTCTCAGAGTGTGGTCCTGGATCCAGCAACACCAACCTTGCCTGGGAACTGGTTAGAGAAGCAGAGTCTCAGGCCCTGCCCAGACCTATCGAATGAAAACCTGCATTTTAACAAGACCCCAGGTGATTCCGATGCACATTAAAGGTTTTTTTTTTTGCGGTACGCGGGCCTCTCACTGTTGTGGCCTCTCCCGTTGCGGAGCACAGGCTCCGGACCCGCAGGCTCAGCGGCCATGGCTCACGGGCCCAGCCGCTCCACGGCATGTGGGATCCTCCCGGACCGGGACACGAACCCGTGTCCCCTGCATCGGCAGGCGGACTCTCAACCACTGCGCCACCAGGGAAGCCCCACATTAAAGTTTGAAAAGCACTGTTGGAATAGAAATAAGATGTAGTTGTTTATTTTTTTATTTGTAAATTATTTAAGGTTAGCTATAAAACCTATATTCGTTAATGCAACACATTAGGAATAAACATTTAAAAATCAAGACAGGAAAAACTGTAAATTGGAAGAGGATATTAAGAAAAGGAACAAAAAATAGTAATAGATAATTAAATCATAAGGAACCTGTCAGTTAAATTGTTAAGCACAAATTTGAATCTAAGTTTCCTAGACTCCAAAGAGAAAAATATAAGAGTTCATATTGCCCAAGGAAAGAAGCAACAATTTTTCATGGGACTTCATGAGAGGCACTAAGTGATCTGGTGTTAAAAATCTTTAATAAGCACCACACTTGAAGTCAGAGAGATTCTGCACATGCCACTGTCTAATGTCTTAACATGGACAAGTTACCCATCACCAACTATTATCTTAGCTTCATTCTCGCTATCATAGGAATAACACTTTCAATCTTACAAGATTGTTTTACGGACTAATTACAGATAGTACACGATATGTCCTTGGGGTCAGAGTAAATTCTTACCTTGTTTTTGATCCAGATAAAGTGACTATGCATTTATCGTTGATGAATATTTAGGCTGCTTCCATACATTTGTGGTAAATATATGCAATGGACTATTACTCAGCCATAAAAAAGAATGAAATTTTCCTATTTGCAACAATACTGATAGACCTGGAGGCTACTATGCTCAATGAATTAAGTCAGACAGAGAAAGACAAATACTGTATGTTATCATTTATATGTGGAATCTAAAAAATAACCAAACAAATGAATATAACTAAACATAAAAAGACTCATAAATACAGAGAACAAACAGTGATTACCTGTGGGGAGAGAGAAGGGAGGAGGGGCAAGATAGGGTTACAGGGATTAAGAGGTACAAACAACTGTGTATAAAATAAATAAGCTAAAAGGGTATATTGTACAACATAGAGAATATAGCCAATATTTTATAATAATTTTAAATGGAGTATAATCTATAAAAATATTGAATCACTATGTTGTATACCTGAAACTAATATAATATTGTAAATCAACTATACTTCAATTTAAAGAAAGAAATATAAAAAAATAAAGTGACTATCTCATCACTAATCATACCTTTCTAATTTTGAAAAATAAAGGTGCGAATCTTATCCTATCAGATATCAAGTTTTGTTTAAATCTATAATGATTAAAGAATATTGTATTGGCAGAGATGAAGGTATAAATTAACGGACTTCTAGAGTGGTCAAAAATAGACCCATAAGTATATCAACACTTGAAATAGAAAGCAGGGTGCATCACAAGTCAGTAAAGTCAATTTAGAAAATATCACTTTAAATATAGGTAAAGGGGGCTTCCCTGGTGGCGCTAGTGGTTGAGAGTCCGCCTGCCGATGCAGGGGACACAGGTTCGTGCCCCGGTCCGGGAAGATCCCACATGCCACGGAGTGGCTGGGCCCGTGAGCCATGGCCGCTGAGCCTGTGCGTCCGGAGCCTGTGCTCCACAACGGGAGAGGCCACAACAGTGACAGGCCCGCGTACCACAAAACAATAAATAAATAAAAATTAAAAAATAAATATAGGTAAAGGTTTAGACTCATTATTTTTAAAAGAAATCCATTCCCATTCCATTAGAATATTTTATAAGAGTAAAATTTCTTTTCTGCTTAAGAGTAAGTAGTCACATTTCTTATACCCTCAGAATTCAAATTACAAGTAAATTTGGATATGCAGTTGTAGAGCAATGAAAGATCACCTGTTCTCAGAAAGCCTTGGTTCTGAGCTATAACAGGGATAGCCCTGAATAATATTGTTTGATTTCATGACTCCCTAACCTTGTTTCTACCCATCTTTTGAAAAGGTGTTGAATAATATATTTATTATTTAAGCTAATGAAATGTTTTCTTTTGAGGAATATTATGGCTTCTTTTGTAATAATCAGAGACAGTGCTGAAAGTCAGTGTCTTATACACTGGGGTTTCCAATTCAAATGGACACTGAGGTAATTAAAAAACAAGTGAAGTGGAGTTACATTTTCTTTAAAACACATTGGAATAATTTTTACTTTTACAAAGAAAGAGAATTTTTCATTAAATATGTGGTCCATCATTTTTGATGGAGACCCAGGTACAGAGAAATATTTCTCTACTAAAAGAAGAGAAATAGCATAAGTATAATGATAAATGGCATATATTGTGTGACCTTAGGTCATGGAGACAGTAGGGAATGGTGAGGACTATGGTGAGGTCCAATTGTCACCATGTGGGAATCGAGCCCAAGGTTCCCAGGTCTTGTGAATTTTCAAGAGAAACCAGTAGCCTGGATTTTTATGTTGAAATGTCCTATGATTTAAAATAGATCTTTTACAAAATAACTTATAGAACAAATAAAACATGAATGCCAATCAAATTCAGGAAGATCACAAGTTTGCCATTGCTGCTTGGAAAAAAAATAATGCAGAAAGTTAAGGGGAAGCAGTTTCAGTGAGGTGTCTGATATGAAGACTAGCTCTTTTCTGGAATGAATTGTTTTCATTCAAAGGAAATGTGAGCTGCTCTGTGTGTACTATTGGAAATCTATTTGGTTGAATGAGACATGATAGAAGGTACATAACGTTTTTGTGATGGAATGTTGGGGGTTGAAGGCATGTGTTTGGAGCAAGTGGGGAAGGAAGCAGCACGAAAGACACCACACCAGATGGCAAAGGGCATCACGGTTCCATCACTGAGGACTGAATGGGGCCCCCAGATAAAATGTCAGGGCACAAGACGGGATGATATAGTCCAGGTGAAGTGTACCAAGTCTCCATGAGACAGTGACCTGTTAAAGATAAACTCCTTTTAAAGGTGATTTTTCTAATACCAACAAATGTTAAACAGGGCAGTTCTGTTTAAGATAGTCCATATAAAGGTTGACTTAAAAAAAAAAGATCAACATTTCCCAAGGCTTTTGCCTTGCACCATCTCCCTAGCAATTGAGGATTGCTGTTCTCACCTTCGCTGTTGTTCACGACCCACTTTTCCACGTTCCTGAAGAAGTATAGAGAAGATTCCTTAAGCCCACCATGGCCTCACCATTCTGGGTCCTGGCCCACGAATCTCATTTTGGCCAATCACCTTTCCATACTGGTAGACTGAAAAGGAGCAAACACTCTGCACACATAGTAAATTCATAGTACTGCATGCATTCTTGTTTTAAGCAAGGACTTTCCCCATGTGAGAGAAAGAAAAAGGAATTTGTATTCACACTGCTTTGTAGAGTTTTAAAATGTGTTTTAGGGGGATACAATTCAAACACTAAAATAATCCATTTCATGCATATTAATTGCTTTTTACATGAAGACAATTCCCATTTGCATGAGAGCTTTGGCAAGTTTTGAGTCTGGGGAAGATGTTTTAAACAGTAGTGGGGAAAAATGAAACCAAACATTGCACTATGTTGGCAAGAGCTTAGGGAAACAAGTGCACTTGTGCCAGTCTTCCTTGCTGTCCGTAGCAATCAGTCCACTGACCCTCCTGGCCCATTGCTGGCTCCTATCACCCTCTATCCAGAGTCTCAAGTTTGTGGTTCCTTGGAATTGAGACCTGAGCCTCTTCTGCTCTCTAGCGACTGTCGTTCCTCAAATGAGTTCATTTTATCATGTGGATTTAAAAACCATCTTTGTGTTGCTGTGTCTCAAATTCACATCTCCAAGCCAGATAACTCCCTTGGTCTCCATCTCATTGACACTACCCTTTGGTGTCCCAATGACACAGAAAACTCACCTCCAAATGACTTAAACAAAAGAACATTTATTGGCTCACCTGTCACACTGAAACAAAAGTAGGTGGGCCCCATAGTCGGATTAATCCAGAGGCTATGAATTTTGTCTGCGCTTCCCTTGTCTCTCCCCTCTCCCGCCATGCTAGCTTTGTCTTCCAGCTGGCAGTGAGACAGCTCCTGCAGTATCAGACCTTGGGTCCTCGCTTTGCAATGTCCAGAGGAAGAGAGAAGGATGCTTCCTGGGTCCACTCATAAGAATGAGGAAACTTCTCTCCCAAAAATCCCCTGAAAAGCTTTTTATGAGTTTTCTTGTTTTAAATTGGGATATGCCCATTCCTGAACCTATCCTTCCAGGACAGTTCCCGTGGAGAGATTGCTTAGCCTTTTTACCCCTAAGTTACTCATGTGGCAAGCATATGGGATGACCCTGAAGTACTTAGACCAATATTCTCAACTCTATCAGGCTTTGTACCCCATTTTGTATTGCTCCCTGTAGTGTTGTGAAATAAAATCCATAGAGGATTAAATTTAACTATATACTTAATTGACATGATGTCCTAATTATAATATAAAAGAGGTATGAAAAGAGTTCATCATAAAATCATATACATTCCAATATGCAAGTGGTGGGGCACAGTTACCTTCGAAACTCACTCCCCAAGGTGTGGTCCATGGGCCAGCAGCATCAATACCAACTGGGAGCTCATTAGCAAGGCAGAGTCCCCAGGTGACTGTTGAGTTTTAGACGCACTGTGCTACAAGATATAATGTAGCCCACTATTTCCCCCGTTTGTTGAATCACAGTAAATATGACAGCCACAAACGTGACTGATAAAGATATACTGTATTGACAACTCAGACATCCATTGGTGTTAGGATTTTTGGAAATGATGAGCAATACTTGAGAAAAGAACAAAACAAAGTATGTCCTCAATTTGCGTAATAGGAGCCATTCCTGGAAAACACAGAGCATAATAAAGGATGTAAAAATACCTTATATTTACATGTAAAATGGAGTTTTTAGGTTTGTATAATTATAAACAGGTTTTGTACTAGATTCAGGTTTTTGCTTTTGCTTTTTAATATCAGGTAGGGTATTTGAAAGTAGTGCGAGATCATGAGACAATTCTGCAGTCTTTCCTTTAGTTTCTGTCAAATCTCCTGCCTCCCATGTAGGCTAGCCCTAAATGTAGTCTGAAGTAGAGAATTCAGCTTCTCTAAACTGGCAAAGTTCAGTTTACCTTCAGATCAGGTTCACAAAGGGCCTGTTGGAAGTTTCCAGGGATTTCAAACGGAGGACAAGCCCAGACTGTGAATCATATGGGCAACCACTCACAGGCGTAAATAGGTAGAATGTATTCAGACGCTGTCTGTTAGCTAGTTATGTCACTTGTTAAGCTGAATGTGTGCAGATGTGTCTGCTGTATTGATAATTACCATGAGTCTGGGGACCTTGTCATTTTTGTTCACTACTATATCCCCATTTGTTAGCCCAATGGTTCTCAAATTTAGCAGACATCAGAATGACCAGGCCACCTCCAGAGTCTCTGATTCAATAGGCCCAGGGTGGACCTGAGAATCTGTAGTTATAACAAGTTCCCAGATGATGCTTCTTACATTAGCCAAGGTCCAAGCATCACACTAGGAGAACCACTCACCCAGTAAATATATGTGAAGAAAGGAATTGAATTCAATCAATTAGTCAACAAATACTTAGAGTGTGTGCTAGCGTCAGGTACAGTACACGAATCAGACACCATCATGGCCCTCAGGAAGAAATATTCAAGTGAGGGAGAAAAAAAGTAGAAAACTGTCAGTGTACTCAACGTGGGAAACCGAAGAAAGAAGAAGACAGGTGTGGGCAGGGATCATGGAACCACAGGGCCGTGAGGCACCCAGGGATTAGCAAGAGCAGGAAGCTCTTACCCCTCTGGGCCTAAAGGGGCAGGGCAGGGAGCTGTCACAGAAACAGTGGGAGCTCTAGACCTGGGAGAAGGGCAACTTGACAGGAGCTACAGGCTCAGGTAGTGGACCCCAGAAATGGCTACACTGGGGCCCTGCAGGGATGGGTGTTAGGGGATACAGTCCCCCCTTTTTCTTCTCTACCCTCAGTCTCCTCAGTGACTCCCATGTAGGGTTTCCAGAAAAAATAAAGGACACTCAGTTAAATGTGAATTACAGATAAACAATGAATTTCTTCTTAGTATAAGTGCAATATTAGGACATACTTCTATTATTATTTCTTGTTTATCTGAAATTCTAATTGGGTGTGCTGTATTTTGTTGATTTTGTTAAATCCAGCAACCCTATCTCATGAAAACTTAACTGGAGGACAGAAAGCAAGGGTAGTGAGAGTTTCAGTCCATAAAACATTTCAGGGCATGGAGTCAGGTAGAGACAGGGGATCTGGAGTTAAGGAGGGATTTTGAAAATCAGAAAATAATCACATGTTTGCATGATCTAGCAGAGAGAGAGAGAAAGATAACTATGTAGGAGAGACTGAAGACATTTTTGAGAAGGCTTAGAGAAGATCATGGATCTGTTGTGCGTAGTGACAAGAGGAAAGGCAGCATATGTGGGCACAGAATCTTTACAATGGCTTACAAGCTCGACAGGATCTCCTCCATCCCTCCTATCATTTTGTCTTCATCTCCTACCTCTCTCCCCCTTATTGTTCCTGCTCCAAAACCATTGGCCTCCTTACCATTCTTTGACATAGTTTGATAAGCAGGAGTGCTAAAAAATGGCTCTGGATGCTCACTTGGGGTTACCTGGGCAATGAATTAATTGGAACCACCCTGGACAGGAGGGGCTCTCTCAAAACATGCTTCACATGGGATTGATGTCTTCCTTCCCCTGGCAGGAAGGGATAAAATTTCTCATGGAATCCAAGATGCCCAAATAACTTCCATAAGCACCGGGCACTTCAAATCCCAGCTGTCTTACTCCAAGTAGTGTTCCTTGTCCTACTAAGAAGGTCACTCTCACAGGTTGGAGAAATGGGATCAGAGAGAATCATATCAGGATAGGTTTTGGAGAGAGGGTTGATAGGACTTACTGGTGGCTTGGATTTGGTGGGTAAAGGAGAGAGAAGAGTCCAGGGTAATGCTCATCGTGAACGGCTGAGTGGATGGGATTTCCATTTACTGAAATGGGAAAGGCTTGCGGAGAAGCAGGTTGAGATGGGTTGGGAGGAAAATCAAGAGTTTGGGCATGGGTTTGAGTTATTTATTATACGTCCAAGTGCAGTTGTCATATGAGTAATTAAATATACTAGGTTCAATTTGCAGGGAAAGGTCATGGTGGAGATATAAATTTGGGAGTTTTATATGGTTTTCAAAACCAAGGGACTGTTTTAATTCATGTAGGGAAATATATATTAGTAGTGAAGAGAAGGGAGGGTCAGAGAGAGCCCTGTGACCCTCCAGCATTTAGGGGCCAATCAGAAGAGAAAAGTCAGCCAAATGGATTGAGAAGGAATAGTCAGTGAAGGAGGAAAATACAAACAGAAGCATGTAGAGTCTTTAATATCAAGAGAAAAAAGTGAGTATGAAGAGGTTAATTAGTATAAATTTCACAGAGGGAAAATGGCAATATGCATCAATGTCTTAAAGATAATCACACTTTTTATTAAGTAATTCAACTTCTAAAATTCTAGCCTATCAAATCCTAAAAACTATGGAACAAGATTTATGCACAAGATATTTTCACTGAAGCATTATTTCATAATAACCAAAAATTATGGAAAACATAAATGTCCAAAAGTAGGACATTAGTTAAATAAATTGTGATATAGCCATACAATTGTATCTTACGCATCCATTAAATTATGTTTATGAAGAGCTTTTAATGAGCTGAAAAAAATGCTTATGAGATGATATAATGTTGAGTGAAAAAATAGCATACAAAATTTTATGTATAGTTATGATCTCTTATTTAATCATACATACTCATTGAAAAATGCTAGAAAGAAATATGCTGAAATGTTAATATAACCTTTAGATTATAGTACTATGAACAGTTATTATAGTTTTCTTTGCTTTTTTTAAAATTTTCCCCCATCATCATGTATTTCCTCTATAAGCAGAAAACATTGAAAAAAATTCTTCCTTAAATTGAGTTGAAATCTGTCTCACTCTTATCAAATCAACTGGTTCTTATTGTTCCTTTTAGAGAGGAAAAAGTGAGCAAATCTAACTTCTTTTATCTATGACAGCCTTCAAATATTTGAAGAGAGCTGCCAGCCAAGAGTTTTAGCTTTACCTATGATCCCATGTTCCTCTGCCTTTCAAACTCTCAAGGAAAGAAATCATCTGTGCCACTTTCATAGCTCCTCATAGAGAGTCTTCTCCATCATTTATCACTTGTTCTGTGATTAGCCTTTCTAAACTTCAGTTTTCTCACCTGAAAAATGGGAATAAATTGTTGGGAGGACTGCATTTAGTGGAATACTGTATATAAATGACTTTTATAATCTAAATACCATACAAATTTGAAAGAGTAGATGCACATGAGAGGATATCAGAGAGAATGGAAAAGGAGGGAGAAGAGAGGTGACCTGAGCATTCCCAACTCTGTCACTAACGACACCAGTGGTCTAGGCCAGACACAAAGACTCTCCTTCATCGAAGGAATTGTAACAGGTTCCTGTACTGTCTCCCAGAGTAGTCAGGGAGAAGTGAGGTGAAAAATACAAGCACCATTGACATGTGAAAAAGCACAGTGTGTACGCAGAAATGTATTGTTTCTACACTGGGACATTCTCCCCCACCTCACATCCCACATGCCCTCATGTGATGGGACCCACTGGGGACTTGTGATGCTGTCACGGGTGGATGTCATGGCAAGGCAAACACGATCCTTCTCCAGTGAGCCCCAACTCCATGACTCACCATCTCAGAATCAATATATTACCAACATCAAGATCTTAGTCGTGAGGCTAATTCCTATCCCCTCTCAACCCATCCAATTCCTGGGTTCTCTTAAAGACTCTGCTCAGCTTCCAACACATCCTTGAAGCTGGGCAGACATGAGTTCATATCATTACTTTCATATTTACTTGTTATGTGACTCCAGGCGTATTATTAAACTATCTGAGCATTAATTTCTTCATTTATAATGGAAGCCTAATAATAGACACTTGTTATGGTTCTATGGATTAAGTGATTAACACGTTTAACGTTCCTAACATAGAATTTATTACACAGGAGGAAATTAATAAATCATAGTTTTCTCCTTCCTTCTTACTCCCTTTTCCCTCTTGGCCTTCCTATTTTCCACAGAAATCTCTCCCTTCTCCAGAATTGCTCTTGCTATTATCTTCTGCCTGAAATGCTTTTCCTTAATTCTATAAAGTTCAAGTTCTGCTCATTCTAAATGGTGCTCAGGACGTGAAATTTCACTTTGAACCTCCTCCCTGAAGTATTTCTTCTTCCATTGCACACTTATAGCACTTATTTATTCCTCCCCTTTAAAACTCATTATTTTCTAATTTGCCATTTAGATTTGTATTTATAATTTCTTTTTACTGCCTAAAATTGAATTTCTTGAGAGCAGGAGTGACCTATAGCATGATGGATCTGTAAGGTCTTGTAATCTACTCATGCATCTCCACTTTAAATATGAAGAAACTGAGATGCAGCAATGTGAACTGGTACTCCAGGGTCTTATGTTTAGTTGGAGGCAGAACCAGGACTGGGCTTGGATTTTCTGATTACTTTTTCTATTGGTTCATTACCAATGGAAGTGGATGAATTGCTGCAGGCTGTTTCTCCTTGAACTCTGCAGTGAGGTAGCAGTTTGGGACTTGAAATATGAGCTCCAATAGTGTTGAGCAGATATTGCTGCTGAGTTGTGGGGTCTTTCTTAGGTCATTTCATTATTGTAGACCAGTAAACTATTGTTCTTCTCCCTCCCCTCCCCTTCCCTTATCAGTCTCTTACTTTCACCTTAGTGATGATTTAGCCATTTGGGAAACAAGGTATAATAGAGGGGTAAAAATTGTCCCCCACTCCCACATCAGGATTCAAGGACAAAACAGTTATCAAATTTGGTTAAGTGAATGATAAGCTGACTACTTTGGATAGGAAGCTAGGCCTTGACCAACTGTCTTTTCCTGAGTTTTCTATCTTCCTCTTGGTTCTATTTTCCTCTTGAGTTGGGTGTTCTATTTTCCTCAATTGATGACTTGCAGAAATGGGGTTCAAAATATAATTCCATGTTTCATCAATTTTTCTCTAGTTCCATAAAAGAGATTTTCCCCAAATCTAAAGCCAAAATCTCTTCTGCATAATGTTGGTCCGTCAGACATCTTACTGATTATTTACAGGTTAGGGCCCAAGTGCTGCTGCAATTGTGTTTTTAATCCAAGTTTTCTGTCTTCCTTAGAAGGGTTCTCTAATTAATTGGCATGTAAATGAGGCATTGGAGCTTTGGGCTTATCAAGGGCTTCACATAGTTCTCAAAGACTTTCTCATCTCGTTTTTTGAGGCAATTTGCATACTTTCACTCATAGTTCTCCCTACATTTTTCTTTGAAGAAATCTCTTAAATGCCTGTGGGTGTTCTGTGTATACAACTCCCTTGACCTCACACTTGTGCTTTGCTTTCCCTTGAGCAATGACATTGCCTTAGGCAAAAGTGACATATTTCCATCACTGATGAGCCTCCTGAAAGACTCAGAGAGTGTCTTGGGTACTGGCTTGAATTTATCTAGATCTGGGGTTGTACATCCTGTTATCTTTAGAGATTCCATGCACAAATTAAAGAAAAAATGCATTCCTCCATGTGGAAAGGAATAATAATCCTTCACAAATAAAGTTCCTTTCTTTTAGCTTTGCTAATTAAATTTAGATGGATTTGGTGAAGAATGGATATTTTTTCTTCTTCATTCTTACTATTCAAATGGCATGAAACCATGATGTCTTCATGAAAGGTGAGCTGCTCTGCCTCTTAACCTGCATTTTGAAATCATTCCATTGTTGCGGAAAAAGGGAGCTAGCTTATTTCTGAAATTGCGTTTGGTACTTACCGGTCATCATTTCTCAGAAAGCAAAAAAACATATCACTCTGAATGCTTAAATGTCCATAGTGTTATTCATCCATTCCTTTATTCAAAAAACAAATACTAATTGAATGGTATTACATGTCAGACAGTTTGCTGGATTCTAACAAAAAACAGGGTCTGCCTCTAAGGGCCTGGTGGCTTAGCACAAGCACTCATATATAGAAGGGGATGAAGTAAGCCAAGAATTAGAAAGGGTGGATTATGGTTCTGGGTTAATCATACTTGGTGACCTTAGACATGTCACAAGTGAGGAAGTGGGGTTCAAAATGTAATTCCACGTTTCATCAATTTAAGATGCCATTGGAGGTAAGATGAACCTTTTTTTCTGTACCACTAAGAAAAAACAAAAACTGCTTTATAAACTGATAAAATACTCTTATCTAGTTGGAATTTTTATTTTATATACTGAAGTAGCTCTTTTAGACTTATTGACTTATTTCTAAAATCATATATCTTTCTTTTTGGTATACACCACAGGAAAATGCAAGCAAAAGAAAATGAAATTTCAGAGTTAGAGTCTTCTGAGTCAGTTTTCTGCTCAGTGTTGTTGATGTCCATGCTTTTCCATCAGTGTCATTTTCTGTATCATCAAGAATGCTGGTTATGTGCAATTCTTTGAAAGAGCATGCCACTTTTGGTTCTGATCTTTTTCTTTCTAAGTTACTGATATCCATTCTGCAACTTTTTATAAATTTATTTATTTTTATTTATTTTTGGTTGCGTTGGGTCTTTGTTGCTGCACGCTGGCTGCGGGGAGCGGGGACTACTCTTCATTGCGGTGCGCGGGCTTCTCATTGCTGTGGCTTCTCTTGTTGCGGAGCACGGGCTTCAGTAGTTGTGGCTTGCGGGCTCCAGAGCGCAGACTCATTAGTTGTTGCGCACTGGCTTAGTCGCTCCGCTGCATGTGGGATCTTCCTGGACCAGGGCTCGAAACCGTGTCCCCGGCATTGGCAGGTGGATTCTTAACTACTGTGTCACCAGGGAAGCCCTCATTCTGCAATTTTTGACCCTGGAAGTTTCTTGGTCTTACCAGAATATGTTAATTGGTGGTTTTCAGGCAAAACTAGAACTCAAAGTCCTTCATCAAATGTTTTTGTTCCCGGGCTTCCCTGGTGGCGCAGTGGTTGGGGGTCCGCCTGCTGATGCAGGAGACGCGGGTTCGTTCCCCCGTCCGGGAGGGTCCCGCGTGCCGCGGGGCGGCTGGGCCCGTGAGCCATGGCCGCTGAGCCTGCG